>NC_139230.1:158724415-159044128 GCF_977018435.1 Lepisma saccharinum
GTTGTTCCTTTATCCATCTCATTGTACCACCATTCGTTGTCATGGTCGCGATTAGCCAAATGTGACAGAGAAGCGACGTGAAATAACTTAATTCGATTAATCAAAAATAATTAGAGAAAGACAGAAAGACAGAGAGGGAGAAAGATGGAGAGGAGAGAGATAAAGAGAAATAAAGTGATTTCAAATAGAGGAAGAGAGAAACGAAGAGAGAGGGGGAAGGGGGGAGAGAGAGAGAGAGAGAGAGAGAGAGAGAGAGAGAGAGAGAGAGAGAGAGAGAAAAGAACGGATAGTGACAAGAGAAAAAGAGATGAAAACGAAGTGATTTCAATGAGACGGAGAGAGAAAGAGAGAAAGAGAGAGAAAGTAATGTTTGAGAAATACTGTTTTTGTTATTGCAGACCAGGGTGTATGGAGTGCGAACTACAATTATGCAAATTATCAATTTAACTGTCCTCTTCCGTGGCCGTGCGGTCTAAAGCGCTGTGCTTTGGGTTCCGACTGCGGGACGGCATGGGTTCGAGTCCGTCTGGGTTCAGTCTCTGGGTTTTCGGCCTGTGTATGGGACCGGTGGCACAACTCACCATCGTGAGGAAATTGGTGAGCTACGAATGAGTAGCGTAACCCTGTCTCGGAAATCTATAACGGCTGAGGGTTCGACAAAGGAAAAATTTTAATTCATTTTATCATTTGTATTTGGTACATACAGAGTCTGAAGAAGACCTTGCTAGAAGATTGAAACATAACGTTTAGTTTATGTTTTAAAATAAACTAAATTCTGCCTTGGTCAGCATATTGAGTTTTTGGTTTTCAAGCTAGCTTTAGAAGCGTCAATGATCAGTCTTCACTCTATTGTTTTATGTTCATGATCAAGCTTCTTCATCTCAGAGCAAATATTGTTAAAATAAAGGAAATCATCTTCTTCACAATAGAAATCATGAAACTCTTCCTGCTGAAGTAACCTTTCAGTTTATAACACAAAAGTTCGGCCTATCTTTTTTTTTAAACATTCAATCAAATCTTGAAGAAGCTTGAGTTAATAAATGATATTCACAGGAATTCTTACTTTGCCTAAGATTGTGGCCAGATCAGAAATAACATGATTTGTGTTGTTGATATTAGACGAAACGTGAATAGCATTTTATTACGACATGCAAAAATTAGAAACTTCACTGAAAAACTGTTGGTGATGGAAGTATTATACGTATAACCCGTGGCTCAACAGCCCGTAAGGGCCTTGGCCTATCTCCCGACTGCCAGTCTTCCTCCCACAATCCTACCTAGATGTGTGGAGTTCTTCAACCGATAATGGGGTGACGTGGCTTCAGCACGTCATACCCCCAGCCGTTATAGGAGATTTTTATGACCGGGTTACGTTACACACTCGTAACTCCTCAATTTCCTCAAGATGGTGGGTGGCCACCGGTCCCATACACAGGCCGAAAACCCAGGGACTGAACCCAGACGGACTCGAAGCCATGCCGTCCCGCAGTCGGAGCCCAAAGCACAGCGCCTTAGACCGCACGGCCTCGGAGGAGGACGATGGAAGTATTGCCATTGTATATTTAAATGCGACATTTTTAATGTGGGGATATGCAACCTAGCTGGATTCTTATATCAGAAGGAATACTAAACGTCCCTCTGTTTCTATGACTACATATACGCATTCATACGTACTGTACATAATATACACTTCTCATTGCGATTAGCCCAACATGACAGAAAATAGACCTAAAATAACAAAATTCAATAAATCAATAATACACATACCTCTCTCAGTATTGAACATAAGATGTTTATTCAATTTGTTTACAAGTATTACCTCACTTTCATGATCCACAGCTACCTCTTCGAAATTGTTTCCGATGCTTCTTCATAGTTCTTTAAACTCTGTATCTTCATTCGACTGCTTCTCTTATGAGAGTCGCTAGAATTTTTGTATGGGCTGTCAAGCCTTTGATTGTATAATTTGATTAGTATAAATAATAGCAACAGTTTATAATTATAAACTAATAACACTAATACATCACATGAGTGAATATCTGGCACAACTGCTATTTTCTTATTTTGCACATGCCCTACCAAATATACTGAAGTACATAGTTTCTCAATCGTATTGTTAATTTTTATACACTTTGTTGAAGAAAATTCTTTGAAAGTTAGACGATATTTTAGCCATAAAGTTTACGATCTGTGACCTCATACGTAAAAATATTATTGTTCTGAATTTGGAAAACTCACGGAAGAATTTACTCTCTGAATTATGAAAACATTAAGCTTTAGTCTGGTTCCTGCATTTTTTTAACTCAATTTTTCGAGCACACTGTTCTCCTTTTCTTGTGGTAATTCCTTTGGAATACTAACTGAATTTTATTTCTGTTGACGACTATCAAAATAATATTTCTGTTTCTAATTTGAAATGAACGACAGTAATTCCAGAGGGTTAAACTGGCAGGTTCGACCTATTTTTAATTACCATGCTCTTATCAGATAATAATGATGATGAGTTTCGTTCTATAAGTTTAGTTTGTAGTGGTTACGCTGTCGCCTTAACCCAAGGGGTCCCGGGTTCGATCACCAGTGGAAGCATATGGTGGTTCAGATTAACTTAGGCAATATTTTATGTAGATGTTTAGCAACACATTGGTTAAACAATTTGATTTGATGTGAGAGATTTGAACTTAAGAACATGTTTTGCATCTTCGAAAATGTAAAATAAAACTTTGTGTTATTCAGGTGTATGCCAGAAGGGGAATGGGGAAAAGGATTATCTCTAGAACGGGTGAAAAATATGTTCTGCATTCCTGGGATACTTTGTTTCGAGGGGGAAGGTGTCCACATTCCCAAGTAATTTTACCCTCACGCTGCCAAATAAATTTTAATTAAGAGCATTCTCCTCCTTAGAAAAGGCCAATTACTTCTCCGTTTCATACAACTTTCCTCTCATCGTCTTTACTCTTATTTTTTCAATTTACATGTTGTGGAAAAACACTAGCATTAGTTGGTCATTAATATAATAAAGAAACAAAACAATATATGGCAGGATACATTTTAATTAAATATAACATGTTATATAATATATGACCAAACTTAATGTTATCTAGTCTTAAGATAATGTAGCATTTCCTAATATTGTCTAACTTATAGTTGAACCAAGCTTATGCAAATGTTATCTTGCCGAACCTGACACTAATGTATCTAATAGAACACTATTGCACTATCATCCAGCAGTAGATGAGCATTTTGACGTGCAGGAAAATTTGACAAAGAAAGAATAATAAGGATATAGTGGGAGAGAAATAATTTCATGTTGCCAAATCCATCGTAAACTTTGTCCACTCTTCCTGTAAAATATCTATTCAGCCAGATCTTAAGCTTTCACGTGTATCACTAAAAAAGGAAATTTGATATTGTTTTAAGGTGTTAGGCTTAAGGGTAAAACCCGAATGAGAAGAAGGAAGTGCATGAGTATGAGAATGATAACATTGAATATCCCGTGATAAGCATTTTTAATCCAGATATTTGGTTATAGTATAACATACAAGGAATAGTTAGTACAGCAATATAGCAACGTTTCCCCGGAAATGCAAACACGATTAATGATTGAAGGAAATACAAAATGTAACATGAACGTATGTTGATACGACAATATACTTTGGTGCGTGTCCTTTCCCGACACGTATTTTTAGCAGTCTTGAAAATTGATTGTTGCGTGTGTGCTCTGAAGCCCCATGTTGGTTTTGATGTTGCTATCAAAGGAACACATAAAATATGAGTTACATATTAACAGCTTCGATACGATCACGAGCTGAGGGAGCGCGTGGGTCACACCAACATGGAACGACTGCCAGTATAACATGAATGTTAACAAAACCCGAGACAGGATGCATGTACATTGATGATTCTGGCATAGCTTGGGTTTCAATTGTCTTGCACAAAATTCTTGGTGCTAATATATTAGAATTGATGTTGCCGGACCTTATATTATAAGCTGTACAGCTATGACCAATATAATTACGGGCAAGATAATATCGGAACCAACAAATAGGGAAGGGACTATTTGTTTACATTACCTTCATTCTTACAGTGGACGGAGAGTAACATTGTTGCAATTGCACTTTAATATAATAATCTATGTTCCTACAAACTCTCATCTGGGCAATATACATTAGTTACTATTGGCTAGATTAACTACGGCGAGAAAGTGCAAGATGAAATGATGAGGTGTGAATATCAATGAATTGCGTTGAATAAACATCAATATTTATTTGGAATGACTAAAGAAACTTGAATATAAAATAAACAATATCCACAAACTTTACACATGAGAGAATCTAAATTATGTGGGAGCACATAAAACAACATCACACAGTTCCATAGAAACAAAAGATGAATAAATGAGAGAAGTGTGTATGTTGCATTACAAGAGCTAAACATCACAAAGTAAACTTTGCTGATATTTCATTACCACTGTTGATATTGAAGTTATCTGTGTTCACAGCCAGAGTGCTTAGTACGTACTATACGCTGCGACGAAGATAATAAATAGTAAGCAAATAAGCAATTTATCCACTTCTCTTTAACAGCATATGTGTTTCCAAGGAAAGCAATCGTACATTAGTGCTGAAACATATGTATTTGCGGTCACGGGTTCGATACCCGGTGGAGGCACATGGTGGTTCGGATCCCACTTTAAACTGTAGGTCCAGTCCCGACTCCCGATTAGGCTTACTGTGCGTAAAGTGGACTTAAAACACCAAATCAATCAATCAATATGTATTTTGCTTCGTTGGCGCTCTTCTTTCAATTCTTGAATCTCTAATTGTCTAAAGCACAGTGAATGAACATAACGATGGACAATTTTACAAGCGATTGTATAACAAGGCAAGTAACATCTATCCCGCAAAACTATTCCCTCAGCTACTGATCTCATAATTAAATTACCATGTGATGAAAAATTTCCCCTGTGTCTCTCCGAGATTTCACATCCTTACCTTATCTGTAAAGATCAATAATACAAGGATTCAAGACTCGGGGATTAACCAAGTAATTGATTGATTTCGTTCATTTTACTTTGCATTTCTGCCACTTGGCTAATAGCGAACATGAGGATGAGTGATGATATGATGAAATTGATGAAGGAATACTCACAAAGAACACCCATGCCCAGTCGGGGATTCGAACCCGAGACCCCTGGCGTCGTAGTGCGCTGTGCCATTAACCAAGTACGTATATAATATTTGTGATTAATAATTAGAATATTCATTTCATATTTTACCATTTGGATTGCTGAGCCGGTTAAGAATATAAAATGCTTGCGCTGGTTTTTCTAAGAAAAGAAAAGGCTAACCCTAATTCAGCCAGAGTATTTACATATACAGATACATGAGTTCTTAGAACCTTGAAGTATGAAGAGCCCATGCGGTATAACTCTGTGCTCTTCCCGCCGAAATTGCAGACATCTTTACCTGTATGTGTCCGTGAAAACCAATGAGGTCAGTGAATCGGCCACCACAGTTGCTATCGAACTACCGCTTGACAGGGTAACTAACCGCTGATGTCACGGTTGTTATGTAACGGCTGTGTTACACATATCGGCAGAGAACCCTGCCAAACGATCTCAGAAACACACTATCAGATAGCATCTCGAATATCAGACCTGTCTGATATTTTCTGATGGCCGCACTGCAAGCGGACACGTGTAATTGGGTGTTCGGTTTTCATCACTGGTCAGATTAATTGATCAAATGCCACTTGGTTGCCTTACCAAACAGAACACATGAAGGGGGTGACTAGACCTTTTTTTTTAGTCAGAAAGTCATGCGGCAAGATGTCGCGTGTAATAAGTTTCCGAGCACGAACATCTGGCTGACCGGCAATCTTTCTGAGCAGGGAGATGATTCTTGTAAAACAGCTGTAACACCATCTTCTTGCTGAATATTGAATGCGTAGAAGTTCGTGACATGGAAGTACTCGGCAGTGGTTCAGATTCCACTTTAAACTGTAGGTCCAGTGCCGAATAACCTATCTGTGCATGAAATGGACTTAAAACACAAACTGAACTCAAATTGCATACACTGAAAATGCAGGCAAGCGCTGTTACCGTGTAATCACTGGTTCCCTGTTGTAGATACAATACCCAGTGGCTCGGATCCAACTTTAGGTCCAGTGTGAGAGTGTGTGAGAGTGTGTAAATTTATCTCAATCAGTATAAATTTAACCTTTCCTCATTTGATTGATCGTTGATTTGGTTTATTTTACTTGGCTTTTTTGCCACTATTGGCTAATCATGAAGATGAGGATGAGTGATGAAACTGATGAAGGGACACACACATACAAAGAAAACCCATGCCCAGGCCGGGAATCGAACCCTTGACCGCTGGTGTCGTAGCGCCCTGTGGTAACTACTCCGCCACAGAGGCCGACAAATCTTTTCTCAAGAACACTGTGTTATGCGGATAGGAGAGATTTTTAAAAATCACAACTTGCCCCCCCCCCCCCGTCTTCTGCCTTTTATCTTTAAAAAACTGTCCCTGATCCTACCTGTACTTTTGAACATTTGCCTTCATGTGTATCTATCGCTTTAACATCGTAAATAAATGAACTGGAATATTACTGACACAGAATAATTTTCACGTTACGTTTTGAACGAAGCAAAAACACAAACAGAAAGAAAAACAAGAATTTAGAGAAAATTGAACTCTTAACGGTTAGCTCAGGCGTTGTGAAACGGGAGTCATTTCCCCTGAATGTTTTCCTCTTTGATATGACAGTTTCATGCATGACGTGGCCTATCAAGTGACGACCATAGGGTCTAGCATTATAGCATCCGGGATGTTTCGTGCAAACATGGAAGTTAATTGTTTTTAATTAGGAATTCGCATACTTCCTTTGTTGCTTGTTTTCCTCGCAACTGTGACATAAAGCTTCGGACTGCGTATAATTGCGCAAACAATGTTCAAATCCACGTTAATTAAAAGTGTAATTATTGTTATTTCATGTATATTCATGAGAGAGGTGAGATTCGTATATTGCACAGGGTGTACAAACTAAAGTGCCAGTTTTCATCATACTAATTTGAACTAGTGGTTAATACAATAAAGCTATAATTATGAATACTTCTTAGCATTGAAGAAGTTCCATTTTCACGCCTGTCTCGGTGCTCAGGCCCGTAACATGGTCAACTTTCGATCTATGATCAACTTTCGATCACGGAAGTTCTCTGGTTCGATACCCAGGCTGAGTATGGGCGTTCTTTCTGTGTCTGCCTTCAACAATTTCATGTAATCATTACCCCATCGTCGTGATTAGCCAAAAGCGACAGAAAAGCGATGAAAATATAACACAAATACAATGCAAATACAAAATACATATGTTCCATTTTGGAGCATGTATTTGTTACTTCCAAACACAATATATATATTTATTATTCACCAGTACATGTATAATGTGTATCATAACAGACAACAAAGACATGCTTCTAAATGGAACACATGTATTTTCGTGTTCTCTGCTCTCTAGAAACACTTTAGAAGAATGTCTCTCTTAATAACACATCAACAATCTGTCATCACATTCTCAGACCAATTTCCTTCGTATTGATTTTCCATTTCTTTCTTATCCTTCTGATACCTTTAACTATGTGTTATTCAGCACAATAATTTAATTTTTTCAGGCACATAATTCAGGAGCATGTGTGGAACGAATCCTTGCACTCATGTGGTAGCCCACAATTATCAAACTTTGCAATATCATATATTATAATTGAGGACTTTAAAGCTACTTAATCAAATTACTCAATACTACCTTGAATGTCAAGATAGTGAATCGATCACTTAGCGGGTTCGGTCACCATCATAGCAAGCTTCCTCGCAATATTATTTTTTGAATAAGATAGCTGTGCTTCCATGTCGTTTTGAAATCTACCACTGTATTGCTTTTCTCCTTTCACCAGAATATATTCAATTGCCGGATCTGAGTAACCGCTTTGCCTAGCGAAAAATCGGACCATTGATTGAAACCGGAATTCTACTTTGAGGAACCATTTGACTAATGTATAATGTTTAGGCGCCAAATATGGAAAAAATTGCCAAACTTTGATTCGATATCATAAAAGTCAAATGTTGGAACTAATATAAACGATCTAATTGTCAATCGTTCCCATTGTGAAATACAACTTTATACGCCAGTGAAATGCTCATGTTGCCAATTATTCAATTATGTGACATCAATAAATATTTCATGTATATTCACAAAAAATGAAAAGAAACGTGCTTTTTCTTCATTTTTATTTTTAAATAAATAAGGTGTAGTCGCAAAAAGTGGCGACCTAATAAATACACCAAACTAATAATTACAGTCACATTTTGAGACAGCTAACAGCAAATTTGGAACACTGTATCACATTGCACTGTACATACCTCTAACAAAAAGACGGACTGTTGATCTCATTGCCTTGCAGTCACGAGGAGAAAAATAACTACTTATACAGTCATGAACACTTTCGGGTTGTAACTACCCCATTAACTTTCAATAGAATCATTTCAACCAAGAAGTGTCCGTGACTGTACCTAGATATAGGAAGCTGGTTTTCTCTTTTCTTGTATTTAAAACCTGTGACCTCTCAATAATCGAACAAGCTCATTCATTGTGTACATCAATTGTACAAAATAAAACTGAAATATAATAATTTCAGATAATAATAATCTTGTAAGTGAAAAAAAGATAAAATTTAGAGCTGAGCCGATACCACCATTTGCCGATACCGATGCCGATACCGATACTCGTATAATTCCAGTATAAAATAAAAAGGCTAGTTACTGAGTCACACTAACGCGTCACATCACTAAGCACGTGTTTAGAAATATATAATTTGGGGAGTCAGTCCGAGCCAAGTGTCTCAGAAATATAATAATAAAATTGTTTCTATTTAAACATTAATATAATTATTTCTAATAATATGAAAATTAATTAATTAGTACTTAATTTCTCCGATGCGTTGTATGTAACCACAGACTAAAAAATGGAGGAAAGACAACGTTAATACTTATTTTGTTCTTTCTATCTTGACTAAAAAATATTGTTATTACATAAATAGTAAAAAGACGCTATGAAATCAGAGATAAAACAGCAAATATTCATCATCTAGCTTACGTGTAGTTAAGATCACTAAAATTTGTGTAAAAACAACAGTCATGGCAAGAAAATTTATGTCAAAGAAGTAAAAAGAATTGAATATTTATCGAATAACAAAGAGAATGATTGTACGTCCATTTTATGAAAGGTAAAGTTCCTGATAAAAATTGTATGCACATTATTGTAAGTAGTTGTGTACATAAATCTTTAGAGAGGCCTCTCCGATGGTGTCGCCGTCGCCTTGTACTCAATAGATCGAGGGTTCGATACTCAGTGGAGGCACATAGTGGTTCGGTCCCACTTTAAAATGTAGGTCCAGTCCCGATTAACTTATCTTTCTTAGTACTGTCATTCAAAGCCGTATGTTCTCAATCTAATCTCGGCGGAAATTATTGATTGATTAATTTGCTCTATTTTACTTCACTTTTTGTGCCACTAATTTGCGAAGATGGGGGTGAGTGATGATGTGATGAAATTGATGAATGGACACTCCCAAACACCCATGCCCAGGCCGGGATTCGAACCCTGGCGTCGTAGCGCGATGTGCTAACCACTCCGCCACGGGGGCCGGCTTTCGGCGGAAATAAATAGCCATCATTGGCCGATTTGTAGTCACACGAAAGACAGAAGTGAAGAGGATAAGTATAAATTGCTGATTCCCCTTCGCGCTTCAACGTAGATAGAACAAAGCTAATTTCACAGTTACCTTCATTCCTCTTTTCCAAGAACTCCGCAACTACCTGACCCGGCATTAGTGCGGCGGGGGGTAAAAATCATCCACCTATCTTACCCCCACGAGCTTCAAGAAATTGGCAATGAATGGTTTATTTCTCACAGCGTTAACTAAGCAGTTACATGCCTTCATAGTCACATTTGGGTTCATCTTTCACTTACCCATGCCTTTGATCTTGCCATCTGCTTCCCAGGACGGTGGGGGTTTAGGATCCAGTGTTTCTAGGAAAATCTAAGGAACTTTCTGTGCTGGTCTCCCAATCTGTCACAAGGAAGGGTGAACGAACTTTTAGAAAGGACAAATGTTGAGAAGAGCTGTTGCCTTTGCCCGCTCTTCTATAGACACTGAAAATCTTTGGTATCGGATGGTATCGGTAAAAGATAATCAACCCATACTCATCAATGCCGATACCACCGGTATCGGCTCAGCCCTAATAAAATTATTTAAGTGCTAATTCCACCGGGTCATGAAGACTCACGGAGGGATGTGGATGAAGGGCCCAGCATATTTATGATCTTGGACATTATCTAAGTTGGTGCGATCACCACCACGCTCCGGCAGTCCTTGCTCTCAGGTGCCCATTTATCAAAGGCTGAGTGAAGTCCAAAGTTGTTCTTATGCAGAGACTAAGTTGGAAATCGAACTCGGGTCTCCAGCGTTGCAGTCAGACGTCCAACCGAATTTTTGAAAGAATTTATTTGATTTTGCTACTTTTTATTTTCAATGAACATATCTTTGTTTCTGTGTTCATTCATTTTCCCTTTCAAGGTTAGGATGTGTAAGGGATGACCTTTTGGTAAGGCACCAAAACGTCAATCTTACTTCCACGTAGTACCCCCCGAAAACGGATTTTTACAGGCCAACGAGGCTCTGGCGTCTGGACCTACGGCCAGTATAATGCTCTATAGGGCTGTGGGTGGTGTTATCCTATGTTTTATCTTTATATAAGCTGAGTGCCTCTTTACAGCCTCAGGGGTGTAAGGGGTGCTCCTTCCACGTAGTGCACCCAATAGTCAACCTCACTTCCACGTAGTACACCCTGGACTGCAGACTAACGAGGCTCTGGCGACTGGCCCCATGCCCAGTATAATTTTGTTTGTGTTGTCCTGTGTTTTGTCCTTATTTGTGCTGAGTGCTCCTTTACAACCTCAGCTTTTAACGAAAGAATATTTTATGATTTTAGTTATGCAACGTTAGAGTTGTAATGTGTAACGATAAGGGGCTGGACCCCGTATAATGTGATGGGTGCAAAATAGCCTTAGTGCTGACTTACCCAAAATTCTAATATCAAAATCAAATAAAATAAAATCTTTACAGCCTCAGCTTTTAACCCAGGTAAGAATATTTTAGTCCTCAGACACATATCTATTAGTCTTGATAAGGGACTGGGCCCCGTATAGTGTTGCCCACGAGACGAGATGAGACGAGACTTTGGTTTGTCTCGTCTCGTCTCGTGGAAATGCTGTCTCGTCTCGTGTCTCGTCTCGAAAATATTCGTTTGTCCCGTCTCGTGTCTCGTCTCGAAGGGTTCTGTCTCGTCTCGTCTCGTGAAAGTAATGCAGGATATTATGCCAACAAAAGTTGTAACTGGGAGACATCACAAATATTATTCTCGAAAATTCGTTAAACCTGTAATCACCTTGCTCACTATAGCTATAGTGAGAATAAATATGATTCCTTAATCATAAGAACATGAGTATATCAAATAAAGTTTGTTGATTATCAATAGCTAGACAATGTATAGAATCTGCCTTGCTTTTCTAGCTCATATCTACACGCAGGGAGCTTTCAGACAGAAGTAACACGCGACAGGCGACAAGCAACACGGGGGTTTACACTGAAGTGACAAGCGACAGGATCCCCTTCCGTTCCGTCTATGATAAAAGTATTCACCGCACGGGCAGTACCAACAGATCGAGACGATTCTAGGCTCGATATTAAGAAAACGACCCAATTTGAGCGACACGCAAGCAACAAGAGACACGTGATGCTTCGGTTCGGAAGGTTACGTTTCCTGAGGATTCGTATCCAAGCGCAACATGTTGCTTGTCGCTTCTCTCCTGTGACTTGTTCAATGTGACAAGCGACACGGAAGTATCACACTGAAGCAACAAACGACAGGGACACTTCAGTTTATATAAGCAAGCATTCATCGCGCATGCGCGGATAACAACCTTCGCGACTATACTGTCTATACGGTATCCAGAAAATGGCCTAAGCAGAACAACAAGCAAGCGACAAGCGGTTCGAAGAGTTTGCTGCGAGGAAGATTTCTTCACACCAAAGTTACAGGCGACAAGCGACACGAGTCACTTGGAAGCGAACTTTCAGTAGTCAATGCAACCTTTCGAACAGAAGACACATGAAAAGCTGCACGTGTCTCTTGTAGCCTCGGTCCGTTGATCACGGATGCGGGGTAAATGTTTTCCTTCAGACTGAAGAGGATTGTGTCGCTTGTCGTTTGGGTGGGAATTATACGTGTCGCTTGTCGCATCGGTGTGAAATTTCCACAAGATAGCTTTCAGGTTGAAGCGACAGGCGACACAGGGTTTTCACACCAAAGCAACAAGTGACACTCTCCTTTAGGGAGATTTCAGACCGGAGCGACAAGCGACACGCGACACATGTTGCTTTGGAACGACCCAATCAACAGCAACCTTTTACAGCGTAGGAGCATGGCAGGCCGCACAAACCTGCGTTCGATTGGTGAAATCCTGAAGCGACACGTGTTACGGGTCGCGTGTCGCTTCGATGTGAAATCTCCTTTAGTCTATAAGCAAGCTTTCACTGTGAATTCACTACCAACATACAGAGGCGACACAATGCAAGCTATTAAAAAACGGCCCAGTCCGAACGACACGCAAGCGACAAAGCAACACGTGTCGCTTGCCGGTCTAGTCGCTTCCGTTCGGAAGGTTGCATTTATTACTGTGGGTTCATTTCCTAGCGACACTTGTTGCTGTTGCATGTCGCTTATTATTCCTATGACTTCAGGTAATTTTATGTTCGTTACGTCAAAGCAGAGTATCTAATTGCACTAGGTTTTTAGAGCCGCGGTGGTGTAGTTGTTAGGGCGTCTGACTGCCAGGCGGGAGACCCGGGTTCGAATCCCGGAGTGGGTGAATAAAGGTCGGAATTATTGCGCATTGTCCCCGCATAAAGCAGCTCCGGGGCTAAACAGCCTCATATCAATGGGTGCATGGGGGGCAATCCTGGAGGGCAAAAGCGGCCGGGGTGTGATGCTGATCACATCGCCTCCAAAATGACCTTTCCCCCACATCCCGTAAATGTGCCTTCATGGCACTGTGTTATATGCACTTGGAACTATACCTTTACCTAGGTTTTTAGTGCGAAATCTTTGAAGTTTGCAACCAGCACTCGAGGCTGCTATGGATTTTGAGAAGAGAGTCGCAAATGAAAGAAGGGTCTGTTTGGGGGAGACATTTCGTCAGTATGGCTTGAACAGGGCCGTAGAAAACAATGGCAGTGACTACCTCCGGATCGTTTTGCGCAAGGATGAATGGAAGAGAGCTCTTGGGGTAGCAGATAGTATTCTGAGGAAATTTCAGTAGGAAGATACAGGGATACGAGGCTAAAGTCTGGGCAAATTCGTTACGGACAACGTGTGACGAATTAGGGTTTTTTTGAGGGGGAATCTTACAGATCTCTATTCATGTAATAGAAGCTGTTTTGGGTTTCCAAAGAAATGTTTTATTCCGAATAAATAAATATTTGCAATTGATTAGTTATTTTGTTTATATTTTTTCGAGACTTTCGAGACGAGACGAGACTTTTCAGGAGCCGTCTCGTCCCGTCTCGAATTTTAAAAAGCCTGTCCCGTCTCGTGTCTCGTCTCGTTTTCGAGACGAGACACGACATGTCTAGTCTCGTGGGCAACACTAGCCCCGTATAATGTGACGGGTGCAAAATAGCCTAAGTGCTGACGCACCCACAATTTTCAATTCAATTAATCAATAAACCTTTCAAGGTTAACTTAGCGTTAAGTGACGTTAAAGTCGTTCTAGTGTACGTTTGCTCATGAAGGAACGGGTTTACAGGTTTATTTCAAAGGAAAAATAGTTTATTCACTAAAGAGTTAACTTGTCGACTTTCAATCTCGCCAAAGAACTTCCCGATTTCGAATACCGGCTTGAGTATAATGGTGTTGAGTGTCTCTTCATCAATTTCACCTTAAACATCACTCATCCTCATAGCCCCGATTCGCCAAAAGTGGAAGAATTGCGATGCTAAATGACAAGAACACAAAACAAAATACATTTTTGTTGGGGCGGACAGTAGGCGGAAACTGGCCGACTAGGACGGGTGGTTGTGGTAACACTTTTAAAGCTATCAGGCTAATAAGTACAGGAACTTACTTACACACGTAAGCATGCCAAATACGCAAGAGTTAATGGGTGTTATTAGCAGCTGCTGCATTAGTGAATCTAGGTGGTCATGAATTGCTTTCAAATTGAGAAATAACTTGCGCAGGCAGCGTGGCTCGTAAATAATTGTGGATTCATTATCTGTATGCAGCAGATCTGTATCTGGTTGGAGAAACTACATTCCACAAAGGCCAAGCGACAACAAAACCCACCACATCAATTCATCCCTGTTTCTGTAGTTGGGCCGGCTCTGAAATTCAAGGGATTGCAATGACACGAGCTTTATTGCTAATTATGTTATATTGTGTCCGTAGAGTTAGCCCTGATTAAAGTGGAACTACGTTTTGAGACTTCATGGAATACTGTATATACGTACATACATGCACACATACATATGCATATATATTCAGGGGCGTCCGTATATTTTTTTTAAAGAGTGGAGTTCAAAACAACACTGCTTGAAGTTACCGTCTTTCTGTGATCGTTTGTAATTTACCAGTCTTACTTGTAATTATTACATCTGTGTAATAATTAACACAAACTATTGTGACTGAAATGAAATTGTATATGTGAAACATATAACTTTAGTCTCACATTGATTTTGAAAGGGGCAACAGCCTCCCTTGCCCTCCTACCGGACGCCCATTCATATTATGTATACTATTTTCAGAGAATTTATTCGATGGGTTTTCTTTATTTGGCTGTTACTTAATTGGCCTATGGAAACACCTCAAAACAGGCGGAAAATATCTTTTGAAGGACACTTTTCAGGAAACAATTTCACCAGCACATGTTATCTTATTTTCATTAAACCTCATAACAATGTATCCACAATGAAGAAATTGTTCATCTTAGATACTGAAATGAGGTGACTGTTGTAAAAGCTACAGTAATAAGATCAGTCATATGCTAAGGTGCTGTTTTCTAAAATTGCCAACATGGTTTTGTTGTCCCCTCGACAATACTTGAGTTTCTGTTCCGAAGGGGTTAGCAAATGATGCTGCGGCACCAAGGGTTTTAAGGTCGAATCCTGGGTGAGGTGTGAATGCGTGAGAGTGCCATCATATATTTCATCAGCACCGTCAAGATAAACCTAAAGAGGCTGAAAAACAACGCATGTTGTATTTTTTTCATCGCTTTTGATCCATTTTGGGAGATCGTGATGGTGATTGGATGAAATCAACGAATAAAATCTTACAAAATTGGAACTATGCTATGATTAGGATTCGAAACTAGAACCTTCGGTGGTGATATCGAATAAAAACAAACAATAGCGAAAAATATAGTAGTACCGGATGATATCCATGGTGTTATTGTTAGTGGCATTCACTTAGAATTGTGATTTTAAAGTGTCTTTAATCTATATCATGTAATACCCTATGTACAAGTTGGGAATCAATATATAAATATATTTATCGGCACGGCAATCTCGTTAATAACGACCCTAACAGAAGTGTCGAAATTCCCCAGTTCGTGACATTGTTTAGTGAAATATACAAGAGAAACGATTCAATTTCGTACATTCGCAGATACAGAAAATCACACCGAGCCAAGAAAGATTATCCTCATCTTTATTTGAAAGAAAAACGGCGATTGGACACAATAACATTAGTTATATACGATACAAAGTATTATATTGGAGCAATTTATGGATAGCAATTGCTTCTCTGAGAACTTCTGCTAAGCGTTTTGTCAGTAGCGTGTTGAAAACCATATAGTGAAAGAAGATCCTTGAAGCAATTAATAGATTAATTTAATCTTTCATTTAAACTATCCTCGCGGGTGTCCGTGGCGGAGTGGTTCGCACTGGGTTCGAATCCCGGCATGGGTGTTCTTTGTGAGCATCCCCTCATCAATTTCATCATATCACCACTCATCCTCGTCTTCTCGATTAGCCAAAAGTGGCAGATATGCGAAATAACATAAACCAAATCAGTCAAACTATCCTCAAGGCGGTTTACAAAAAATCTTTTTTCGCGCACTGCGAGCATTTTTAAACGTGAAAAATTAATGAGATTTTTATGCATCTGATTTGTTTTGCACGTGCTTATTTTTACATAAGCGGATGTAATATTATGTGAAGGAACAGTTAACTTATGTTTATTTAGGCCAATAACTAAGTGAATAAGATTTACACTTTCCATGTTTTGCTCCATCAACAAGTATTTTAATGTATTGCAAGAGCAATGTTTACGTTTGAGAAGCTCACAGTAGACACAAGATACATATTGCAGTTCACTTATGAGCACTAATTTATACTTTGTTGTCATTTGCAATGCATCATTGTTTACCTGTTGCTCTGTATTTCACACGCTAATTTAACGTTAATACGAACAAATTAAATACGAGTTCAAATGTGTTCTACATTCATAATACCGAAGTCATTCCGCTTTCATGTGTTGTTACAGTAATATAGAATATTGTAAACCACGACAACGGCAAAGGATTGTAATAGAAACAATGATTTATGATGGAATTATTGGACGGACTGAAATTTTTACACACTGCTGGTGTCCAAAGAAACCTTCGTATTTTCTTACTGTTAAAACTAACTAACTCTCTAGCCTTCTTGAACCCAAAGGTTCATGGCTGCAGCAACACAGGCCTTCCATCTGTTCCTATCCTGAGCAAGATCTATATACTCTTTTCCATCCCTACCAATTTCCTTTAGGTCCATCTCAACATTATCCCTCCATCTTCATCTTGGTCTTCCTACTGGTCTCTTACCATCATGTTTCCCAACAAGAATCCTGTAAACTCTTCTTTCCTCTCCCATTCGTGCCACATGGCCTGCCCACCTAAGTCTTCTTGATTTAATCATTCTAAAAATATCTGGACATGAATACAAATTATGTACTTCTAAATTATGTAACCTTCTTCACTCACCTGTCTCCTCATCCCTTTTAGGCCCAAATATTTTCCTAAGGATCTTATTATCAAATACTCTTAATTTATGTTCCTATTTCAATGTAAGGGACAAAGTTTCGCATCCATATAATATTACAGGCATAATTACATATAATTAATTGTTACTGTTAAAGAAAAGGGAATTTTGTTGTCAATTTCGCATTTTGTAGACTTTAATGGAACTTTTTTGCATTTTGTAAAGCTCACACCTTCATCAATGAGCTTATGTTTATAAAGTAGATTGTAACAACACATTGTTTTTGCCAATGTGTGAGCAAATTTATTCAAGCATAATTCGAAATGCTATTCTTTCTTTGTATCGACGTATTGCGCATGTGTCAATTTTTTACTCTTTTTGTTGCAGAAAAAAGAACTCGATGTTGATTGGTTGAAGTCTAGATTTTAGAACAAAGAGTATCCACGTAGACTACACTCTCCAGAGGCTGCGATGTCAGTTGCAGATGACGAGATGAAAATGTCGAGAGAGTCGGGCGGGGAGGCAGGATTTTTTTCCTCGGGATTATGAATTTAAAACGTTGCCAAGGTTTACTCTGTTCAAACGAGAGTACGAAAACTGTGCCAGTGTACCTACTGCAATGAATGGTGCATAACAGGCCAGCAATACAAATAATGGGGGATTGGAATTTATTGCAGATAATTTTGTTCATGTTGGAGAACAAAAGAAAACCGTAGCAAATCCGATGGGATTTGAAAGCGGGAACTCCAGTTTGTTATCTCGGGAGACTAAATTAAAGGCAAAGCAGCCGAAAATACCCATTTTAACCCGTAATGCGTGGAACAAGAGCAAGCGCATGTTATGCGATTCGTTTAGAAGCTATGTAAGGTAAGTTACCTTTGCATTTCGGGACCTACACGGACCTTTATTATAAAGTTGAAGAGGGGGAAAAATGTAACAGCGGAAAGCACAAATGAAAGATAATGAGAGGCGCACGGAGCTTAATGCTGCGTGTCCAAGTGGATAATTTTTATTTTCCATTGCATCACCAGAACGAGATGAAAGTGGATGTGCCGGTCCACATCTACAGTAATGTAATTTTATCTAATGTTGCAACATATAGCAATTAGTAGCTTTGCACGGCACTATTCTTGTAATTGAATGTATACTTGCATAGTGTCTATAATGAAATTTTCTACACTGTAACGTGGTTAGTACACCAATTATTTCCATATTTTATTTTCGTCTTCGAAGTTCCTTATTGTAAAAGCAGGAAATCCCAAGTAACCCCCCCCCCACTCTCCTCTCCCGCAGCAATATTATTAACCTGAAAGTTAGACCAAACGATATAAATTAAAATTGGCAAATCATAAATTATAACAACATTTACTATTACACAACAAAAAAACATGAATATAAAACTTTGCACATTCTTAAAATTTAAAAAAAAGTGTTACAAAAGTTGGCCGCCTTTGATTGATTGAGTCGGTGTTTTAAGTTCAATTTATGCACAATAAGGCTGGACCTACAGTTTAAAGTGGGGTCCGATCCACTATGTGCCTCCACCGGGAATCGAACCCGGGACCCCATGATTGCAATGCTACGACGCTACCAATGCACCATAGGGGAGGCCTGTTGCCGCCTTTGAAGATCTTCACCTGTAAATACGACAAATGGAAAGAAATATTTATGGCAGTCTATGTGTTATTATATTTGTTATTTAATGTAGATTTTCTTCTACTTCTAGCTAATTGCGAAGATGGTTATCAGTGATAATTAAATGAAACTGATAATGGGACAATAATAATGAACACACATATCCAGACCGGTACTCAATCTCGGAAATTTCGGCGGCGAAGATCCTTTTGAGAAGAAAGTAAGTATCAGAAAAGAAAAAGAGGGCTTCACACGAAGTCCAAACTTGTTTTGACGTAAATACTACTGTAAGCAAAATTCTCTACATACTGAAATGCCGCATGAGAAATTAACGTTCGATTGTACTGTTCTTGTTGGATCTTAAGAACCGAAACCAACCGGAAATACTATAACCCAGCCCTATTGCCTACTAAGCGATCAACTTGTACTTACAAGGTAAACAAGGGTCACCTATCCGGAAGGCACTCGCAAAGTTGAGGAAAGTTACACGTTATGTTCAAGCAGTCTAATTGGGTCTGGGGGCCACAATTTCCGAGACAATGTGCAATGTGCCTCCACAGAGAATCGAACCCTGAATCCCTTGATTGCAGGACGACGGCGTTATTCACTACATTATCGGGAATGCACTCAAAACCAGTATCTTCTCCATGTACGAACCACATCTTGGAAATGGCATTATTGCAGACTAACTATGCTCTGGCGCCTTGACACACAACAGCTTAGTATAATCTTGTGTGGAGTTTTGTGTTTCATGTGTTGTCCACGTGTATTTGTGATTGTCCCTTTAACCATTCAACCATTCATCCATCCACCATCATCACCATCGTCTACCCTGAAGACGGAGGCAGAATCAACCTCCGAAACGTTGGTATTTTTTTAAAAATTAACACAGTGGTTAAAAGTCCAAAACTAAGAATGAATGAATCACCACTGATCAGCTACAAAGAAGAATCATCATCATAGTTCATCCTGATCGTCGCGATTAGCCAAATAATCCTAAACAACGATTACAAATAAATGAAATACAAATATAAGCTAACAGGAACGTTGAACTCCTGTCTCAAGTCTCGTTCCCTATTGTGTCTCGCCCGACCCTGTGGCCGAGTGGTTAGCACATCGCGCTGCGACGCCAAGGGTCCCGGGTTCGAATCCCGGTCGGGCTTGGTTGTTTGTGAATGTCCATTCATCAATTTCATCATTTCATCACTCATCCCCATCTTCGCAAATTAGCTAAGAGGCACAAAACGCGAAGTAAAATAAACTAAATCAAATCAAAAATCAAACCTATTGTGTCTCATTTGGACTTCACTCCCAAACTTTGATAGGAATGGAGAATGAAATCAAATTAGAGTTACGAATGATACAAATTAACACAACGTGAAAATTTGTCTGTGTAATAGTTACTTGCTTGTTGTTCTTACTGGTCGAAAGTTATACTTCTGTCAAGTTACATGCATCCATTATTGTTCTTAGATGGGCCTACTGGATGCTGTCTAGCATAAGCACTCTATTCCGTGTATCAAGGGTGCCCAAAGATTCTTATGTGCTTGAGCAACTGGTTGCGGGTGATTTCACATTTTACTTGCAATACAAAATAATGTACCAAAATAAAATTAAGAGGTTTTATGTGTACTAAGTGAGGTCACATAAAAACATACATGGCGGGCCGTAGTTTAGCCGGCTCTACCAGAAACCATTCATATATCCTGGGTGGACCTCTCCCTTAGCGTAGGGACTACTCTATCGTAATGCAATAATTGGGTCTGGAGTTCGATTTCGGATAGAGGCACATGGCTCGATGCTTTAGATTCCACTCTAAATTGACGCCCAGCCCTGGTTCACCTATCTCAGCATATATATATATATATATATATATATATATATATATATATATATATATATATATATAAACTATATATAAAAAAGTAGCTGGTATAAATAAAGTAGCAATAATTTTTGAGCTAGCAGCCTACCTCGATATCCCAACAAAACACTGATTTGATTGATTTGCTTTATTTTACTTCGCTTTTGTGCCACTTTTGGCTAATTTGCGAAGATGGGGATGGGTAATGATATGATGAAATTGATGAATGGACACTTACAAACATACATGCCCAAGCCGGGATTCGAACGCGTGACCCCTGGCGTCGTAGCGCAATGTGATAACCACTCCGCCACGGAAACCGGCTAAGTAGCATTAAGGAAATGAGGGTGAAACTCTGTCAATAATTTTGGGTAGGGTTATCAGAAGTCCTCTTAATTCAGAACATGCCCTAAATTTTGATCTCATTGTCCCGGCGACGGGAAGGAATTTGGAAAAATCATAGAAGTCCTACATTTAGAGAATAATATAACCATATAATTTACAGAAACGAAAATTTATAGAGAAACTTGAGACAAAATTTGAGAACATTGACCGCACGGAGAATTATGCTTGAAGACACATGTAGTGAATATGAGTGAGAATTTTATACAGAAGAGTTCATTTTAAAAAGTTTAAAGTTTAAAAAAGGAAATGATTACAACACATTGCAATCAGTTCTTTACTCCATTTGTAGGCAAAAAATGTAGAGCTTGTGATTTATGCATGCAATGTAAAAGAAGTGGACAAGGAAAGCTAATTTGAACTTTATTATTAGTACTACCATTTAATAGCTATTTCGGGGTATTTGAACCTCACAATACGCACGTCCTTTCCGTACGCTCTTGGTACAGTGTGTACAGGAAGACTAGGTTGCTCAGTAACATATTGCAGTGCACTCTCGTAATTATGCACTCTTGGTGCATCAACATACACATAAAAATGCATCAATGGGTACTTTTGGAGTCGCTTTTCCGCGTCATGCACTGAAAACCCATCAATTAAACAGATCAGACACGAAGAAGCCAAAATCACGCTTTTAGCTGTGTCAATTGATGCACCGAAAGTGCAGCAACCTTGATTCGATGCATTTCAAGTTCTGCGTGTACACACATACAAGTAAATGCATCAGTTGAAACAAAAATGCATAAAGTCTATAGTTCAAACCAAATGTTTAGGTGCATTATCGAAAAAGATACATGAAGGTGTATAAAAAAACACTTCAATTGATATATTAAAGTGCATCTCGACATAGAAAAAATATTCACTTGCATCATATGATGATCCTCGGTGTTGCCATTGCAAATGCTATACAAAAATGCATAGACGGATCTAGATTTTTCTGGGCGGGGCACAAAATATGCTCTAAGCCATATGGGAGATCTAACAGTAGAAATATAATTTTTCTTATATACATATTCACATCAGGATAATTACTAGAGTTCGTTCTAAGTCCAATTTATGGTCAGATAAACTAATAGGAACTTGACATTCAAAGAGGGACCCAAACCTCTGAATCATCACGAGGGAAAGAACCCAGGACCCTTTGATTATACGGTGATAGAATTAGTACATTTTTGTGAAATAGATGTAGTAGTTCTAAGTTATTTGCATTAACAGCGATTACAGAATGAAAGAGATAATCTTGAGAATTAATTTCCTCAGGCGAAACTGACACAAACTTTGAAATAATTGACCTAGAATTCTAGCTTTGTGTCCCCGGGTTCGATTTCCGGAGTCGATTTATTTAAGTATCTAGTAAATTAGTCTCGAATAATGTTTTTGCTCTAAACTTTGTTTTATTCTTTAACAATCTGGTAAAGGATTTTCGAACTTTCTTTACTCGCTGTTATATAATGCTCAATAGTTTCTAAAAGCCTTCCTTGTCATCCACTTTCGGAAGGGCACGTGTCCCTATGCCCCTCCCGCTAAATCCACCAATGCAGAAATGCATCAAATTATAAACCTGATTCTTGGCAAAGGCCAAAAATATACTATAGTTTAAATATACTATGCGTTTCAGGTCCATCAAATACATTTGATACATTTTTAGTTTCCTGTCTCTACAGCCTGAGAAAACAATTAGAATCGTAGGTTGCTCAGATAAGCTCACTGCAGAGAAAGTGACAAATTGAAGACAAATGGAAAGAAAACAAGAACAAATCATCAGAGATGTTTATCATGGCTCTTGTAAGATCATAGCAGTTTCCAGGGCACACTGAACTGTCAGGAACGCTCACATGTGATCATCTCTCACGACGAACGCTCTTCACACCCCCTCATGTCCATTTGCAGTGAATAACCGATCGCTCTGTGCTATGCATGCACGGAATGTATCATGCTTCCTAAAAGAGAACACGGTCTCTGCTGGATGCTGATTGATTGATTGAAATTATAATGATACGTCAGCATCAGGAACGAGACTAGTTTAACACGCCATGCAATGTGGGGATGGATCTCTTATTGAGAAAATGTTGAAAGCACGATAGCATGAATTGAAACGTTTGAATGCATTCGGTAAATACGACAAAGTTATTCAGCACAGTTTAATAAAGGAAAAATATGCATGAATTGTCATAAGGGAAGTAGTTATGCTTAATTCGTTCGGTGTTACTGCAATATGGCAATTTCAGACATGACTGTAGCTTTCCCCTCGATGAATGCAAATGATTTTATTATTATTATTACATTTAATGGAATGGAAATTAATTTGAATAAGTGTAGCTAAAGTTTTATGATGTACGTACAAGGGAATTTCATTATGTAGTATCTAACTGTATTACATTAATCAACATAAAGTGCTTAATGATTTGTGAATATTAATAGAGACTCCTCTCTTCTATTTCATGAACATATTTCAGAAATTTGCAAAAGAGCAAAGAATGTAGTAAGTTATACACTTTTTCATCGAAAGATTTTAAAAAAAATAAAATACCTTAACTATATTTGTATAAAACAATAGTTCGTCAAATTCTTGAATATGGTAATGAATTATGTTTCTTGACAGCCAAGAATCAACTTGAAAAAGTTGAATCAGTTCAGAAACTTTCTATCAGGTAAACTATGTACGAAGTTTAAAAATAATTATTGTGAACAGTATTATTCTAAGTAGCTAACACTGTAAATATGTTTACCTTGGAAGAAAGAAGAAAATTGAGAAGGAACAATTTTGTAGAGAAGATATTGTCTTTACAAATATATAGCGTTGAAAGTTAATGGGATCGTTATAACCCAGAAGGGTCCGTAAATGTACATTACTACATACTTGTAATTTTATTGGACGTCGCAAAAATACAAGTTTTTGCTAATATTTTAATGTGTGTACGTATTTACAAGCTTTCTTTACGGGCAAGAAGAGTGGCTTGGGATTAAGCACTAGTTTATCTAAAAGAGAGAGAGCATGTCCAAATTTTCGTAGTCTCTCTCGAACCGATGCTATAGACTACATATTAAACTTCCAAGAGTACGTCATTTTACTTGCATCCCGCCTAGGAATCTAACAACTGCATATTGTGGAGCAAAAATAGCACGTAAAGACTTTGCCAACTTTGGTCGTTGCCTCTCTACAGCTTTTCTATTCTTTCCGGTTATTTCTTTGGCATTAATGGGTGTCTAATATGATTGATCATATGTTTCTCAACAACAGTATTATGGTGTAGGTATTTATATGCTGAAAAAGTGGTGAACGATAAAAATTCACTCCGTCTCTCAGTCCAATTGGGGATATTTGCAACTTATTGTGTTTCGAACTCGGTTGCCAAGAATTGAAATAAATTAGTTCCAAAGTTTTCGTATTTACCATGGGTACTTATTGTACTTAATTTATCGCCTAGAAAGCTTTGAATTCTGTCTGTAATATTTCATTGCTCACTTTCAACAACTTTACTTTGAATTAATTTTGAAATTAGTCACGTGCTAAAATACACTAACGCTGTAGTGCAGATGGTGTGATGAGCACCAATTTCCCGCTCCTATAACGCCCTGGGTCCTCTCCAGATACAAATCAATGAGAAACTAGATGAGCTTCAGAGCGTCTTATACAGGGACATCGGAAAAATAAATCTTGATGAGATTGCCCACTGCGGGAATCCAACATGACAGTCACATGTTCTGCCAACTAGATCACAGTAGATTTACTTCGTTACACAATACGGGTGTCTCAGCAAAACAAGATGGTGGCCGCTATCATGAGAATTTGTTGTTTTTCTATTGCAGATCTTCCTGTTCTTCCCGTAACACAACAGAGGAAGGCAAATGCTTGAAATCCTAAGAATATGTTAAACAATTTCTAGACCTATGGCGCGTACAGTTGAATAGTGCACATGAAGATGTTACCAGTTATAATGAAGAAAAAATTACAGAGAGAAGAGAGATGGATAAGATTGAAGAAATATTAAAAAATGTATTTGCCTTGAATGGATGGTTCTAGACGTGAAGATACGTTAGCCTGTACTTGTTTCAATTTTATGTAGTTGCACTAAGACAAAGAATTTCACAAATGCCCCTCAATTACAGATTAAATCCGCTAGGCGATACAATGCATAACATTAAACACTTTATTGCAAGATTTTGTCTGTGTACCTACAAAATATAACTCGCAAAATAATTGATTTAGTTTATTTTACATTGCATTTCTACCATTTTTGGCTAAGATGCGGATGAGTGACGATATGATAAAATTGAAGTGACGCAACACCCATACCCAGGCTGGGATTCGAACCCGGGACTCCTGGCGTCGTAGAGCGCTGTGATAACCACTCCGTCGCGGAGGCCGGCTGATAACTCAAAAAAATATGTAAGTTTCATACTAATGAATTTCGAAATTTCTATCTGTAGCCTTTATAAATTAAACTGTAGGTAAAAACTTACTAAGATAAAGTCAGTCTAGAGTAGAATAAATTATTGCCAAACACATGAAACATCAGAACATCTCTTCCCATAATGCATAAATATAGTGTTGCGTTCGAAAAAGAATAGCATAAACAAACTGTCAGCTCAATCTCGATGTTGAACACACATCATAAGCATTAATATGTAATTTCAATTTGTAATAGTTTAGTTTTCGCAATGGTCTTCATCGTACCATAACCATTATTATAATCTCTATTTAAGGCCGCTTGTACAGTAATCATTCCCTGTAACTTTTGCAACCAATAATAGCAAAATGATTTTACCACATAAACTATGTTTCATGATACATACTCCAACAATCGAATGCTTCCTTATGAGAAAGGTTTGCTGGTATTATTACTTTCTCATTTATGCAATTCGTTACTTAAGCAATCTAAATCCATAAGCAGCATGCCATTCAACATTTTCACCTTCTATGTTCAGATAATTATCCACATCGGAGATAAGATGGAATATTTCGGCTCGTAAATTGGTAACCTTTTGTTCGTGGTATTTTAGTTTTCATGATCACGAATTGGCGTTATTATTTTTGTACATGTTTCAAAAACTAAATATGCTGACCAAGGCAAAAATTTATTTTATTATAAAACATAAACTAAACGTAACGTTTCAACCTTCTAGTATTCTGCCACAAAAGAAGTGATGTAAGTGAGGTGACAAAAATAAATTTTATAAAGAATATGAAGGACAGAATCAAGAAAATATGCACAAAAGAATGTGAAAAAGAAGGCAAAATAAATAGCCTATGGAAACAGCTGGAAAAGAATGGCTATGAGAAGGAGGATAGACTGGACATAAACAGAAGAAGGAAGAAAAGTGGCAGGGGAGAATTGGAAGAGAATGAAAAAGAGGAAGAGAAAGAAAAAGATAGGAGGTTTGGAATAAGGAGTATGGGGAAGACCACAGAAGAGATATGCAAAGTGCTTAGAAAAGCGGGCATTAAAACTTACAGGAAGGGAGGGAGAAGCATCTTAAGAATAGCGAAGAATGCAAACAAGAAAAAGGAAAACAGAGAAGAGGAAAAGGAAGGGATTATCTACGAAGTGAAGTGTACAGAATGTCAGAGTGTGTACATAGGAGAAACGAAAAAGAGGCTGAAAGACAGGTTGAAACAACATAGGGATGATGTACAACTTAAGAGAGAGAGAGAGAGAAATGCGATATTTAAACACACGAGAGAAACAGGACATGACATAGAATGGGATGAGGCTAAGCAGATAGGAAGGGAGAAGAGAATGCTAGTGAGAAAATGGAAGGAGGACAAGGAAATAGAGAAAAAGGGTGAAGAAGACACAAGGAACTGGAATGGGGGACTGAAGTTAAGCAAATAATGGAAGAAGGTGTTAGAAAGAGTGGAAAGGACAAGAGAGAAAGAGGACAGAAGAAGGAAGAAGAATGAAGGAAATTGAGCGTGAGATAAAGAGTCCAGGGACATTTTCTCTTTCAGGTGAAAGTACAGTTGACAAGGGAAAGCCACCTGCTAGATTGTTCCAGAACTACTTTCTAATAGTCTGGAGGGGAGTATTTTTGTGTATATATATATCGTCCTGTTGTGTACTTGGTTACATTTGTACTTGATACAGAGTCTGAAGAAGACCTTGCTAGAAGGTTGAAACGTTACGTTTATTCTATGTTTCATAATAAAATAAATTTCTGCCTTGGTCAGCATATTTAGTTTTTATATCATGGAAACAAGGCTTAATGGCGTTATAATTGTACATGTTTCATGTGCAACGCTGTAATCTCAGAATGAAATTCAATGGTACGATATCTATTGCCCACTAAAAGCGAATTACATGGTCACCATGGTAAATCGCTTTGTCTACATCATGTGGAGAGGGTTTAGATGTTTGGCCCATCTAGTAGCGAAATCTCAATCTATGTGACAAGTAACACATTCATGGGATTAGAGTAGGGAGTTTTTTTTTTTTTTTTTTTTTTTTTTTTTTTCTTAAGCTCGTAAATTTACGTCCAAATTCTCTGGTAGCAAGTAAGCCTAGGGGAAGGTGGTTTATTAGACCCAGATTGTGTCCATAGATCTTTGGATATTAATTTCGAATGTGAAAAAAATGGTTGAAAGTTTTTACCTTTGTGTCAATCTGCATAATAATCACCAAATGCTTCTCTGATTGCCAGCAAAACTGGTTTAATTGGTTTTAAAAACATGCCATGTTAGTCAAAGACAAAATTTAGTGATATGAAGATTTATTGAGCCTGAAAAAACGATACAAATTCAACTAGAAAACTGATTAATAAATATTTTCTTTGATTGCGAATGAGGAGGAAGGGAGTTGATAAAATTGAGTAAAGAACGATACGAAGTATTCACAACAATACAATTATTGTTGCATTAGAGCTTTACAACAAGCTTCTTGTGTTTGCAACACAATATAAATTTAATTTGTCTATACGGAAAGTTAGAATTAGTTGGTTTGTATACTTGTAATCAGAGAGGAAGACATTCCTAGAAAATATTTTAATTTTGAAATTGTATTAATTTTCAGTGATAAATATATATTGTAATTAGTAAACATAGAATATTATCTTAGAATAAATAATGTTGAATAATCGAAATGAATAATATACATTGAACATTATAAATTTTAAGTTAATATATTAGCAAAAGGGTCCCGGGTTCAAATCCCAGCCTGAGCATGAGCATTCCTTGTGAATGTCCCTTCATCAATTTCACCATATCATCGCTCTCGCGATTAGCCAAAAGTGGTAGAAAAGCGAAGTAAAATAAACCAAATCAATCAATGTATTAGCAAAAGTTATTATACATTCATTGTAGGTTTTTGCAACGAGAGATTAACTTTACACACACACACACACACACACACACATGTATGGGGTTCTTAAAAATCACGATGGGAAGGGCACATCGACCCCTTCACAAAAATTCAAAACAATGCTACATGTGTGCAAACATCCTCAATAGCTGAAAATATGCTGGTTTCAAACACAGAAGTCTTTTTACCCTTTCAGGAAAGCAGTTACTAGAAATTGAATTATTTCCAAGTTAAAATATAATGGCGTTCCACATGCAACCGCCGAGTGCACCCAGTGAGTGAGACGAAGCTCGCATTTTAATAAATAACAACGAAGTGGTATGTCCTGCATCACCAATACGGCAGTAACAAACTCGCCGGTTCCTATTAATATATTCACATGTGAATCTCATAGCTTCGCATTAGTTGAATTGAGTTTTAAAAGCGAGTGTGCTTTTTCTGCATTTTGAAAGCTCTAAGAGTTAGACATCTTTATTATACAGTCTATTTTGGAAAATTAAGTAACATTATTTTTGTGAAATATCACTTTTAGGTATATTTCCTCTAAAAGCAGCCAGCTATCAACTATCAAGAATGAAATAAAAAGAGAGATGAACGTTGAAATATTATTTAAAAATAAAATACTTTAAAATTATGAATTGCTGAGCTTTTAGGAACTCTTTGCAACATTATAGATATTTACGCTGATTGTTAACGCTAACATAATTAGCAAATCATCTTTTTAATGAGCGAGCCAAGAATTCTGTACCACGAAATGTGTGTGAGGGCTCGCGCGTGTGTTCTTTTCAATCGATAAGGAAGAAGATGGGCTTAGGTTATGATTGGTAAATGTTGTATGAGCATTTGGAAATTCTTATCCCGGTGGAGGAACATGGTTTTTCGGATCCCACTTTAAACTGAGGTCCAGTCCCGATTAGCCTTTCTGTGCATAAAGTGGACTTAAGCAACAAATCAATCAACTCTAGTAGTCTTCCACTAAACATTACATCTACTAAGACATGAGAAGTGAATAGTGTTTACATCCGCTTTTTAAGCATGATGCAATCAATAAGAAAATAATAGTGAAATTCAGTTTCAAATATTTTTCCTTTTTTTTCTTTTCTTTTTTTCTTTTTTTTTATTAAAAGTATATTGTGGGACATAATCATCTCTTTCATGAGACTTGAAATCTATTTGGATATTACTAATTAGATTGAAAAATGTAATTTTTAGTCTATGGAATAACACATTTCGTTCATTTCATTAAGCTGGGGTTGGTCCAGTCGGTAATTCAGGATTCAGGTGTTCCATTTGTATTGCCGGTGACTAAACATGAGTTTAGGCGGGGTATGGTGGCAAGATCGAGAATGTGTGCACATCATCTATGTGCCTTCAAGACAAGATGTAATGCACAGAGAATAATTTTACATTCTTTTTATTAAAAAACAAAACAAACTAATTACGTTTAAAAATTAGACTACAACTCATTTCTGTTTCTGACAGTGCACTGCCTTCTCATTATTTTAGCACAGCTACTTTCACGCAACATGATCCATGAGTACGTTGCTACTAACGAATTCTTTAGTCGAGAAAAAGATAAAGGGACTAAGGAGAAGGAGGGGACGTCTTTTCCAGACTTGCGTGACTCAATTTTACTCTAAATACGGTGCCATGAACGAAGGCACCGAAATTCGTAGATGCGAACTGTCAACAGAATAGCTCTAACAAGCTTGACATCCGTAAGCAATCAAGGGTTCAGCACGAGAAGACGAATCGGTGCGGGGATGTGTTGAATTGTATGGTGAGGGAAGAAGTCCTTCGAACGATGACAGTTCCGGAGCAACAGACGCAAGCGTCGAGCAGTGTTGCCAACACTCGGACACAAATGTTATAACTCCACGCAAAAATCTTAGTTTTCTTTTAAAGATATATTTTCATGCGCGTATTTTCTACCTCTTACCTCTTTTCGTTAATCTTGACTATGCGAATGAATTGCGATGGGAATATACTATGTCCAGAAGAACAGATTCGAACCCGGAACTTCCAGTAAAATATTTTAAAGTGCCATCCGAATATCTGAAATGTACAGTCACCAGCAATAAAAAAGGGACACCTAGATCCAATACTTGCTTCGCTGCCAGGTGTTATGTGTGTTGCCTAACACTACAACGTTGGTAGAAGTTGCCATTTGCAAGAAATTTTTCTATTAAAATCCGAATATCGTCATAGAGTTAACAACAAAATATTTATTTTCACGGTAACTTCTGCCCGCCTCCATCCCTTGCAGCGTTGCCAAACGTAAGGCCAGTCTGTTCCTCTTCTCTAACGACGCTTGCCACTACAGCCAATGAGGTGAAAAGTCTATTGTCGTCTCTTTCAGCTCACCGTGCCCTAGCACCGGATGATATCAACACCGTGTTCCTCAGGGAAACTGTGCTATCACCTCTGCATTCTCTTGAACAGATGTTTCTCGAAAGGCGTCTTTCCTCACGCTTGGAAACAAGCTAACATCACACCGATTCACAAAAGTGGTAACAAGAATCTTGTTTCTTCTTACAGACCAATCTCCTTACTCTCTCTCCTTTCTGTCCATCATCTGTGAAAAAAATAATGAAAGACAGACTGTACAAATTTGTTTCTCCGCACTTAAGCTCAAACCAACATGTTTTTTCTTCCTGGTAGCTCCTGTCTTACAAACCTGTCTGTTTCTCTCTCACACGCTATGAAATGTCTTTCTAATAATTCAAAACTAGATGTAATATACTTTGATCTGGCCAAAGCCTTTGATACTGTCAGTCACCGTCTTCTAATTCACAAATTATGCAATAGATTCAACATTCATGGCAAATTTCTAACCCTTCTCACGTCAGAGATTACCTTAGCGATCGCCAACAACGTGTCGTTCTTCCAGGAACTGTATCTAACTTTCTTCCTGTCCTCTCTGGAGTTCCACAGGGTAGTCCTCTAGGACCTTCCTTGTTCATATTATTTGTCGACGACCTTGACGACCATCTAACAGCTCCCTCTAGCAATTACCTTCTTTTGGCAGATGACTGTAAAATTTTCAGAGAAATCTCCACTTCCAACGATACTCATCTCCTTCAGAATGACATAACAATATTTACCTCCTGGTGTCTCACATGGGACCTTACATTACATCCTGAAAAGTATACTACTCTCACCATCTCTCTCAAGAAGAACCTGTTAAAGTCATCTTACTCCATCTCTGGCAATAACATCAAAGCAGTATCCTCCCACAAAGACCTGGGCATTGTTTTCGACCAAAAGCTCACAGTTGAGGAACAAATTTTAGGCACCATAAAAAGGGCCATACGTCTCTTAGGTATACTGTATCGTTTCACTGAAATTAATGACATCTCAGCCCTCACCTTATACTTAAAGTCATTCGTTTCCCCAATAATAGAATACTGCTCTCCAGTCTTGTCCATGGAGTGTCCCACTCAGCTCTCTAGGATCGGTTCAGTCCTTCACTTTTTCCTAGCTATAGTTCGTTACAGGGTTCCCTCATTACGCAATTTTTCATCTCCGCATCTCTTGTCTTTTCTAAACTTACAGACTGCATATCAGCGCCGTTTGCAGAATGAGTTCAATTATTTATACAAAATTGTCAATGGCAAAATTCGCTGCGACACACTCCTTGATGAATTCCACTTACGAGTACCTATGCGCACAACACGCAACACAACATTATTTTACACAGAGAAACCTGGAATAGAAATTAATAAAAGACCTCTCTTTTACAGACTTGTCACACAATACAATGATATCTCATCAAGTGTCCATATATTTTCCTCCGAGTTTGCCTTTCGGTCTTCTATTAGAAGAAATGTTTGTAATTAATATCAAATAGTGCCATCTTTTACTGTTTTTTTGTTAATTTGCTATTTAATTTTGTGTTATTTTGTTACTTTTAATTATTTTTATTTTTTATTTTTTTGCTTATTATTATTATTTGCTTTTTCATTGTTGACAATTTCAGTGTAAAATGTCCACCTGTGCTCTATCTGAAATTTTATCAACAAATAAATAAATACTGCTTTCACTCATCATATAATCAAAGAAGGCTCAAGCTTCGAGTCCCAACTTGGGCGTGGATATTTCTATGTGAGTCTCAGTATATTAATTTCACGGATGAATGATTCATCTTCATCATCACAATTAGCCCAGAGTTAGAAAATGGACTTTAAATAAGAACAATACACATAGCTACTACTTTTATCTGTAATTCTAAAAAAAATATCCGTGATGAATAAATTTATTGGAACGTCGATTAGAGATTTTTCCCGGCTCCGTTGTCGACTTTCGATCTCGCCACTGAAAATACCGGGTTCGAGTTACGGCCTGGGCATAGGTGATTTTTTTTTATTTTAATCATCACTCATTCTCATCGTAGCTATTAGCCAAAAGTGGAAGAAAGGCGACGTAATATAACAAAATGAAATTAGTGAATTCTTGTTTTCAACAACAAAACCCTTTCTGATGTGGAGAATGAACCATTTAGTTTTTGTGCTCAGCATATTTGGTGTTTACCAAATGAAGGGATCGGGTGTAAAACATGGTAAGTTACATTTTGGTCATTTTTGAGTTAAAATGTGCCATCCTTCAATTTTTGAGTGAAATTGCCATGTCATAAAATTTGGATTAACTCAGTGAAGCCTTCTGAAATTGGTAAACACAACACGAAAACAATTTATCTACAGTATAGCTTCTAATAACATTTTTTCTTAATGAACTCAGAAATGACCAAAATGTCTACTTAATTTGAATGTTTTCGATTGACACGCAAAAAATTACACCGTATTTACAAATGAATTTTCGAGTTGGCAACTATGGGGTAGATTTGCAAAGGGAATAGCCGCGAGCGCCAGCAAAGCAATGTTAAATGTCTTTGATCAAGAAACATGAATTCGTAGTACGCTGGATTTACTAACCAAACATTGAAGTGTCCTGCTTCCAAGATTACGAATTTGGAAGTCGTAGACTGAGAAGAATCGTTTCAGGAATCTAAAGTTTTCTGAAAATTAATGGAAGGTTCCAGATTTCTAGCCTGGCCCGAGAACAGGTATTTCTTTGTGAGAGTCTCTTCATCAATTTAATTTAAACATTATCCATTCGCGACTAGCCTAAGGACGCAGAGAAGCAAGAAAAGGAGGAAATGAATTTAAGAATAATCTCAAATGAACAACATTGTTTCAATCCGATATTCTGCGCTGGTCCGGTCCCTATAAGACTATCTGTGCATAAAATTTGAGTTCGAGAATTGTGGATCTATGTAAGTAATGGATATGGGATAGATGTCACAAGGCACGGACAAGATCCATTCACATAAATATATATACGCGTATGTATTTCATTTTAGTTGGCACTGACTAAATAATAAACATTACTTCCATATTAACATTTATTTAAAAACACTAATATAATATTATTAACCATGTTTCTTAATATACTGAACCTGGAACGTCTTCTGTCAATTCCATAGAGATACACTAAAACTAACGTGATTTAATATTTATTTTTGTGCTACAATTATGAAATAATAATAATAATAATAGGAACATTTAATAACATAAACTTGAGAAATATGTAACACAAATTACTTAAAGCTGCTGAATAACACTAACCAGGTTTAATATTTAAGTTTGAATTTAAGTTAAGACGTAATAATAATGATACTTGTGAATTATGTAATACATTTTTCTCAACCGGGTTCAATACCCGGTGGAGGCACATTGCACAGTGGTTGGGATCTCACTTTAAACTGTAGGTTAAATTCCGATTAACCCATCTGTCCCTAAAGTAGTCTCAAAACAACAATTCAAACTTCATGAAACAAAATTTCCAAATCCTTTACTACGTGTTAACCCTCGTAGGTTTTCATACTACTGGTGCACACTATGAATAAAAATGAATGAATTTAATGTGGATTACAGGAACTTTTATCAACAATGAACTAGATGTTTCTGTACTTAATAACAAACTGACCATCAGCAAGGAAAAGCGAGGAGAATTGAACAGTACAGTCACGGACACTCTTGGGTTGTAATGATCCCATAGAAAGTCAATCAGGTTGTTACAACCCAGAAGTGCCTGTGACTGTACAATTCATTAGTCTGTCAATTTACTTACATTTCGAAGAGCTTGGAAAGGAAAATAAATAATGTGACAAGATCTCAAAATTGTAGATTGAGCGGTCAGGATTTGTGTATAAGTAAATACTTGGTAGAAATTAACTCATGCAGCAAGCTGCCAATCAGTGTACGCAGCAAGTATTGTAGACCGAAGTGTATATCAAGAGTCATCTCAGTCAGCTTTGTTCTTTCCCGCCTTCTCTTAATCGGAACCATGCGTAGCATTCACAAACGCTTAAAAATGTCTTGACTTGTCAATATCTCTGTCATTCGGTTTAGTCCCTGAGCAGATGCTAGGTGAAAATATCATCGTCCTTATACCAAACATAACTACGTAAAATTAATGTTTCGAGAAAATGTTATTGAAGGCTCTAAACTTCAATGATTTTAGTGGAAAAAATTAGGTTTAGATAAAAACAATCTATTTTCAATTCGAAATATAATCGTGCTTTTGATACGATAAAATATCGACTAATTACTTGAAAAATACAGTTAGGTGTACAGTACGCCTGAACGAGAATCGAACCTAGAATCTTCGGTTATCAGATAGCAATAAAACTAATTCACCAACAGCCGGTCCCCGTGGCGGAGTGGTTAGCACATCACACTACGACGTCAAGGGTCCTGGATTCGAATCCTGGAATGGGCATGGATCTTTGTGAGTGTCCATTCATCAATTTTCATCATGTCATCGCTCATCCTCATCTTCGCAAATTGGTCAACTAAAAAAAAATCATCAACAACTCTGAGCAGGATCGAGAGATGAAAAGAGGGGAGGGATTTTGTGAGACGGCATTTATCCCCAATGTCAAATGTTAAATGCGTATTTGGGGCTGTTGCAGATGGGCTACGGTGCCGTGGGGAATACATGTTTTCAATAAGCGCTTAGGAACATGGAAGTTAAGACGTAGACGAACTGTTACTTCACTTTGCCACTTGCTGATTTGATTTTTGTTATTTAGTGCTTTTCTGACACTTTTGACTAATCGCAACGATGAGGATGAATGATGATCAATTGATTGGTTTTCTATATATTACTTCGATTTTCTGCCACTTTTGACTAATCGTGAAGATGAGGTTAAGTGATGATTGATGAAATGGATGAAGACATGAAGAACACTCGTGACCGGATTCGAACCCGGAACCCCTGGCGTCGCAGCGCGGTGAGATAACCACTCCGCCACGCAAGTCGGCAGGATGAATGATACTATGATGGGATTGATGAAGAAACATAGAACACCCATGCCCAGGCCGGGATTCGAACCCGGGACCTCCACTTATTGAGTTAATCACGACGATGAGGATGAACAATGAACATTAAGATGGATGATTGGCTGAAAGAATGGAACCATGCATTCCTTGAACAGGATTTGAATTTGGTACCTCTGGAGTCACAGGACGTTACGCTGACAGCTCTGCCTGGATGAAATTAATTAAGACCAGCGCCATTCCTTCGTTTAAATAAGCGTAACAAGAAAAGCTCTTCTTACCCTGGAAACAATAATATACAATAACATAGCGATTTGCATATTGTGAAAAGCCCCCATCCAACACCAACACCAAAAAAGAAGAAGAAGAAAAAGAAGCTCTCAAAATTGTTGGTCCAGTGACATGATCGTGGTCTTGCTTCGTGATGTTTTTCGTGCGTCCAAGTTTTGGGAATGGAGATTAGCATGTAGCAATTTCACACACATACACACGCATTTCTACATATCTTTCGGGTCGGCCGTTGAACTCGGAACCTCTCTGGTTTTTAATGCCAGCTGTCCATTTTGACCGAAACTGAGCGAGCAAATATTTTATTGTCTGGATGATCATTTATCGCGAATCATCACTCACGTTCACTGTCAGATGTTGGACTTGAAAATGTGATGGAACTAGTTGCGTAGTGATGGCCTAGTCGCCTTGTAATCAAGAAGTCCCGAGTGGAGACAATTGTACAGTGGTTCGGATCCCATTGTACACAGTAGATCCAATAGGATTAGCTTATCATATCATAAAGTAAACCTTATAACACTGTCAAGTTTGTTTCAGCAGGATGTTAGATTCTTCAAAGTAATCTTTACTAATTATTTTATCAGTTTTAATCAAATAATGCTATTTAATTGTACCAGTGGCGAAGATATAGTACAAGCAATGCAAGCACTGCTTGCACTATTAAAATAATATTTAATGTATTTAATGTTGAGTGCCTTATTTAGTTTCTATCGCACTCGATTTCGCGAAATTTTACGGCCGCAAACTCTCTCAGCAGCCCGTTGGCAAGCACCAAACTCTCTGCTTGCAGCCACTGCGCGGGAAACCAACGCTTCTGAAGTATCATATGGCGAAGGGTAGATGCTGGTGAAGGTACGGTCCCCAAACCACTAATAAAAGCTCTGCTTTTCGGAGCTTTTCGGCTTCTCGAAAACACCCGAGCCAAGCAGACAGCAGACACTACTAGCAGAAAGCATATAAGTGTTAACACGATATCGAAGATGGATATTTGCTTTATTATAAACACAGAATTATTGAAATAAATCATTATAACTGTTCCAATTCCACGTAAACATACTTTAAAGCATTACTTTAACTTTCACGATTTGTAAAACGTGCAGATAAACATGTTGTCCCCGGCGCTGGAGAGCACTGGAATCTGCAGAACAGCTGGCTATTGTCCGCCTCACACTCTCTCATCTCAAATTGCAACGCCACGCCAGTGTTGACAACTACTACCAAATAATTTACACGATATTTTTCGTGAGTTTCCATACAAACAAATTCAATAAACTGATGTTTTTTCGATAACACTTATGTCAAGAAAGCAATGAAACACTCTTCTGAAACCTGCAAATAGCAAAAACGTTAAGTCCTAAATGCTATCAAACTCAAAATACTATTTTTTTTAATATAATACATAGTCAAAAAAAAGAACCGGCGTATTTTATTCCTGTTCTAATGACTTATTATTCCAATGCTTCATATAATTTTAAGCTTCAAGTCAGTTATTTTATTCTACCGTGAACAATAATTTTTACAACGAAGTTGGTATCACTTTTCTGTTAGTTTCGGAGCTTTTCGGAACATTTTCCATTTGTGTGGGAAGAACGAGTGGTTCAAGTAAGAGTTCTCTTTTGTTTGGTGTGATGAGAATTTACCAAAACAAACATGGATATTTTAAATTGTGTACGGGAAACTGTAAGTAATAGCAAGTTATATCAATAACGTGACCAAGAATTTGAACTAACAAGCATGGCTGTTGAGAGAGGAATTGGGGATTATTATTATTATTATTTAAAATGCCCTTTCTCTCCTAGAAAAACTGGGACAACAACCCCCTCTCCCACTCTTTCGGAGTACTGCATTGCTTGCCTTTCCCTTAAGACCAAGCTTCGCCACTGAATTGTACAACCATAGTAACTTATACTTTATTTTGAAGTAGTGGTAATAATTATAGTAATTAGTAATTTTAAAAAAATAAGCATATGTAAAAGTCTATTGAAGCTCACATCGCCTGGAAGTACGGTGCATTATATTCATTTTTAGAACACTCAGGAACAAATGAACGCATTCATACTGATGTCACGTAGATCCACGCAACTTTAATGTGAATGCTTTCATTTGTTCCCATGCATTCCCACGCTACTTTGTATGTGAACTCTAAAGTTTTGTACTGTTAATTTCTTACTAAATAAATGCCTACCTCCGTGGCGGAGTGGTTTACACAGAGGAACTACTACTCCTGGAGTCCAGGGTTCGAATCCCGGCATGGGAATTGGTGTTCTTTGTGAGTATCCTTTCATCAATTTCATCATTTGGCTAATTTGCGAAGATGGGGATGAGTGATGATATGATGAAATTGATGAATGGGCACTTACAAACATCCATGCCCATGGCGAGGATTCGAACCCGGTACCCCTGGCGCCGTAGCGTATAAATATTGATAACAGGCCCAAACAATAAGAACGCAGTTAAAAGCAGGGAATTTACGAAGATAAATTCCCTAATTTATAAAACTATTCATCGGTACTTTAATATATTTTTCTTTATGACATTTCTTGAGAATATTATTTTTCAAAAGGCAAAACTTCTTTAACCTTGCACATAGTGGTTCGGATCCCACTTTAAACTGTAGGTCCAGTCCCAATTAGACTTACTGTGCGTAAAGTGGACTTAAAACACCAAATCAATAAATCAATCAATTCTTTAACCTTATCGGAAAAATATTTTAGAATCCTTTTTCCACAAATATAAAATTTTACTCTAAATCCACTTCTGATGGGCACTCGAAGGTGATTTCTGCGAAACTTGTCACTTATAACAATCGCTTGAAAAACATATTGGTATGCTTACAGAACACAACAACGAACCTGGCAATTGAAACCTACGTTTGTTATGATTTGTAAACGAATATGACTTTATAAGTCGTGAAGGGGTTTGCATATATATAGGAAAATACTATATAATTGTCAGCGAGATCTTTCAGGGTGGTATTCTTAGTTCTTTCCTTAGAATGAATGGGTTTGGTTTTAAGGGCAGCTTAGAAGAAGGTTGAGGTGGGCTCGAGTGTCTCCCTTGGGGAGACTTCCTCCATACAATGAAAATTAGGAAAGGCACCAGTCAAAGCAACACTCTGCCATGAAGTCCGAAAATAAAGTTTATCAAGCACTTGATATGTATGTACCTCACACGCACTATCATTTTGCTGAGTGGCCACACAGTAAGCCTTCCCAGGGAAGACCAAGAGAGAAAGTCTACACTGAAAAGTGATCCGATTACGAAGCACTTTGTTGATTCCCAGTATCGAGCACCGAGAGCTCGGCTTTTGACGGTTGTCATTGTATCCTGGATAACTGAATCATACCGCTCAGCCTAATGAAACCTGAGACTCGCGTAATGTGCTTCGTACACTCACAGAATCAGAGGAAACGAAATGCATGAAAGTTATAGAGTTTGTTAGTTGCTGACCCTTGCATGTCTCGTAAACATCCGGTGTTCTTTTCAACGAAGGCACAAGGCGGGGAAAGGCGACGGGGTGTATGAAAGCACATGGGCAGTATGCTAACAAGACACACACGCCCTTCGCGAAGAAAAGAGCACGTGCAAAACTTGACAGCGTCTTCACGGTTTTCTTGTTATGAAAGGAGTTGTGGATGTATATTGCACACTGGTGGCGTATAAGGGCTTGGTTGACTTTGATATGGTGGCGGGTTGTGCCGGACGATATACTGTCCAGACGATTTCCCGATATTTTGGCGATATATCGTCACGATATTTTAGAGATATACCATGTGTCCCAAAAGTCGCTTGACCGAGAAATAAATATTTGTATTTTTTGTAATACACCTAATGTTGTTTAAAAAATGTCATATTTGTTATGTTGGTAACACTACTTACATCGTTTTCTTTCTTTTCCAGGTGATTGAGTACTACATGTGTTCGGTAATTACTAGGGAACGGAACTTTATGTACTAAAAAACTCAGAAATATTTATTTTTTATGTGTCATAAATGTTGAAAATATGTGATAAAACAGGAAAATATGTGACAAAAATAAAAAAAAAGACATTTGGTAACAAAAACAAAATATTACATGCATTTTAAACACATGAAATCAGTTTCTAAATGCTTTACTCTTAGCGAGCTATTTTTTGGAAGAATTGCAGTGGATCACCATAGTTTTTTCTAAATTCTCCATTGTAAATCTTTGACGATTATATCTAAAAAGTATCTTATATTATGAGAAAGATCGCTCCACGTCACTAGAAACAATTCTTGCATATTTGAAGCACGAAATGTCACTAACGCTGAAGTTTTCCAAAACACGTGCAATTTGGCACAAAGTTTGAAAACCTTGGTTTTTCCCAAAAATTTCTGTACATTTAGACATTATCACTTATGCGTTAGATCCAGTTGGGGTAATATTTTCCCCAATAGGATCTTAGGCGAGGCGCCAGAAGTCTGCCAGCGAGCTTGTTCAAAGACAAAGCAAACCTAACACTCTCGATGTGAAAGAGGTGCGGAGAATAAACATTTTTCCTTCGAGTATTTCGAGGTAGCTGAAGTCAATGAGCGATTTTATGTATATAAAATGAAAAATCGCGAAATATGTATTTACATACAGAAAACTTGAAAATATGTGTTTTTATGTAAAATAAAATTTGCTGTGTTGACATATAAGGCTATGATCAAATTATGGCAAAAACGAGGGTCTCTATCTTATCGCAGAAAAAAACATTTATTTACCTAAATTTCCGTTCCCTAGTAATTACATATTGTTGACCAGTGTTGATCTGTCAATTAACCATGAACCGCAGAGGTGCCCACAGGGGGGGATTATGGCGCAGGCTGCGCCATCGTGATTTTTTTGGGGATTTTTCCCTTCAAATAATATAAGATTTAACATTTATAACTTTTTCCAACATAAATGTAAAAATTTTACACCTTAAATGTAAAATTTAATCCATTAGATGAAGAAAATAAAGTGTTTAAGGGTATTATCGAAGGTGGGGTGGAGAAATATCCAACTCTTACACATTAGGCTTTAATTGACACGTGGGTTCTGGGGAGATTCTGAATTAAACTTTGGGGGGGGGGGGGGGTACAGTATCTAACTCTAGGTCTTAGATTATGGCGGGTATTTTAGTTAGAGGGGGATTGAGCATTAAATTGAGGGATTGCGGGGGTATCCAATTCTTGTGTATTACTATTGTCTTTACTGTTGCGGAAATTTTGGTGTGGAGACTGAGAATTAATTTTTTGGAGGATGCAATATCTACTCTTCAATATCAACAGGAAGTCTAAAATTGGCATGACAATTTTGGTGGTAGGATTGAGTATTAAATTTAAAGGGGGAGATAGAAAGCTCTTACTAAAATGTCAAATCTTAGATTGTTAAGGGATTTCTGTAGTGGAGAGAGAGTTCAAACATTAAATTTTGGAGACTGTATTTAGCGATATGGTATCCACACGTTTTTGGCGCCGAAAGTGCGAAAAGAGAAGCTGGGAAAGAGTAAATATCGCGGGATCCTAAGAAAGTATTGACACCCCATTAAATTAATATTCTTGAAAGCCTGCAAGGAAATGGATTTAAAATTTTTTTGCTTGCTTCGCTCGCAATCATGTATTGATAGGATGCGTCTTTGGTGCTTTGTGAATGTGAACTTTTTATACTATAGCTGCATTACAAGGCGAGCGATATTCTCGATATGATGAACGATTTTAGGGATGGTCTTGAGTGATGTGCACCTCTGTTTAGGGAGGAAGGGCTGATCAAGTATAGTGTTCAGTAAACTTAAGAAAAAGTTACTTTCGGTAGACACGCTGTCGTAATTAAATACTTTGTGGGGATTACGATATGGTTTGAGGGCGTGAATGTTATGATTTGGGGGGGGGGGCGCATGACATGATTTTGGGGGGATGGGCACCCCTGATGAACCGTAAACTAACAACTGAAGAACGCGTTTTTCTCTTACAATGTTGGTGGAAGACCAACAGAATGTGGAAGTCGTGCAGCAATTTCAGGTAAAATTTCGTCAAACTCCAGCACAATCCAAACAAGCAATCTACAACCTGAATAAACGATTTGAGACTACTGGAAGCTTACATGATTCGCCAAGGACTGGAGACCTAAAACTACTGCAAGTGTAGATAACGTAACAACCATTGCCGAATCAGTTATTCACAGCTTAAAGAAATCTATTCGTAAAAGATCTGCTCGCAGTAGTGTACATCGTATTTTGAAAGCATTGAAACGAAAAGTTTATCGTCCACAACTGCATCAAAGTTTAATAGAAGATGACTTCGACAGGCGTGTTGAGTTCTGTGAATGGTTTTTAATACGCTGTGAGGCAGAACCTAACTTTCCAAATCGCATTTTGTGGACGGATGAAGCTTCCTTTAAACTAAACGGTTGTATCAATCGTCATAACTGTGTGTACTGGAGTGACAGAAATCCGCACGAAGTACTTGAAGAAGAACTAAATGTTCCAGGCGTCAATGTGTGGGCTGGTGTATGGAGTGGTGGCATTGTTGGTCCATACTTTTTCAATGTCACTGTAACTGGTGAATCTTACCTTGAAATGTTACAAGAAGTAGTTTTACCTGAGCTACGAAATAGTCCTTTGTTTGGAAATATTAATTTAATTTGGCAACAAGACAGTGTTCCACCACATTACAGTACATTGGTAAGAGACTGTATTGGCAACAACTTTGACGAGTGGATCGGAAGACGTGGTACAACTGACTGGCCACCAAGATAATGTGATCTTACATCGTTAGGCTTTTCAGTTTGAGGAATTTTGAAAAATAATGTTTTCTCTTAAAAGCCTAGAGATTTGCAACAGTTGAGAGAAATAATCGAAGATGAATTTGAAGCGTTAAACGCAAACAAAGATTTGTGTAAAAAATTTGCTACAAGTGTAAAAAAACGCTGTGAAAAATGTATTGAAGTACATGGGCAGCATTTGGAGCAACTCTTGTAAGTCTTTAAAACAATGTGTAAATAAATTCTACTATGAAATAAGAAAAAATTATTGCTGATTTAATAACACAAGTATTGTTTTCAAATACAAATATTTATTTCTCTGTCAAGCGACTTTTGGGACACCCGGTATATCGTGTCAGCGATATATCGTCACAATATTTGGCGATGTATATCGTGGAGACGATATATCGCCGATATCACGATACGGAAAAAATATCGTTTCGTATCGTCTGTGACGATATTTTCTTGACGATATATCGCGATATCAAATTTCAGATATCGTCCATCCGTAGTTCTATCTCGTGGCGCAAAACCACAGTGGCGTCAAGCAAACAAATCCCCAAATAACATAGGAAAGAATCAGTATATTTTCGATGCTGATGCACAAATTACTTATGTATATGTAAACTGGGAAATTTTAAAAAAAATGGAAATTAAAAATTGGCCTCCTTCCCCTCTTCCTTCCAGATGGGATCATGAGGTAAGTCAAAGTATGTCAATATATTTGATGACAAATATATTGACATACTGTACTCAATACTATACTTAATATAGGTGTTTTGTTCCTGGAGGGAGGCAAAATGCCGTAAGCCAAGTTACTGGGAACCTCGGAATGATAGCTTTTCACAATATAACTTTTCACAATTATTATCTTTCTTCTTGCGGAAGTTGAATTCTATTGAAGAATACCGTGCCTTTTCACTTAAAACTTATTCCTCACTACGATTATATATTTTGGTTCTTAATTATTTAACATTACTTATATAATAATAACTTCAACATTAACTTTAAGATGTGCGTATTTTATGTAATATATGAAAGATGCTGCAGATAGTTAATGATGTCGACAAACGTTATTTAGTAATCCTCTCCAAATTTGTAGATACCTAGTTTGTAGAATTTATTATTATGATATGTGAATGTCTGATACAGTTGTGTGTAGATTCCGGATTTCTTGGCACTAGGCACTAGGCAAAAGGCACTAAAAATTTCGAAAATAGCACAATAGTAATTAGCACAAAAGTTTTAGAAAGGCATGGAATAGGTACCGTATTCATTTATAACATTGCGAATAATGGAAACCATGAAATTTATAATCTGTCTTTGAAAATGTAATATTTAAGTAAAACTGACGAGTGTAACAATAAATCGTGAGTTACCTAAACAATTAATGACAACTGCACCTTCCCTATGTCTAAAATTAAGCGATCGCTACGCTTTGTGACATTTATAACAACAACAACAATAATAACATTTCAATGAACATTGTGGGTGTAAGGATGTGCCCGGAGTGAAGATGATTACTATACCACTGAAATAAACAAAACTATTCTTATTTTGGAACTTGAAAGCCAATATCGAATGAAATGTAAGGGTGAAAATTAGTGCCATATGGGCTTTATCTGTGTCTATTTTTCAGGCTCGAAGCGAGGGGGATGAACTTTCCTTTCCTAATTGTCACCTAATATGAACACTGAAGATGACGTCAAGGATGTGATCACCCTTTATTCTTATGTTAGATGAAGCTTTATTGTAATCAAGGGGCAAGGATGAGAGTTCTGTACCCCCTTTATCTGCTTCTGGAAAAACCTCAACAGGAGAACATAAAAACATGTTTAAAAGCTTATTTTGTCCCAATTTCAAACATTCTAATCATGTGTAGGCACTAATAATTGAAACAGGCACCAAAAGTCGAAAAATGGTTTTAGGCATGATAGAATTTACGTACAGGATGACCATAAAGTCTGGAACCAATGGGATAACAGATGAATAGCATATTTTCTTAATTGAAAACGTGCTACACATCCACCACCAGTTTCAGAACACCTTCTCAGACGTTTCAAAATGTTTCCTTGAATTTTCTTCAAAATGTGAGGATTCTTAGCAGCCGTTTTCCGTATATCCCTTCCAGGAGATGATCCAGATTATTCACAGCATACACCTCAGATTTCAAAATTCCCCACATAGCTAGGTACTTGGGTTTGAATTCAGGTGACAGTGCTGCCCATTCCACAGGGCACTTTCTCCAGATTACAAATTTTGTCATGCATCGTCAGCTCACCTGTAATCAGAAAACAATACCCCATTCGTTCTATATTTTATGGCAACCCTGTACAATTGCAGTAGCCAGAAATATCGATACTTTATTATTTGTACTGGAAACCTATGAAGCTGACGGGAACAAAATAGGCAGGTAAAATGCGGGCTCTAGTTATTAGTTGGGGTGGTACCGAGAACTAGACGGGCTTATAAAGGGTGAGACTTGAACGGGACGAGGGCCTCCTCGATGGCGCAGTGGTAGCATCGTCGCCTTGTAATCAAGGGATCCCGGATTCGATACCCGCTGGAGGAACATAGTGGTTAAGAGCCCACTTTAAACTGTAGGTTCAGTCCCAATTAGCCTTACTGTGCATAAAGTGCACTTAAAACACCAATTCAATCAATCAATCAATTGAACGAGACCAGGCCATAGGATACTAAACGAGACAAGACAGAGAACAAAACACACCTCTCGGTCTCATTCGAGACTTTTGGTATGATATTGATACGTCAATATGTGACTTCAGATATACCGAGTGGATATCCACCTGAAAATTTACATGTAAGTCACATAAAGGGTGATTCAAAAGTCCCTTAACACCCCCTACAACATGTAAAGGAGTTAGGCTGGGTACAATTGGTTGTCATATCAGTCAACGACAGGCGACGATCAGGACGTCCAAGAGCCTCCACCGACGAATTAGGAGCATTCTGGCACTATTTTCTCATACATGAAAAAAATGAGATATTTGTTACAATCATGCAGTCATAACATTTTCCCGATTAAAGACTGGTTGAAAAAACTTTCACCATTGCATTTCTCGTGAAATTCTAGCCTGATTTGATATGTCACATCAACCCCTTCTCATTTAGAAATTTTGAGTTGAAATTCAATATGGCGGGCGTCCGCTTGGAACACACCAATATGGCCTTAGACCTAACCGGTTTCTATCATGACTATTTGTATCCAGCCTAACTCCTTTATATTTTATATGAATTACTCTGTATTTTGTTTACAGTAATTGTAAAGTCACTCCATCAGTGAAAATTGTGAGTCTATGTTTCGTTTCTGGTTGCACACTTATCTAGCATAACATTTTGTTTTTCGAGGGCTGGTAGCGTCGAAGCAAGCCGCCTATCATAAAAACTTTCTTGAGAAAAGTTGTTTTCCTTAAGAAACACTGTAAACTATGAAAGTTTGTGTCGTGGCACATTCTATATGTTGTTTATACGGTATATTTCTAGACTCGAGAAGAGATCAAGACTAGATCGAGACGAATGTTAATAAATCGAGATGTGAACGAGACAGGCATTTAAAACTCAACACGAGAGACTGCTAAATCTCTTCTCGTCTCAATACCATCCGTACTTATGGGAGAGAGAGGTGATTGTCTAGTAGAATTGTGAGAGAAAAGTGTTTGTCTACTAGAATTATGAGGAAAATGGTGATTGTCTACTCGGTTTATGAGAGAAAAAGTGATTTGACTTATTTGATGTCTTATCTACAACACACAATGTTGTTGGCGATGACCAAATACAATAGGTATATTTTTGTATATTTATTTATTTATGTACTTATTGGTAAATCGAATAGCAATGCAGTTCATAATCGCAGAGCGGTGGTCGTAACGCACTATGATACCAGAGGTTCCAGGCTCGAACCTGGTTAAGGCATGTGTGTATCATTTTGTTTGTCCCATCGTCCAATTTAAGATTAGGTTGCTTGACCTCCCACATAAAAGGCATTATTTGGAATTTAAAAACTCATGGATCCATTGACTCTCTCAATAAATTGAAAAAAAGATTTTCCCCCCAACTTGAAAAGACCTACTATATCAATTTCCAGGGGAAAGGGTCGGTGACTAGTTCAACCCCCGTCATAAGTTCCAGGTTCAGCCACCCCACAAAAAAATCCCGAATATACTACGGTGTGTACATATTTTTGACAACTTAAAACGTACTATCAGGTTATTACGTACAGTATTACGAGAGATAAAATCATTTTCAGTATTTGTTATCTATACACGAGTTCACAGTCTGCCTTGAATGATATCATAAAGAACTAATATTCAATAACGAAAACAATAAATATTGCCACTTGCAGCAAAGAAATGCTAAAAGTTCCAACGTCACTTGAATTCCGGGCTCTTGTCCTAGCTGTCATGCATCGTATAAGCGGCTAAACCAGGCAGAAAAATGCAAAAATATCACGATGTGTGAAATTTGTCGCGTGTGCGTGTTGCGTGCACTGAGAATGCACGAAGGATAGAACATTGAAACACGCTTCCTACACTTGAGGAAATTGGCTGTAAAACAAGGGGGATCGGACAAATTTCGTACCTGGATTAGGAAGGGAGAACATGATTCACCCAACTATGCAGACGCGTGTGAAAAAATCACATGTGCAAACTTACGAAAATAAAATATCAGCAAATGGTAATAAGGCAGGTCAAAAACATCGCTCGCATGTGGTGTTTGAGGAAGGGAGTTGTGATACCTGCTAGCAAATCAACTTCAGAATCATATTTTTTGTAGCTATACTGTAGATACATTGTTATGGTGTTGTGTTTGGCAACTTCACAAGGCTTCACTGAGACCAATGCAAATTGTATGACATGGCAATTTCACTCGCAAATTGAAGGATGGCACATTTTACTTTGTAACTCAAAAATTACCAAAATGTCACTTGCCATGTTTTCCACCCGAGCCTTTCAATTATTAAGTACAAAGCGGTTCTCGCACCAAAGGAGCAGCTCCAGCTACGTTCTTCCTGGAAGCAATTAATTAATTATTAAACACATAGAAACACACTAGGTGATCTCAATGTGATTGCTCTCATTTGCTTCTGCATGTTATAAAAATGAATAGCATCGTGCTTATAGAAAACAAATAGTGGGCACTTGCTACCTACTTACCTGTAAAGTTACATACATTTGGGTGTAAGAAAAATGTAATTTTGAAAAGACATCATCACAATGTCAACGTCTCTTCCACGCAGCATACCCCAGAAACAGGCACGTGGCCAGGGGGTGGCTTCGGGGGGCTTAGGCCCTCCAAAAATCCTATAAATATTTTTTGTTAACCGAACTGTGGCGGAGTGGTTAGCACATCGCGCTAGGATGCCACGGGTCCCGGGTTCGTATCCTGGCATGGATGTTTGTGAGTGTCCATTCATCAATTTCATCATATCACTCATTCCCATCTTCACAAATTAGCCAAAAGTGGCACAAAAAGCAAAGTAAAATAAAGCAAATCAACCAATCAACCAACCATCCTATAAATATTTAATTTAAATAGTGTATAGTGGTAATTAATTTTACTTCTTTAGAAGGATTAAACATCTTGCATAATGTGTTGTAATATACTGAGAAATTCATCTTCAGGGCTTCTACCCCCTACACTTTTTCAACTTTAAATGGCAGATGCTGATAAGGGATGAGCCCCCCAAATAAAATTCTGGCTACGGGCCTGCCCAGAAAATGTATTGTGGTAAGCTAACCAGATTGGTACCTATCATTTTATGTTGTTCTATGTTTTATTCTTAGACGTTTTCTGAAAGCAATTTTTCTTTCTTTTTGACTACAAGTTCATCTTTGTGAGAAGAGTTATATCAAGACCCTGTGCTCTATAAAATTTCTGAACCCTTTCCTGTATATCGTCGTTTGACGTAAAGGGTGCAAAAACCTAAATGTTGATGTACGGTACTCATAATTTTAATTTCAATCGATCAAAATATAATAACCCGAAAGGTACCTCATGCATCAGCAGTTCCCTGATAGGACAAATATATCAAGGCTGTTCCAGAAACAAGAGAGTCTCTCTCCTATAGAGCGAAACGTTGTCAACATCCGTAGGAAGTTCCTTTTTTTAAGTCAGAAGGAATTTTCTAAAATCCACATTGAATAGACTGAAAACATGGATGAAACTAAAATTACGGCCAAGGGGAAGTGCACGGATACACGGTCAGCTGAGCAAGGAGGATGTGGCAGAATCCCACGGCAGACTCCCTTTGTTATGTCAGACAGCCTCTGCTCGCTGTGTATGTCGGGATGAAAGTTCCACCACACAACACTGGACGTCCCAGTACATACAGACCGCCCCATCCCCCCCAGTCGAATATTTGAAACTTTCTAAACACACATAAAGGTAGTTAAACTCTTATTTTTTTCTTTAAATTTTGAACATTTCGAAACAAGTTTATCTTTGAACTATAGTGGAAAATGAAAGTTTTTATGTCTTATTTCTGCGACTCTAGGTTATAACGACAATGATAATGAAAGAGAGCTTTACGAAAAGTACTAAAATATCAGCCTTGTCTTCCTCGTAATTCACGTTTGAAATTGAATTTATGAAGGTTATTGAAGCTCTGGCGACTGGAACAGCATTCCTGAATATATCCTAATCTTTAAAGAGCTCATAATTTAAATTTTAACAAATAATTTAATCAAATAATTAATAACTGACAAAATAAAGAATATAATAGGTTAATTCCATTTCAGTTTCTCTTTTCTTTCAAATATATAACTGTTTTCTCTTAACTCTTTTGGGCATTTTGTCCACTATCATTCTATTAATTTTGTTCTGATTTATTTAAATATATTCTGATTTTAAATTATGTAGTTATATAAATGAGAACACCACAATTAATGCAATGAGTAGTTGTATTGATGATATTATAAACTCAGGAAAGGAAGAGCCCCCCTCAAGCAGGTTTGGCTATACTTAAAACTAGCTCAACATGAGCATATGAGTTTTTTGCTCTAGTGTGGAACCCTGCCTAATCCAAGATTTTTGTAAAAATGCCCTCGGGAATTTTCTGTGAAAGGAAGAGCCCCCTCAGATTGATTTGCCTATACTTACAAAAATTGCATCAGCCAGATTGTTGTCCATAAACTTGTTAAAAATTGATATTTTTTTTGGCCACACCAGAAATTAAGCCAAAAACCCATACCCACCTATACATATTTACTTCTGGCTTAAGTTCAATTGGATACCAGCTTCAATTGTTTATCTAATATTAAAACAATGCAATTCTTCTAGAATTGCTCCGTGACTCTCTTATTTTTTATATTATATGTTTGCATGTTTCAAGTAATTCTCCTCTGTGTTAGTGTGTACAATTCCCGAGACGGTAGTATTGATTTTTGCTTTGCATGTTTCTCTTCTGCGCCGGTCCTTACAGAAATTTCCGAGTAATGAAGCTTTGCATGCAAACAAAATTGCATCAGCCAGTATTGTGAGAGTGGTTGAGGAGAACAGATGTGTTGATACAGTGCCTCTCATACTTACAGGCCTGTTTGGTTTAATTATTCATATTGAACAATATAAAATCTGATATTTGTTGTAATCCACTCATATTTAGAGTCAAGCTTATATTTGTCCCAGCCTGTTATACAAAAATCAATACATAACAAGGTCATTGCCATTCTAGACATGCATGTTTGTGCAGGTATTTGCGCTGGGTCAATGTGAATGAATATTTATTCTCTTTTTCCACTTGTAGGCTATTGGCTTTACAACCTGTCATAAGATATGCATAGAGATTTGATTTGAACCCCAGGAAATTTTATATAAATACCAAAGCCAAAAATATTAACACACATACACACATACACACACATATATATACACACAAATCACACAGCTGAACCCAACTGATATTTTTTATTCAGTATAAAGTTTTGAATTGAAACCCAGGAAATTGTATATAATAAACAACAGCAAAAATGCCAAATCAAAAATATTGCAATCAGTGCAATAAAAATATATTTAGCTCTAATTGGGCCAGACACCAAAAGATTTGTAACCCAGACAAATACAGAACCCCCACAAAAATATGCCCCAAATGCAATAGAAAATACAGCATGCAATACTTCACATATACACATAAAGATACTTGTTCTGTACAGTCATCAACATTGCCCCCACAAGCATCTACATCTGGTCTGAAAAGGAAGCACGAAGCACCTGTTAATGCCAGAGCAGCAAAGCAGCCACGCTATGAACCCATCCATAGCAGTTTTAATGCCCAACTTAGGGATTATCGGTTTGTATCAGAGCCAAGATGTGGCATTAAGAATTTTTTGAGCAGTGTAAATCCTGATCTGCAGGCAATTCTAAATGTACAAAATGGCTCTTATAAGCTGTCCCTCAAATTGTATACTCAATATAAGAAACCAAATGGCACAAAATTTACACAGCCCCACATAACAGAAACTGTACCTGTATATTCAAATACAAATTTAGACAGAATAATAAGCAGTTTGATGGATCAATTGAATATTAAACACTCTGAATTTGCAGAAAAAGAGTCTGGATGGAGCCTATGCGGTTCTCCACACAAGTTATATGTTAATATTTCTGAATTCAGCCCATTACAAGGATCTACATATCTGCCATTACCTGATAATATTAAAAACAAAAGAGCCGTGGTTAATATTGAAAATACCGACCAGAAATGCTTTTTGTGGTGTATATTAGCTGCTTTGTTTCCAGTTTTAAGAAATCCTGAGAGAATAACTTATTATAAACAACATGAACATCTTTTTGACGATGCAATGGAGGGCTTAGAATATCCAATATCTGTTCAGAATATTGATAAATTTGAAAAAAGGGCCAGGCATATCAATGGCAAACAATTATCTATTAATGTATTTATTTGTTCCACTGCCCGTGGCAATTGCTCGATAGAACCTCTCAGAATCAGTACAATTGATGATGAATCTGCTATTCCGATTGATTTGCTCTTAATTGAAGGGGATGATACACATCATTACACTCTGATACATAATCTTGAAGCTTTAGTGAGAACACAACTAGACAAATCTAATAGAATATTTAAGTTGTGCAGAAGATGTTTAACTGTATTTGATGGTCAAAAAATGGTGAATGGGGTTCGGGAAGAAAATGCAGAAATTGCAAAAAACAAGTTAATTGAGCATCTGAAATACTGTGGGAACCATAAACCTGTTCATATGGTGATGCCCAATCCAAGTGAAAATTGCAAATTCAAAAAGTTTGAAGCCTTGTTGGAACACCCAGTATATATTGTCTGTGATTTTGAATCCATTCTCAAATCTCTTGCATCCTGCAATCCAGATCCTGAAGAATCTTCAATTACACCATACCAGCTACATGAACCTTCCAGCTTTTATTATGTGGTTGTACAGGATGGTGTTGTTAGTAAAGAATATTCATACATGGGAGCAGATGCCATCAAAATATTTGCACATAGAATAGAAAATGAGTGCCGTGACATAGCATCTAACATCTTATTAAAATCAAAACCCATGTTGCCTTTAACAGAGAAACAGATTGAAGATTTCAACAATGCAGAAAAATGCCCGGTATGTGATTCTGAATTTTCAGATACAAATATCAAGGTCAAACACCATTCTCATACAGATGGTAAATTCTTAATGGCCCTGTGTAATAGCTGTAATATTAAGATCAAGAGACCAAAATTTGTCCCCATATTTTGCCATGGAGCATCCAATTATGATTTTCATCATCTGATCAGATATGAGGGGTTTGAGAAGCAGAATTTAAATATTTTAGCTGAAAATGATGAGAAATATATTGCTATTAGCAAAATAATTAAAGTTAATGGTGTTCCTATTCACATAAGATTTCTTGATTCTTACAGAATTTTATCTGCTAGCCTGGCTACACTGGCCACTCAATTATCTGATGATCAATTCAAAATCACATGTGCCTTGTTTCCAAATCAGGACCTGAAATTAATTAGGCGGAAGGGGGTATATCCATATGATTATGTTACAGATTTTTCTAAATTTGATGAGTGTTCCCTGCCACCACAAGAAGAGTTTTACAGCAAAATCAGAGGATCTGGAATCACTGATGATGATTATCACCATGCCCAATTGATGTGGAACAATTTAAAATGCCAGACATTTGGTGATTATCACATGGCATATTTGAAACTTGATGTAACCCTCTTAGCTGATATATTGCAGGCATTCAGAAAATCTTCTATGCAAAATTATAGGCTGGACCCAGTGTATTTTTACAGTGCCCCGGGCCTAGCATGGGCTGCAATGTTTTTAAATACTAAAATGCCATTGGATCTGATCCAAGATCAAGACATGTATCTGTTTATGGAGCAACGTATAAGAGGAGGCATGGTGCAATGTTCTCAGAGATATGCCAGAGCAAATAACAAATATATGCCTGATTATAATCCAGAATTGCCATCAAATTATATACTGTATGTAGATGCCAACAGCCTCTATGGTCATGCCATGATGCAAAAACTGCCATATGCAGGGCTTGAATGGGTTGAAGATTTCAATATTGAAGATCTTCAGGACTTTGATGACAGTAATTATGGCCTCTTCTTAGAGGTTGATCTGACAATTCCTGATGATTTGCACAATAAATTTTCTGATCTGCCCCCAATTCCTGAGGTTCAGTGCTCACCTGGCTCTAAACAGAAGAAGCTCATGATGACACTGGAGCCAAAACAAGGCTATGTCATATACTACAAAAACCTCCAGTTCCTGATGAAACATGGTGTTCAAGTGACCAAACTTGGCAAAGTTTTGAGGTTCAGGCACTCAAAATGGTTGAAACCATACATTAATACAAATACAGAGCTTCGAATATCTGCAAAGAGCCAATTTGATAAATCTTTGTTTAAATTGATGGTCAATTCTGTATATGGCAAAACAATTGAAAATGTCAGAAAACATACCGATGTTAAAATAATTACTGACCCCAGCCTGAGCAAAAAATTGGTTGCAAAGCCTAATTTCAATTATAGAAGAATTTATGATGAAAATATGGCACTTTTCAACATGAAAAAAACAAAGATTAAGTTTGATAAACCTATTTATGTAGGGGCTGCAATATTGGAATTGGCCAAATTACATATGTTAATATTGTATTATGATGTGTTGAAACCTTTTTATGGTGATAGTGTAAAATTGATGTACATGGATACGGATAGTTTTGTTCTTGATATTAAAACAGAAGATGTTTATCAAGATATGGCACAGCCTGAATTGTTTAAATATTTTGATACCAGTGAATTGCCAGGCCATTTGAATATTCAACCCCACAACAAAAAGGTGCCTGGCAAGTTAAAAGATGAGACACTTGGTGATGTTATTGTGGAATTTGCTGGGTTAAGTGCCAAGATGTATAGTTTTAAAACATGTAGTGGTGTTGCTGCCAAAAAGGCCAAGGGCATTGGCAAAGTAACTGTGGAAAAAGAGCTTGAATTTGAAGATTATAAAAATTGCCTCAAATCCCAGAGTTTAATCAAAACATCAGAATCCAGAATTCAGAGTGTGGATCACTTATTGACTAGCAATATTGTAAGAAAAGTGGCTCTGGACCCACATGATGATAAGAGATGCATTTTATCATGTGGAATACATACTTTACCATGGGGTCATTGTGATTTGAAAAATGGGAAACAATGCCCAATTACAGAGCATGATTTGAAATAAATAAACATGCCTATGAACTTATTTGGGTTCAAAAAACAGGCTATTATGGAGCTGCCAACACCACAACCCTCTTCTGATATGATATCTAAACTGAGTGGCTTGTTAATTATTCATCTGAACAGCATACTTACAGATATTGATGATGAAACAGTCAAAATATTGTACATATTTAACAATAATATAAATCATTACCAATTACCTGTAGGTGGGCAATTACAATTTATTACAACCCCTGAGGGTGATGTTAAAATTTCAGTAGGGAGAAATATTTACAGAATTAAGCACTCAAACATGGTTTCTGGCACTGTTTATACTGTTTCTGCTGGTGATTGCTTATATATTGAGGTCCCTGGATCTTATGACAAACTTATACCCTTTTTTATAGAATTAAGAATCAGATACTCTATAATAAATAACCACTAAACAAAATGCCTAATGATATTTTTGGCCATACAAGACATGAAGATCACAGTGATGAGATTTTGATGCTTGATGTCAGAGTCAAGAAATTAAGAAGTGATTTACAGGCTTTACAAACCACACTCAATGCCAGTCTTCAATTAGAAATTACAAATTTGCAATCACAATGCATGGACCCTCTTCTTAAAATTGATTCTGAACTCAAATTGCTGCTTCAGAAATATACTGACTTGGCCACATTGGATAATTTTCAAAGTTTAGAAGAAGCTGTAGCAGCTCTTCAAGCCAGATTTAAGACCCAGGCTAACAACTCTGAGCAATTGAAACAACAATTGGAAGATCAAATAAATAATGTCCAGGCACAGCTCCAAACAATTGTCAAAAGCATAAAATCACAAGAAGATTTTGATCTAGTGATTTCCACTCTAAAAGAACAGATTCAGTCACTCCAAATACCTAATCTGGACCCCTTGAACAATGCCATAGCCGAGGTTAAAGAAAAAATTGAGACACTTGAAAATTTTATGAACAACTTGCCATCTTCTGATGCTTTGAGTGCAATAACTCGCAATGTAGCCAATATTAAGCTGCAACTTGAAACATATGAAGATTTTGGAAAAATTCAAAGTACCATAACCCATCTTGAAGGTACAATAGCAGCAGTGCAAAGTGATTTGGCAAATGTACAAGAATCCCGCCTGCCCGGTATTGTAGATACCCTTGTTAGTGTCCAGCAACAGATCACAAAGCTTGAAAACCTCAACACTGAATCTGAACTATCTCATTTTCATCACTTGATCGATGATATCCAAACAAAACTTGAAATTTTACAACAATCCACACCCTCTCAGGCAGATATAGCCCTGCTCCAAAATGCTATGCAAAATGTGGCTGATGCTTCTGAATTAAACAATGTGAAATCGGCACTTGAATCTTTGCAAAATACAGTATCAAATTTGCCTACATCACAGGAACTTAAAAATATTAAGAGAGCAGTGAATCGCATATTGAAATCAGAAGATATCAAGAATATCCAGGCAGAGATCAAACATCTCACTCAGGCAGTGGCCACTCTTCCAACTAATCAACATATTAATGAATTGCATGCCCTGTTTGAGGATATCAGAAGACAGGTCCATGATCTTACAGCTCAAAATTCAAAATTGGCAGTTGTTGAAAATTTACAACAAATTGTAGCTAATATCAAGCAACAGCTAGGGACCATGGAATCCAATCAAGCAAATGCTCTGTCTGTTTTTGCCACCCAGCTTCAAGAGATTGTACAACAATACAAAAAACTTGTTGTGGACATAAAAATCAAGCCAGGCCATGATGATGTTGTTAGGACTATCAATGAGCACCTTGAATCTGTAACAAGCAGATTGCTTACAGCAGAAAAGGAAATAACAGGCATAATCGAAAATTCTAAACATACAGTAATTCTTGAATTGTACAGCATCCCCAATAAAGAATATGATTCTCCATTTACACCAGGTGGCAAAATATATATGCTGTCCCCTGCACAATTTTATTACCAATTTTTTGTTGGGGGCACATTGAGACCAATCAAGATCAAATATTGGCTTCAGCCACAGGCACACCACTACCCTACCTTATCAATAACAAATGCTGATAACAAAGTGAAAATCACCAGTGTAGAATTGGAGGATTTTACAGATCCCAATACATTGGAAACAGCCTATACTGAAGATGATGGCTCTTTGGAATTTAAAATACAAATAGGGGACAAATTATATTTAGAAAATCCTGCAGTATCAGCTGCTGAACACCCCATAGTTGCAATATTCTTGTTTACATATTATGTCTAGAGAAATTATTGTTGATGAATTACACAGACAAGCCCGACATAATTTTAAGAGACTCCCAGTAGTCACAAAGGGCATAGATGATTTATGGCAAAGCGACTTGATTGAAATGGCCAGTGGACAGTTGAAAAACTTAGACAAAATCAACAAGGGCTACAAGTATCTACTCACTATCATAGATACATTTTCAAAATTTGCCTGGGCTGTGCCACTCAAATCCAAGACTGGAAAATGTGTTACAGAAGCTTTTAGAACAATCATCAATCAGAGTGGAAGATCCCCGCGCTATTTGCAAACAGACAATGGCAAAGAATTTTATAATTCAGTGTTTCAAGAATTTATTAAAAGCCAGGCAATACAACATTATTCGAGTTACAGTGACCTCAAGGCCTCAATTGTAGAGAGATTCAACAGAACCTTAAAAAATCTTATGTATAAACAATTTACCCTCCAAGGTAATTATAAATGGATTAATATTCTTCCAGAACTTCTACAAAAATATAACAATTCTGTCCATTCCACAATCAACATGAAACCCTCTGAAGTAACTTCATCTGATGAGCAAAAATTGATCAGTACTGTTTATTATCCTAGATATCAGCCAACAATAAGAAAGGCCAAATACAAGGTGGGGGATCAAGTAAGAATCAGCAAATATAAGCACTTATTCAAAAGAGGCTTTACAAGAAACTGGAGCACTGAATTATTTACAGTGGTTCAAGTTAAACCTGGGACCCTTAACACATATAATAAAAGACCACCGAGGAGAAATTCTCAAAGGCAGGTTCTATGAACAAGAGCTCAGCAAAACTAAACAGCCTGACACATATCTCATAGAAAAAATCATCCGCAGAAAAGGCAACAAGTTACTTGTCAAATGGCTGGGACTTCCAGAACACAGCTGGATCGATGCAAACAAAATAATAATATGAACACCTGGGATGTTATAAAAAGGCTGCCAGAACCTGAACAACAAAATAAGAGAAATGGCAAATTGCTACCTGATAATATTAGGTGTCTTATTGTTGGGCCATCTGCTTGTGGTAAAACTACACTATTGGTTGATAATTTTTTATTGGCACCCAACTGGTTAGACTGGAAAAACAGGCACTTGTATATCTTCTCTAAGAGCTTGGAACAATTAAAATATCAGCAGCTGATGAAGTTATATGATGGATTGGATATTGCCACTTTTGAACCAGATGTTAAGCCACTTCATGAATGTCTCGATAATTCTGTTGTTGTGTTTGATGATATTATACTGGATAATCAAAATAAGGTTAGGAATTTCTTTACACAGGGCCGGCACAAAAATATTGATTGTTTCTACCTGGCACAGACTTTTTCAAAAATACCCAAGCAGCTGATCCGAGACAATAGCAATTTTATATGTGTGTTTCATCAAGACCATACCAACCTCAAACACATACATGATGAATATGTAGGTGGGGACTTGAGCTACAATGATTTTTCCAAGTTTTGCAGTGGGTGCTGGAACCAGGACAGTTATGGGTTTGTCACAATTGATATGACAAGAAAACCCAATAGTGGCAAATACAGAAATAAAATCAACAATTTTCTAGACATTGAAACATAAATAAATAAACATGAAAAGGCCAATCATTGATGATCTTAAATTAAGAGATTATCTTGTAAAAAGATTTAAGGGATGGAAATCAGAGAACCGTGGAATTTATGAAAAACACAAACAAACAGAACAGCCTGTAATTGATGCTATTAATAATTTAGGTAAGAATATCAAAACTGTTACAGAGCAAAATCAAAATTTGATCACAGAGCTTGTACCTGTAGCTGCAAGGAACATATTAGATTATCCATTCACCCCACTTTCCAGTATTCATACACCTAGTCCTATTGCTCCTAGAAGAATTGAAGCTACACAGGATCCTATTGAATTTTTGTCTTCTTGCTCAAAAATATTTAACCACACCTAAAGACAATAAAGATGAGGTGTTTGGCTTATATGCCGACACAGAGCTTGATGGTAGCATCATACATAGAATTGGCAATTTCAGAGTAACATTTATGGGGGATGATCTGATTGTATATTCAGAATCTCGTCTCGGAGAAAAAGGTGCTTTTGTTAAGTACCCCGGCACACCTGGATTGTGGGAACTGATGACTAGGAAAAGGCCTGGCAGCTATACAGATCAAGATTATGAATATTACAAAGAAATATTAATAAAATCAGATGCTCTATACCAGAACAATGATCCCACACAAAAAAGAGTCAAGTCGAGCAGTGGGGCAAAATACAACAATTTAATCAAGCCCATATGGTCACAGATCAAGACTGGCAGTGGAATCAAACAATACAACACCCTGCCTAAAGAATTTGTATGGGTTGATGATGTCAGGAAACTTGTAGATAGGTTATTGGTGATAGCTGGGGAGGAAAATGCTGGAAACCACAATTTTTACAATGAAAAGGTTGGAATTATGGACATGATAAGCACAAAATTGTCTAATTTTATAGTGAATGACACTAAGGGGATTGGATATCTGATAAAAATTATTAACACTCTACCACCTAAATTTTGGAATATTTCTGAGGGTCGGGGCCTTGTTAATGACATTATAAACAAGCTGCCATTTGAACTACACATTCCAGGCTATCAATATTGTGGTCCAGGCACAAAACTGGATCATAGATTAAACAGAGGGGATCCTGGTGTTAATCCTTTAGATGCTGCTTGTAGAGACCATGACATAGCATACAACACACATTCTGATCTTGACAAGAGACATGTTGCAGACAAGAAATTAGAAGAGGCTGCATTTGGCAGATTTGTAAGCAAAGATGCTTCTTTAAGTGAAAAAATAGCAGCATTGGGAACCACCATAGCTATGAGCACCAAACAAAAACTGGGGTGGGGGTTGTGAATATGTATATAATAAACCTACAATGAAGGCCAAGGGTGTTATGTATCAAATACCTTATGCAGGTCTCAAATCTCTTAAAACTATTGACAGTCTTTTGACCAAAAAGCAGCGCAAGAAAAAAAATTCTTGTATTGCAAAGGGGCATGGTATGAAATTGTTGCTTAGTACCCCCCAATTAAAAAAATTACAGCAATCAAGAAAAAAATCACATGTGGGGGGATTTATATTTACCATCCCTGCCATCTTAGCTGCTCTCGGGGCTGTTGGGAGCTTGGCCGGGGGATCAGCCGCCATAGCAAAAACAGTAATAGATGCCAAGAAGAATAGGGCAGAATTAGATGAGCAGAGGCGCCATAACCTGGCCATTGAGAAACAAGGCAAAGGTGTTAAGAGAGCCATGAATAAGTTTAAAAAAAACAAGAGCCGCTTACAAACCAAGATATTGAAGCTTTAATCAAGCCACTGGGCATCAAACATTTTAGAGGTGTGTACATGTCTGATTCTTTACCAGAACAACCACTCAACAAAGAGTGTGGCATTGTTAATTTGGATAAGTACAAAAATCAGGGCACTCACTGGATCTGCTATCTTAAATATTTAAAAAATAAGGCATTTGTGTTTGATTCATTTGGAGGTGCTCCACCTGAAAATTTAATAAAATATCTAAATTCAGCTAATCTTTATTACAATAATGCCCGTGTTCAAAACTTCAAAGATGTTAATTGCGGACATTTGTGTTTATCAGTTCTTAGATATATGTCTCAAATAAATAAACCATCAATTGAAGATTTTCAAAAAGCCTTGTGGTATTTAAAACATCATGGGGGTATTTCATCTCACCAGCCGAAATTCAATATTGAAACTCAAATTGCATGATGACATAGTGTATCCCAAAACAATAGCTCTCAGGGCATTTTATGGCATGTACCTAATCCCCAATATTACACACCACAACAATACAATTGCAGTTGGGGATGAAAAAATTGTCATCACTCCAGGGCAATATAATCTCTCCACTCTAAATGCTCAATTACCCAGAGGTATAGTGTTAAGTCAAAATTCTGTCACTCACAGAGTAGAAATTGTATCTGCTACAGAAACAGTGAATCTGGGTACTATAGGAGAGCTGTTAGGATTTGAGAACAACACAAAACTTGAACCAGGCATCAAACACACTGCTATGAATATACCTAAATTCTTGGCCATAGAGACTCTGAATATTCACTGTAATGTGGCTAAGGGTATGATCACCAAATCAAATGGCATAGGCACTCACAAACAAACCGGCATCATTGCAACATTCAAACCTAATTCTGAATTCATGGAGCCTATTATCTACAATCCATCCCCAACATTATATTTTCCTGTGTGCCATAATAGAATAGATAATATTGAATTGATGGTCACTAATGAAAAAGAAGAATTAGTTGATTTTGCTGGAGCCACAACAACTGCAATCATAGAGATTAACATTTAAATAAAAATACATACAGAAGAAAATGGAAAATATTGAGAGTTATGAGCTACAATCATTCCCCCCAAACAGGAGGACATTTGCAAATTTAAATCAACCCAACACAGAGATTGAGGTTGATCTTTATGTAGGGGATGGATTTATACACCCCCACAGAGCAGATTTATACATCAAATTTGATGTTGTAAAGCTCGATGGAACAGATTATCCGGCAAATACAAATATAAGATTGGTTGATAATTTTGTGCCACATTTATTCTCTGAAATTGAGATCAGAAAGCATGGCGTTCTTATAAACAGAGTGGATTATCCCGGCATTACCTCCACAGCTTTGGCCACATTAAAATTATCCAAAACCGAGGCTTCTTACTACAAAATCGGTGGATTTGAGGCTGGTGATAAGATATTATCTAAGAACCACACAGTGCTGTTCCCTATGCGCCTATTGCCAGGATTCTTCTCGGATTACAAAGATATTATGTGGAAGGGTGGGTTAAGAATTACATTTAGAAGAGCTGCCAATGATAACAATGCTTTGATGAGGTACAGTGCAATAAACTCTACAGGGGAAGCTCTGCCTAATACCCTACCAGATGCAGGCAAATGCATTATTCAGACTATGGAGTTAAGAATCCCAGTTGTTGAATACGAGGCCAGTTATGCTCTTAAATACAAAGCTGATATAATAAAAAATCCACAGGTTCCTCTGCAATTTTATACATATCAATGTGTACAGAAGCCCGCATCTGGTACATATTATGAATTTGATGCCACAAATTCATTCTCCAGCATACAATTTGACATGCCTGATTTTGTAGTGGTACTGTTTCAGACTGGAAGAAACAATAATCAGGAAAAAAATTCAAGCAAATTTGATAGCTGCAACATCAAGAACATATATCTTAAAAATGGCAGAAATGAGGTTTTTCCTAGAGAAAATTACAATTTAGACATGTCCAAGAATGATTTCCTCAAATTATATGAGGCATTTTCGGCTTTCAAAAGGGTCACTACAGGCAATACTGACATGTATTACACACCAGATGAATTCAAAGCACAGAGACCCATGTTTGTAATTAACACTTCAAAAAGAAAACAAGTTGTGGTGAATGACAGGACAAACATTAAAATTATCTGTGAATTCCATGAGGCTTTACCTGATGACACCATATGTAGTGTTATTCTCATAGGTGAAAAATCATATGTTTATGATGTAAGAAATGAGAGAGTCACGGAGCAATTCTAGAGCTCCGATTCAAACACAGAGGCCCTTTGATTATAAACCAATAATACCAACACTTTGCTGTCAGGAAATATATTACTTACCCAAATTTTATAGCAACTCTGCCAAAAGCTTAAATACAGAAATATACAATGTTTTGTAAGTTACAGACTTGGATTATATTATTGCAACAAGACCAAACCTAATTCAGTTTGTATGACAAATATCCAAGAAGCCAATACTAGGAATTTCCTCAATATGGATGGTAAGTAATTTTCCCTGAAAGGGGGTACAGTGTAGATAATAATTTCTCTTTGAGTCCCATGATAAATGACATGTAATTTCCCTCTGAAAAAACATAGTGCAGGTTGAGCCAACATATATAATCTCCCAGGCATACAGAAAGAAGGCAATTACTCTTTGATGATGAATAATATGTTATTTCTCTCTGAAAAGACGCAGTGTAGATTATATCTGCTGGCATAAAAGAAATATAATTTTCCCGGGCAAGCATGATTTATTGCCGGCCAAAACATAGGATTGATTAAAAGATTAGAAGAACATGCAAGCAATTAATTATGTTTGCTTGACCTCTATTCCATTGTATTGATCAGGGAGTTTTGCCTCATAAAAATATAACAACAGTTAATATGATTTTATACCCAGACAACAGCTATTAACTAGGCTTGGGTGATTACAAGACAATAAAAACCATGCACCACACTCTACTGGCTCTCAGAACCCAATAAATATCAATTCAAGATTCCTGGGATTTTGACAGAAAAACATACTATAAACAATAAGATGATAAGAGAACTTGACATAGTTTTAAGTATAGGCAAATCAATCTGAGGGGGCTCTTCCTTTCACAGAAAATTCCCGAGGGCATTTTTACAAAAATCTTGGATTAGGCAGGGTTCCACACTAGAGCAAAAAACTCATATGCTCATGTTGAGCTAGTTTTAAGTATAGCCAAACCTGCTTGAGGGGGGCTCTTCCTTTCCTGAGTTTATAATATCATCAATACAACTACTGCAATGGCTAGAATGGCACCGGACGAAATGCCCAAAAGAGAACAGTATTTCAAAGAAGAGAAAAACTGAATTGGAACTATGATCTTTTGACAACTTCATTATTTGATTGAATTATTGTTTAAAATTTTAATTATGGCTATTTAAATACTATCAAACAACCGTTAATTCGACTCTTCCATTATGATGGAAGACGCGCATTAATCTTTGTTGCTACCTCCCCTTTAATTCCTGCCTTTTTCGAATACGTTCCATAATACATTACATTCAAATGTTTTGAGAGTATAGGCGGCGCCGAAGGGGGGGGGGGGTTGAAGGAGTTCTTATGAACCCCCTCTTTTAGGCCCCTCACCCCTTCTGGTTTTGATTCTTAGGGTGGGAATAATATTTCCACTAATGCTCTTGCATAATGCTCTCTGGGGCTTATTTAGTCTTCATGAATGGATACCTGGGAGATAAAGTTGTCAACGTCGTGCTGATAGCGTCTCCTCCACTATGGTCGAGACGCGGAATGTGTGGAGTTCTACAGGCACACCCTCTATGCGCCCTTATGACACGGTACAATGTACAGGAGAGAGAGCTTCACCTCCTTTATTTGAAGATCATCACTGCTTTCTGTCACTATTGCTATACCATACATAACTTGAAGCTGGTCAAAATCAACTCCGAGAAAGATGAAAGAAAATATTTTAATGTGACATTTCATATTTGTATTGTGAGTTTTCGCTCCTTCGTACCCAGACTTTATATAAATCACCTAAGGTAGAATGGGGCAAAGGTTCCTTGAGAATTTCCATTGTAGAGGGTGTGTTAATATTTTTAGAATGGTGAAAAGGTAAATTCAGGGTCAAAATAACTGTACAAAATGCTAGTATACAAAACATTTAAGAAGGTGTAGTGAAAATTTTGAGGTGTAGTTAAAGGAAAAGTGCATACATCACTGAGAAAGTTGCAAAATATTTTGGTTATGTTTGAAGGGTGTGGTAAATCATTGATGAGCTTTATTTTACACATACACAAATAAAACTCGAACGCGAATGCAATTTGTTTGTTCCTGAATGTTCCCTGGAGAAGAGAATTCAAATTAAATGAGTGAAGTGGTGTTGCATTCATTCGGAAGTTATTTGTAAATGGTTATCGAACACAAAACCGCATTTCAGAATAAATGGCTGCATGTAGCACGAGAAAGAGTCCGGTATATCCACAATTGCAAACCGCCAGGCACGCAACATGTAAATTTCGAAATATATTTTACATTTTCTCCCTAGATAGAAAACACCATCACCAAATTGGAATAGGATGTAGAAGACGAGTGGAAGCCAAAAAATTTGAAATTGAGTAAAATAGGTTGGTGTTATTTTGACTTTTCAACTTCGCATATCGAACACATCTAATACTTGGTCAAAAAAGTGTTCGAAATACCCATTTTATCAGATAGTATGTGTTTACTGGCGCTTTATCTTCAAAATATCTTGTTTCGTAAATAAAAGATTTATTACCATCTCGAAAAATTGATCAAATTTGATATTTTTTCCAAAACCTTCGTAAGAGATTTCATGAAAATAGGATCCACAATGGCTCACCAAAAATGGTCCAAATCTGAGAAGTCAAGGGGCGTAGTCTGATTTGATGTAGTCTCACCCAAAAACATTACAGTCACCGGCAATAAAAATAGGACACCTAGATCCTGAAATACTCGCTTCCCTGCAAGGCATTATGTGTGTTACCTAACTCTATGTCGATAAATGGATTTTAATAGCAAATTTTCAATGGCAAGTTCTCCCACCGCCATTAAGTTAGGCAACACACATGGCACCTTGCAGGGAAGCAAGTGTTTCAGGATCTAAATGTCCCAATTTTTTATTGCTGGTGACAGTACAAACACGAGCTTGGATAATTAAGGATGTGCTTGATTGAAATTTCCTACTACGATGCCATTATAATCATCGTAATTATTTCTAAAGTTCGCATAGCTTGTTTGAAAATTAATCTTTGAAACTACTGAGTCAAGAAAGAGAAATGATCATAGAATATAATGAAGTATTACATTCTTTGTTCTGAATAATTAGGGCTACGTGTTATTATGTATCAAGATTCCACCTTTATTCGGTTTGGTCAAAGTTTAAGTCCACTTTATGGCCAGATAGGCTAATCTGGACTCATTGTACAGTTTAAAGTGGGATCCGAATCACTCTGGAATGCGGCTCCTGCGGGTATTGAACACGGGACTCCATAAGGAGACAATGTTACCACTACACCACCGGGAAGGCCTGTATTGGTTTGTGTTATTCATTTGTTACTTCTTTCTTTGTGCACGTTCTCGCCTTGTAATCAGAGGGTCTTGGGTTCGATACCCAGTGGAGGCACGTAGTGGTTCGGATCCCACTTTAAACTGTAGGTCCAGTCTCGATTAACCTTACTGTGCATATAGTGGACTTAAACGCCAACTCAACAACAAAAAAGCTTTCTTTGTGCAAATGGTTATTCTATTCTTTCAAGCACAAGTGGAAAAATGGCATAACTTAGAAATATGTATTATGCTGTATAATTATAACACATATTAGCCGGCCCCCGTGCGGGAGTGGTTAGCACATCGCGCTACGACGCCAGGGGTCCCGGGTTCGAATCCCGGCCTGGGCATGGATGGTTTTGAGTGTCCATTTATCAATTTCATCATGTCATTACTTATCCCAGGCCCGTACCCAGGATTTTTTTGAGGGGGGCAAGCTCGAAACCGTGTATAAATATATATATATATATATATATATAATTGTCATGAAATATATATGTCAATTATTTAATAATTAATTAATATAATTAAACATGTATAAATAAATTAATTTGGTACATTTATAAACTAGCAAATTAATTTCTTTAACAACTGGTTCAAAATTTCGAGAAATTAGACAATGCTTTTAATAAGTGTTAGATTTTATTTAGTTATTGCTTTCTATAAAATAAAATTCAATAAAATGTCATACTTGTGTTGTGGTTTGAGTTGATTTTTTAAGTCCACTTTATGCACAGTAAGGCTAATCGGGACTGGACCTACAGTTTAAAGTGGGATTCGAACCACTTGTGCCTCCACCGGGTATCGAACCCGGGACCCCTCGATTACAAGGCAATGACGCTACCACTGCGCCATGGGGGAGGCCCTACTTGTATTGTGGTATGTTTCTATAATGGTCTCTCGAAAGGAAATGTTTCCTTATCAGATCTGTAGCTGGAGATTTCAGAGCCCAGGACGAGAATATATTTTCGCACCCCCCCCCCCGCCTAGATGAGGCTCTCATACTTAACAATGAAGAAATTTTATGTACCTAATCTTTTCCGTTAAATCCGATGAAAATAAAACTTAGCGTTCAAGAAATGTGGCTCATAAAAGGACAGTCGGTTGTGCATCCTACCTCACCTTCATTCAAGCAGTGTGTGGTATTGTTCACATCTGCAAATTCGATTGCAAAGGACAGTTTATCAGTTCAGTTTATCTTGGTAGATAAAGTTTAGCATAGTCGGGAGCAAAAGTGGCAAAAGGTGGGGGGGGGGGCAACTGCATCCCTCGTCCCCCTAATAGCTGCCATTGTCTACGACTATAGAAGTTCGTTTTAACCGCGTGCTGTTATTATTATAACAAAGTCTTCCCCTCGGAAAATCTTGATGGGGGGGGGGGTGAATTTTAATAGAACAGGATCGTTGGTGGGAAGTTGCGAGATCCCCCCTCCGCCATGGGAATTCGTACCCTGGATGTGACCACCAACGCTAAGGTAGTATTGCAGATGGATGTACTATTATTATTATTATTATTATTATTTATTTGTTCAGCAATAGTGTTGCAATATTATGGACCAAAGTAACGGGGAAAAAATCATCGCAGTGATAACCTCCCCCCCCTCTCTTCCTGACCCGGCAATCAAAAATACAGTTGCTTACAGGCTGCCACCTGGCATACAGCTCGGTGCTTATTGCTTATATTCTATTCTCAAAAGTATTTGAATATTACAATTTTCACAAATTAACAATGTTTTCAATTTTCTTATACCACCATGATTTGATTTGATTTGTAATAAAGATAATCTATGATTATAAAGTAATATATTTATAAGAAGTTAAATGACTTGTATTAGGAATGATTATTATAATGAAGAATATATCTGAATGTGAATTAACCAAAAAAAAGACATTTTTTCAAGTCTTAAGTTCGAAAAAAAATCAGAACAGGGATTAAAAATAGTGAACTGTCCCGACCAAATTGGGATGTTTGGTAACTTTGCATAAATTGTTATAAAACTAAAATTGCTAAATATTACAGTGCAGACTTCTGGAGTCTGCCTCTCTCCAGAAACAACCCATTCATTTATGCAAGAAGAAAATTGATATTCTTGCAAAATGTGAAAAACCGCCCGTGTTTTTTGTACTTTTTTATAGGTTCGCATTAAAATATTTCATGGCTCAAGGGGGGGACATGGCCCCCTTCCCCCCTCTTGGGTACGGCCCTGACTCATCCCCATCTTCGCAAATTAGCCAAAAGTGGAACAAAAGAGAATAAAATGTAGCAAATCAATAAATAAATCAATTATAACTATTAAGACCTCCCCGATGGCGCAGTGGTAGCGTCATCGTCTTGTAATCAAGGGGTCCCGGGTTCGATACCCGGTGGAGGCACATAGTGGTTCGGATCCCACTTTAAACTGTAGATCCAGTCTCGATTAGCCTTTCTGTGTATAAAGTGGACTTAAAACAACAATTCAATTCAATTATAACTATTACATTTGCATTTGAACGTGTGTATTCATGACAAATTATTAATGTCCATAGGTAGATTGTTAAGAAACTACATACGAGGACATCAAATCCATATTGCTTAAGTAAATAATGAATTTCCTTTGCTTAACTTTTCCAAATGAGGTTTTCTGTAAAGTTCATTTTATGGTCATTGGACATGAGAACATAACATTTAGTACAATGGATTAGAACCAATGAAATGGTCTCCGTCACTGGGAATCGAATCCGGAAACTTTTGTTTACAAGGGTGCAGCTTTAATGCCGACACTAGAGGGAAAGATCACGAATATAGGTCAGGAAAAACTAAATGAAGCTGTTCTGATTTTTCCAAAAAGAAAGAAAAAAAAAAACAACTGATATTATCATTCGGAAAGAACAGTTCTGGTGGCTAATTTCACGTTTCAAGAGAGAAGTGTTTGAGACGGAAAATGACTCAGTTTCGGAGAGAAGGCAATCAGTGATGACGATCTCTTCTCGGTAAACAGACGTGGAGGCTAGAGACATCGCGGCTTCATCTTCACCAGATGAAGAAAACGATAGACAGATTCCCCCATTGGTGACAGCCCTGAAACCTTACGCAGCTCTGCAGTGCCTCGAGAAAATCATTTTCAAACTGTCTGCGTTGCGAAAACGACACCTAGGAAAGCCAGCTCAAGATTTCTGCCTTATTGAAAAGGGCAAAAGAATGCCCGAATTACACACGACTTGTCATGGAACCTTCTCCCAACTGTCTCTCTATTATCATTGTCGACATCTGCTAGACATACGCGTCGATTTATTTTGATTTCTGAGTGGAGCCGCAAGGGAAACACTCTGTTAAGTAATACAAAAACAACATCCTTGAGTTATTCTGGATTATTGTTATTATCATGTCATACCTATCGTTCTCTTATTATTGATATGAAGTATAATTATTAAGTACACATTGCTATTATTGTATATTTGTTAGTTAACATCGCATTGCTACCGATTTATTTAAAATAATCATCAAGGTTGGATTTCAAGGGTAGCCACTCAGGATTGTGGATATATTTCAATATTAGTATGTTGAAGATCTCTCAAGTGCAAGTTTAAATACTCCATCCACCTGTCTATGGCGGTAAAATAATTTTTAAAAAATGTCGCGATGTTTTCGAGTCTGCAAATCCAAAAAGTTGTGAGTCGAAAGACAGTGAATTATCAAATTCGATTCTAGTCAACAATCCAATCCAATCGATACCTATAGATAGGGACGTAAGGTTTTCTTTTTAACGATGACACCGAAAAATTGAGGGAACCACAATAAAGTGTTTATAATATACTTCAGTAGGTTAAGGAGGCAAATTTGGGGTGTTTCGGAATCGCGAAATAACGCGAATTATGCCATTTTACAAATTAATACACTTTAACGCAAGAAACGTTTATATTCAATATAAACGGGAGATAACACATATTCTGTTCAAAGAGTAATACCTGGAGCGTTATGTGTTCTGTTGTTTCTAGCCAGAAGATATTGTCACGCTTCATTTCTTGCTGTTTGGCGGTTTAGTGTTTATTGTATATTTGGTCGCCGATGAGATGAAGAAATTTGGTCATTTCTCACAAAGGTAAGCCTTAAATTTATATATATATATATATATATATATATATATATATATTGTCATTAATACTATACTTTTTCTCAATTTTCCAGAACTAAAGCAATGTGAAAATCTTAAGCATAGAAGAAACAGTAAAAACACATGAAAAAAACAACACCGATTTTAAACTAACACCGAGTTCTGCCCTAAAACGCAAAAAAAAATACCGAATTGAAATGAAAAATAACATTGAAATTTATGGAAAAATAAAACGAAAACTTCACGTCCCTACCTATAGATCACTCGGAAGCTACTTCAGACATAAGTTTAAAATGTTGGAAGACAATGAGGATGAATGGGATTCAGATGAAAGAACGGACATAACGAACATTCAATTAGAATGACAACTGCAGTGAGTGATATCGGCGGTGTCTTCTAAAGTTATAAAATTAACTCCGTGGCACAACAGCCAAGGACCAGGGCCTGCCAAGCAGATTTTCATAGGGTGGTCATAGCATCGACTTCCATCTCCACTGTCACTTGGCTTTCTAGAGAAGGGTCCCCTACTACTGCTTTCAAGTAGCTCTTTATTTGTCCTCACGATGCTATGAAAATACCAAGATTATAAACCTCCCATCGGGGATCGAACCCGGTACCAAAAGCAAGAGCGCTATCCATTGGACTACGTGGGAGCTCAAAGTTAGACGATACAAGGCGGTAAGATATAAAGGTTAATGAATGAGAAATATAGATGTAGCATGCATGCGAGGGAGAAATTATAAAAATAAATAGTTGTACTAAACGTGGCCACAACAGAATCCTGTGTGCAAAATAAGTTAAGAAAAGGGAAAGGGAACAATGAAACTTGAGAGAATACATGATTACAAATTGAACAAGTTCAAGATAAGAAATATTTACGTATAAAATTATATGCACCTGTTATATACAACTGAGACTTACAAGAGCACGTAAGGTTCCTGTATTGAAATTCGAATATACATGTCAGGCCCGTATCCAGGGGAGGGGCCAAGGGGGCCATGAACCCCCTCGAACCATGAAACATTTAAATGCGAACCTATAAAAAAGGTCGACAATTTTGCAAATTTGTAAAATTTTCATTTTTGTTCTATCATAAATGGTAAATGAATGTGTTTGTTGTGTAGAAGTCTATAGCCTGCAATATTGAGTAGTTTTAGTTTTATAATCATCAATGCAAGGCTGCCAGACGTCCGATTTAGCGATTTAGTCAGCACAGTCCATTACTTTCAATCCCTGTCTCGACTTTTTTCGAACTGCAGTCGTGATGCGAAAATGGCTTTTTATTTTGTCAACTTGCATTTAGGCATGTAAATTATTGTAATAATAATAATTTAATATTCAACATTTAATTTATAAATCTATAATTTTCTAAACATAGAATTATCATAACGTTTCAATGAGAAGAAAGAAATATAAGAAAATTCAAGGAAATTTGAAAACATTGTTAATTTGCGGAACATAGAACTATTTCAGTACTTCGGAGAAGTGAATGTAAACAATAAGCACTAAGCTGTACGCTGTGTGACACATTTGTCTGTAAGCGACTAAGTGGCTGATTGTTAGGATGAGGGGAGGGGGTGTATCGGTGACTTGAATTTTTTTCTGTTACTTTGCACCATAAGTTGCAACTCTACAATATTGTAAGTTTTTTCTCTAGCTGTAATATTGCCATAGCATTGGTGGCCACATCTAATACTCCAACAGCATTTCTCCGACCACCGTGGCGACGCAAGAGGTTCCTGGTTCGAATCTCAGCCTGGGCATAGGTGTTCTTTGTGAGTGTGTTCCTTCATCAATTTCTTCATATCATCGCTCATCCTCGTCGTCACGATTAGACAAACTTGGCAGAAAAGCAACGTAAAAATTACCCAATTCTATCAACCTCAAAGCATTTCTGATCTTCTCTTTGTTCCACATATTCGGATATACACCCTCCCTAGGGTGTTTCATTTTGTAAGGCAAAAAATAAAATGTAAAATTTTTGCAGACTTTGCTTACGCTTCGAGTCTCAGTGATATAAAAGATATATATGCCAAATTTCAAGAAGATTGGATAATATTTAGAGGTTGCACACTTTGATCAGTTTTGTAAAAGTAGGCAAAAAATACGATTTTTCAATGTTAATTACTTTTATTGGGAAAACTAGAAATCACAAACTTGAAATAATATTAAAACTAGACACTAAGATTAATAGGTAATATGATAGGCAAAACATGTGTTATATTAATCAACTTTGAACGATGCAATCCCTTCTTTTGTTCGCTTGGCGACGACTTTTCTGTGATGCAAGACTACCCTCAACAAGAATTGTTTTTCTTGTTCGTCCCTGACCGATTCGTTAAACTTTTTTATCAGAGCAATTCCTCTTTCTGCGGTATCATTGACCACCTTAAGAGCGTTCACATGGCTTCTTAGAGAATCACTGCAGTATTCTGTCAGATTGTGGATCCCAAACAATTCAAAGAACGTCTTTGATTTATTAGTAACGAAATGGCTCAGGTCTTTTCCTTCAAAAACTAGGTTTTTACCCTCTAATCGTTTCATTTTCTTTTTCTTTGCAGGTTTGGTTTCTAAATTTTTAGTCATATTTTCCTTATCAGCCTGAGTAGTACGTTCGTCCAAAAAAGCCAATCCTACGTTTGTTTCTGACAGGTACCAAAGGTGTCTCTTAGCAACTGTGAGAGCACTTTTTTGACGTCTGCATCTGGGAAAGTGCTCAGAAGCTGTAGCATATCCAAATCATTCTTTGGAGCCCATCGACTTACAATTGTCTCGTGCCAAAAGCGAACATATATGAGGCTGACAAAATGTGCAACCCGTTTCATTCCTTTCAATTCTCGTGGAGGAATATTCAACTGTTTAGTGAAGAGGAAGAGGACAATTTTAAGTGCATATATTGCCTTTGCCATCCACCTTGCTTAATGCAGAGCGCCTGGGATCCTGAAACTGAAGTAGTTTTGAGACCAACCTCCTAGGAGTGAGAGTTGTAATAACTCTTTGTAGTCTTCTCTTGGATGAGTTCCGTCTTTTAGGACATTTTGGATGTAGTTAACCATTTTCACTCGTTGTTCTTCTAAAAAGCCTTGAACGGGACTTTCTTCATCCAGCATTGTCGTATATGACTTCTTATCAAGTGAAGCCCACAGACTTCCGAAAAATCTGGATGTCAGGACCACTTGATGGTACGCCACAACACTCCTCAAACACTCCTTTCAATATTAGTTCATGGGTGAGATGACGGCAAGCCAACCACAGCAATGTTCGTCCGAATTCCCTTTCAATTCTGGTACATGCCCCTTGGATCAGAATTGTATTAGATGCTGTAGTATCAAAACACATACCGATGATATTGTCACTTAGCCCAAATCGGTCCAGTTCCCGAATAACTACTTTAGCCATCTGCTCACCAGTGCTTTTCAGGGCAACAGGTACATCAAGAAAATGCAAAAAATCTTTGCCAGTCACTAGAACTGCAACTCTATCTTCCAAAGTTTTGACACTCCCATGGGCAACTGAGACAAACAGTTTACTATCCCAATACAACACCAAATGAGGAGGATTTTCAAAGAGTGACTCTTCGATTTTCTTTGCGATTTTACTTATATTGATCGCCCGAGCTCGGTAAACGGTAGCTGGAGATACGGAAATTTTTGAAACATCGTGGCCAAGGCTCTTTGCAGTTGCTATAAATGAAATACTTGCTTGTCGAATAGAAAGCTGTTCTCGATCCCAAGTAGACGTGAGTGTCTGATCAAGAGGTTTTAAGCTAGGACTTGAACGTAATTTTTTTCGTTGCTGGAGGCGAAAACTCGGCCTCTTCGTCTCTAGGCGCTGATGATGATGGAGATGAGTCTTCCAGTATAACTGTCTTATTGATTTCAGCGATAGCTTTGTAATGTTTATTCTTATATGAATCATTTTTGTCTTCTTTTGTAGCTACTATTAGTTCTTATTTTCGAGGCGAAAACCTTGTCTACTCCACTCATTGACTAACTCATACGATCTTCTCTTTGTGACCTAAGAAATTCTTTATCTTCTTGTGATACGCTAGTCATGTCCATCACATTTTGCCGGGAAATGTCAAATAACTCGACGAGATCACCTTTCCAAATCTGCCGTTTCACATTTGCTTTATCCGTGTTTCTCGATTTCTCTTTACACAGATTTTGTTATTCTTTGTACAGCTTCTATATACCAGCACGGATATTCTCCTCCGTCTTAACAGGGATATTTGCTTTCCTCCACACTTCCTGTAGTTTAGTACTGGTAGATTTAGCAGCATCCGAAAATGTTTATTTAATTTCCTTGTGATGGTAAATATAAACATAAAGTACTTGTTCCTTTGAAGGGAGCCGAACTCCTAAAAACTCACCACGAGGCACCTTTTCTAGCAGCCAAATTCCTCTTTTGTTCCCATTTTAAAGTTCAATTACCTGCAAAAGATGAAAGAAATACATGAGAAGCCCATTAGTACAAAGCACTTCAATATTAGAAATTTCACTAGTTTGAGATAAAAGTGATCAAAGTGTGCAACCCCTAAATATTATCCAATCTTCTTGAAACTTGGCATATATATATATTTTGCATCACTGAGACTCGGGGCGTCAGCAAAGTCATATGAAAATCACATCTTTGGAAAAATGAAATACCCTAACCCTCCCCCTTAAAGAAATCCTGAGCACGAGCCTTAGCAACATATAGAAAATAATGATAACACACGAATGCAAGAGTATGAATGTTATTGATAAATATTAGCAGAAAGCAAGAATTAAATAAAATATAACACTTAAAAGACATTTCAACATTTCAACTATTATGTTGAATATATATATTATACTATGTATATACTACACCCCCCCATATATATATATATATATATATATATATATATATATATATATATATATATATATATATATATACAGGGTGATTGGTAATTCGACCTATTCCTGGAAAGGGGTAATACTAGAGCACATATGCAACAAATTTGACCCTATGCACCGGGGGTCGAAAATCAATGGGTTTCGAGTTATTGCAGTTTGTAGATTTTCGTGAAATATTCCGACTTGCGACCAAAAAACTAATAATTGTGAAAAACAACTAAACCCTGGACACTTAATCGACACGTTGCTAACAGCTGACGAATGAGTGACTACTGGGGAAAAAATTCATGCCCATAATTCCCATACCCACAGAAAGAAACAGTAATTGGTGCACACGTCATGAAGAAATTTCGAAATTTTCGTTTAAATCGAAGAGGATTATTCAAAAAATTGGTAACACACTTAGTGTAAAAATTACGGAAAAAACTTCCTCGTTTCATAAGCTCTCCAAAAATATACAAATATTGTCAACTGGCACACGGGTTGGGGGAAAAATCTGAATTAAAAGCGGAGAAGGCGCGTTGTAAACCTCTTTGTAAAGTGAAAAGAAGTTGTCGGTTGTGAGAAATAAAGGTACGAAAATGAATGAAATAATAATGTTATTTACCATTCTCATGATTCGAGGTTGTCAGAATTAACTGTTACAAAAACTACAAATCCTGTTAAAATTGCCTCCCCCGGTTACGTATGCAAGTACGCAGCCTGCGGCGTACTTCAGACACAGTCACTCGCGTTGACACTCTGTCCCTTATGTCTCAACTCTTCTTGGGAATCCACTGGTGTACTGTAGACTGACTCTTACATGTGACCCAAAATGCAAAAGTCGCATGCTATTGAGGAGGGATATCCTGTCAGAAGGATGGATTTGTGTCGATATTTACTACATACCGACACTGAAGACCCCCATCACCTGACAAGAATTCTGTGAACGGACGAATCCAAATTCGACCGCTATGGTATTACGAATTTTCATAATGCGCATTTTTGGGCCCCTAAGGGTCATAGCCCAAGAAAATCTAAAGAAAAGGCTCACCAGAGAAAATTCTCACTAAATGGGAATCATTCACAATCGTGTGATCGGGCCATTCTTTCTGCCACAAAACCTAAACGGCATTACCTACGAAAACTTCCTAAGGGAAGAATTGACGACGCTGCTGGGATGTGCCGCTCGCCACAAGATGGGGTATGATTTACCAACATGATGGCTGCCCATCCCACTATTTCCGGGGTGTGCGACAGTGGCTGGACGACAATTTTCGCATGCAATGGATTGGTCGAGGCGGCCCGAAACCCTGGCCGGCGAGGAGTCCGGATTTTACACCATGCGACTTTTGCATTTGGGGTCACATGTAAGAGTCAGTCTACAGTACACCAGTGGATTCCCAAGAAGAGTTGAGAGAGAGAGAGTTGAGACATAAGAGACAGAGTGTCAACGCGAGTGACTGTGTCTGAAGCTGAAGTACGTCGCAGGCTGCGTGCTTGCATACGTAACCGGGGGAGGCAATTTTAACAGGATTTGTAGTTTTTGTAACAGTTAATTCTGACAATCTGGAATCATGAGAATGGTAAATAACATTATTATTTCACCCATTTTCGTACCTTTATTTCTCACAACCGACAACTTCTTTTCACTTTACAAAGAGGTTTACAACGCGCCTTCTCCGCTTTTAATTCAGATTTTTCCCCCAACCCGTGTGCCAGTTGACAATATTTGTATATTTTTGGAGAGCTTATGAAACGAGGAAGTTTTTTCCGTAATTTTTACGCTAAGTGTGTTACCAATTTTTTGAGTAATCCTCTTCGATTTAAACGATAATTTCCAAATTTCTTCATGACGTGAGCACCAATTACTGTTTCTTTCTGTTGGTATGGGAATTATGGGCATGAATTTTTTCCCCAGTAGTCACTCATTCGTCAGCTGTTAGCAACGTGTCGATTAAGTGTCCAGGGTTTAGTTGTTTTTCACAATTATTAGTTTTTTGGTCGCAAGTCGGAATATTTCACGAAAATCTACAAACTGCAATAACTCGAAACCCATTGATTTTCGACCCCCGGTGCATAGGGTCAAATTTGTTGCATATGTGCTCTAGTATTACCCCTTTCCAGGAATAGGTCGAATTACCAATCACCCTGTATATATATATATATATATATATATATATATATATATATAGAGAGAGAGAGAGAGAGTCATTTTCAAATCTGGCCCCTTCATCAAAAAATTCCTGGTTATGGGCCTGATACATGTATTAAATTGAAATATGCTACACACTGATCTTTAAAAATACCAAGTAGCCTATATCTGTATTTCTGTAACAAATTTAATGATCACAATTAGTTATATCATGTGGTCAGAAGGGGTGCCCACAGGGGGATTTCATGACGCGGCTGCGTCATGGGAATTTGGGGGGGGGGGCGGACAAAATTTTATACCAATTCTTTATATCTTCACACAAAAATGGGGGTGGGGTCGTATCGTTTGATTGACTTGTATTGATTTTTAGTTTTGGTTATTATGTATAGTTTTTCTACCTACCTGTGGGTGATTGCGGCGATAGGGTTGAAATGAAACACCACCTCTTATGCCTTTAAAATCGGTTTGGATGGAGGGGGGCGTGGTATTCGCATTAATACAAGGTTAGTCGAGCAGACAAACTGTGCAGAACCTGCTTCAATAACAGTGAGCCTAAAGTATCTAAAGTAAACATATATTGCTTAAATATGTCTGTATTATACAGTGACGCAACTACAGGGGGAAATCACTTCTAGGGTAGCGAGGGGGGACAAACATTGACGACCAAGGGCACCTGCAGGGGGGCACAGAGGAGCAATTACCTCTTCGAATTCAAATTTTATGCAAATAAAAATTCATTTTGTAAAATTTTCTTCCATGCTTAGCTCGCATTATCTGCTTTTTTCGTTTTCGACAAGTTCAGAGCTGTAGGCAGCTAGGGGCTGCGGGAGTCGGCCATGGGCGCCGAATGATCTAAAAAAAGGTTGTAAAAGAGAGAGAATGCCATTGCGTCCGGTGAAATTATTTGCGCCATATTAAATCAATATTGTTCTCAATTTGTGTTGTACGTATATTTGTATTGAATAAGCTTTCAATACGTACACAATTCAGTGTTAGCTTGTTGCATATGTATTTTCTATTTTATGTCGCTCCATGTTGCATATGTGTAAAACATATGTTGTACATGAAAGTTACACATGTATCTTCGGAATGCATTTGTCATTCATTTTCTGCCATTCAAAAATAGTTTGTGTGCTTGATTTCCATTATTAGCTAATGTGAAATTGGCGGTGTTGAAAAAAATATTTCAAATAGTTTGTTCCAAACAAATGCTTTATCACAGACTTCTACCCCTTTTATGAGGATAATAACGTCTTTGATACTAATAATAATAAAGCCATTATTAATGCTATGATTATTATTATTATTATTGGTACGTTTATCCCCCCCAGACAAAAATTCGTGGGTGCACCTCTGGTATTATATTTTCCCGCAAATTTTGTCTGACAAAAATAATTTGAGTAATTAATTCAGCATAAACGGGGGGGGGGGAGGGGGGAACGTTCTAACTTTTTGGGGCGGGAGTGCGTCATGGGCCTTGGCGGGGGATGGGCACCCCTGGTGGTTAGTAACATGTTTAACACCTTTGTTTTTGTGTTATGACAAGTACAAATTAGCCTTGAGTCGTTAGAATCTACATGAAATGTTATTCCAGACAAATTTACTGAGCCACGTTCGTATAAAAAGCAAACCATATTCTTCATCACGTGTTGTTTGTTCCTTTGTGACCATCTGTGAAATTCCAACAGTAACATCAACAGTCAGAAGTGCCCTTTGTTGACATGACTGCACACGTTTAGAAACGGAAGGTAGTAATTATATAGTCAACGTAAGCAATGTCATCGTTTGATTTCAACACTGGCACCTGTTGCGAACATGTGCAACCCTACTTTAAGCAGCTGAGGGACAAGACGCAAAAGTATATGTCCTACTGTTTGTGTTCCGAAGAACACTCTTTTGCATTTACAGATGAAATACTGGACATGCACATTTTATCGTTTCTGCATGACGAAATGCACATGTGACACATCTTTGGTATGCAGTTGGAGCACATAAGTGGTAAGATCTCTTACCAAAAGGGAATTCAAGAGGTTTGGAAAATCAGAGATTTCATTCTCTCGATCTGAAGATTCGTTGTCTATCATATTTGTAATAAACAATCGGAATAAATAAAATAATAAATAAGTAATAATATGTATTTTAGTGGTAAAGCTCCACGAGATTTTTTTTTCTACATTTCTGGTGTATTAACGGTATGGGTTTATTTACATTAATTTTAAAAACCTTATTATTTTTACCTATCAGAATGGAAATTTTAAATAATTTTAATCGCGCCGGGGCCGCTTCCATCGTTAGAAAAGTTCCCGGATTTGAACCGACTACCATGCTAAAGGTCCCGGGTTCGATCTCCGGCCGGTTCAAATCCGGGAACTTTTCTAACGATGGAAGTGGCCCCGGCGCCTACCCAGCGTCGAATAACATGGGTACCTGGGGGAAACCCTGGGGGTAAAGTCGGTCAGGAGCGTGATGCTGATCACATCACCTCCACTCACGACCGGATCAAGAAAGTGTGGGGCGTTACCCCCACACCCCCTATACGCCTTCATGGCGAGGTGCTATGCACAAGGGAGCACTTTACTTTACTTTATATCTATCATAATTCTCTTGCAATATATCGTGATTATTTACGTGAATTCTATCAGTTATCACTACATATAAACATAACCCGTGGCGCAACAGTCCTTGAAGGCCAGGGCCTATCTATCAACTGCGGGCATGACTCCCATCCAACCAGTTACGGGGCTGACATGTGGTCAGCACGACGAACCCACCAGTCGTTGTTGTAGGTTTCCATGACCGGGTTACGCTACTCATTCGTAGCTCCCCACTCTCCTCACGATGGTGGGTGGCCACCGATTCCATACACGGGCCGGAATTATAACAACAATATATGACCAAAATACGAATCACCAGGGACTGGAAACTATGCCCTTTGGATTACTAACTAACCAGAATTATTACCACTGAACAATTACGTTGAAATCACACTTGAAGCCTAATAAAGATACGCTACAGAGGTCCAGGGTTCGAATCCCGGCCTGGACATGGGTGTTATTTGTGAGTGTCTCTTCATCAATTTCATGATATCATCCCTCATCCTCATCTTTGCGATTAGACAAAAGTGGTAAAAAAGCGAAGTAAAATAAACCAAATCAATCAATCAATGAAGATACGTTAGCAACGTCTTATATACCACAGGAAACACGCACTCCCAATAAATGTTTCAGGTACATAACTCGTTTTAGATAAAATAATTAGTTTTCAGCTGAACACAGACTATTGCATATTGCCATATTGCCTTGACTCCTGTCTTTATTATCACAACTTTTGTTCGAATTCTAGAGGAAACCCTCTTAACAGAAGAACAATGAAACTCTGGGTGACGTTTGACAGTACATAATGTTTTTTCATTGTACATACAGAACCACCATAATATGAAATATAATTTATTCAAATAACCTGCAAACCACTCGAGGTGACATGTACTTTATTTTCCATAATAATCATGGTTTTGATAGATAGCGTTATTCCACAAAACACGTTACTCAGGTTTAAAAAGAGAACTACAGGTTGACATTTCTGTTTCTTTTTACACATACGTACGTAGAAAAGTACATATATTTCCAATAAGGTTGGTAAGGTTGCGATCCTTAATTCACATAACTATGGTAACAAAGAATTTAAATTTGAGAAACGCCGCGATTCGTGGTTGAAGCTAACTCATTGGAGGAATAAGAAGAGCGAGCATTTCTAATATGCACCAGTTTAGTGTGGGTTATGGCCTTGCCTTGGACCCTTAATTGTTCTTGGACGAGTCTCCAGAGCACAGTGCTCATAGAAAAGTTTATGGCGCATTCATCGCAGCATGCTACGCTCAAAGCATTTCTCGTGATGGCCTTGCCACCACGCAGATATTGTCCAACATACTCATATAATGATATTTGTTGATTGCTTCTTAAAGTTATGTACTTTTAATATTATACATAATACAAACATACTAAGGGTGCATTATGACTTGGATACACTGCATTATGATTTGGATACACTGCATTATGATTTGGATACACTTCCAAGGATGCCATCTTAAGGCAACGAAGGTGGAACCTTCTTCTCCTACCATGTTATTATGTGAGTTTATTTAACTATGAATTTATTATTATTATTATTATTATTATTTTAATGTTTTAATGTTTTAGATCTTCTACTTACTAACATTTCCACTTGTAACATTAGTTTTAATGAACATCCTTTATCTAAAATTGATAAGTTTCATCCACCGTTTTCATTTTATTTTGAATTGGATAGGTCTAAAAAAGACAATATAGATACAAGGGAAAATAATATTTATAGATGTCTTAATTTCGCCAGAGGTGATTATGTGAATGTTTATAATGAATTGTTGCATTTACCATATATGGTTGAAATATCTAATGATGTACAACAATCTGTTATGGAACTGACTAGAAATGTGTATGCAATATTAAAAAACAATATTCCTTCAAAAGTTAAAAGAACAAACAATCAACTGCCTTGGATGACAAGGAAACTAAAGAGAATGATCAATAAAAAGAGAAGGTATCATGATAAATTTAAACTTACAAATAATTGTGTATATTACAGTACTTATTCCCAATTAAGGAAAAATGTTAAAAAAGGAATATTCTAATGTAAAGGAGCATTACTACTCCTCCTTAGAAAACAATGTTAATGGTGACAAGAATGCTTTTTGGTTTCACTTTAATAGAAAGAAGAGAGAAAATACTATCACTGAAATTATTTATGATAATGATGTACTGTTCAATGAATATGATATTGCTAATGCTTTTAGTGAGCTTTTTCACAAATCTTTCTCAAAAAGAAGTCATGTAAATTTTAAAAATATTAATCTTCATTCATACACCAACTTAATTGATGTACCTGTTATCTTGGAAAAGGATGTAAGTGATACAATTAACAAACTAAAAGGCAGGTCTTCAATAGGTCCTGATGGCATACCTAATTTTATTTTGAAAGCAAACAAAGATGTTTTTGTACCATTGTTAACTAAAATTTACAACATGTCACTTACTTCTGGAATATTTCCAGATATCTGGAAAAATGTGTTTATTGTACCTGTAACTAAAAACAATGATGGAAAAGCCAATGATCTTAATAATTATAGACCAATTACTATATTAAATTCCATGGCAAAGGTTTTTGAACACATAATTGCTGACTATTTGTCTTTTTCTTTTAAACAATATATTGATGGAAATCAGCATGGATTTTTTAGGAAAAGGTCTACTATCACAAATTTATTGGTTTTAATAGACTCTCTTAAATCTAACATTAGGAAGCAATCCCAGACCGATATTTTATTTATTGACTTGGCTAAAGCCTTTGATAGTATCAGCCATCAGCTATTAATTTACAAACTCGACCAAATGGGATTATCACCACGATTTCTGAAATGGTTTTCCAACTTTTTAGTAAATAGAAGTTTCTCTGTTAAGATTGGTGAAACAAATTCTTCTAAAAAAGAAATACTTTGTGGAGTACCTCAAGGGTCGGCACTCGGCCCAATTCTGTTCGCTGTTTTTATCAATGATGTTACATTATGTTTTAAATCTAGCACATGTTTACTATATGCAGATGATATAAAAATTTTTAAGAGTATTTTAACAAATAATGATGTCGCTCAACTTCAGGCTGATCTCGATAGAATGACATATTGGTACAAGATTAATGAAATGGAAATTAACTTGAAAAAGTGTAAAGTTTTAAGATGTACTAAGAAAGTTCATTATATAGTCTCCAACTATTTTATTTATGAAAATAAAATCCAAGTGTGCGACAGTCATAAAGACTTAGGAATAGTAATAGACTCCTCTCTCATATTTGATGTGCACATTTCAGAAATTTGCAAAAGAGCAAAGAGAATGCTTGGTTATATATTTTTCTCATGGAAAGTTTTTAAAAAGGAAGATACCTTAATATTCCTGTATAAAACGATAGTTCGTCCTATTCTTGAATATGCAAATGAATTATGGTTTTTGACTCCAACCAGTCACCTTCAAAAAGTTGAATCAGTTCAAAAACTTTTTATCAGGTTATTATGCACAAAGTTTAAAAAAAATTACTATGACCAACATTACTCTGAATGGTTATCACAGTTGAATATGTTTTCCTTAGAAGAAAGAAGAAAAATGAAAAGGTTAAATTTTGTAGAGAAGATATTAAATTTCCAAGTTGACAGTGAATACTTTTTGAATAATATAGCTTATAAAATTCCCAGATATTCACATAGGTATATCTCAATTCTCACATGCCTAAACAAGGCAAGAGGTTTAGTAGCTGATCTTGTTGAAAGCTACAATTTGAATTTATGTTGATGTATAAAATTGTAGGATCCACTGTTTTATTTTATAATTATGTATTCGATTTTTTTTAATTTTGTATAACATAGTGGTTGTTTAATCGTTATCATCACTTCAATAAATATGATCATTATTATTATTAGAACAATACACAGTTAATTGCAGATATTATATAACAATAAACAATTATTAGTATCAGAGATATAATAGATCTCATTGAAAACTGTAACTTGAAGTGTAAATATGCTAACTTGTTATGTTATTCTACAGTTTATGTATTTTATTCGTGTAACTTTGTACTTTTGTATTTGACTTAGTGCTGTATTAGGTTTCATACTGTGCTCAACACTTAAAATAAACGATTATTATTATAACACGATGATCGGAGAGAATATTTCGTTTTCTCTTTAGACAGTGTGATTCATCAAAAGATATGCGGTGGTTTTGGAGATATTAACTTGTAATTTACGGGACAATATAATTTTTCACCTATAAATAAATCGCTTCTTGTTAAAATAAATTATTTTTGCCGTATTATCCCATAAGAACGTCTTACTGCCTTGCGAAATCAAGGGACCAGTAAGGCATTTATGCTTCGTTGCCTTTCTTCTACCTTGTTAGAAATTTACAATATTCCACAGTCAAAATTCGTAAAACGGGATGCAACAGTTTTTTTTAATGTATTATTTTAGCATGTATATATATAGAAAATGGTTATAAATGGTAACTGACTGCACCACAAATAAATTTTTAAGAACTGAACCATTAAAATTGCATTAATTAGGTTAATTATGTAGTGGACGTTCATGGTCATTATTTGTACGGTAGTTGGATCGTCATTTCTCCTGTCAACTTTTTTGTAGTATATCATTCATTTGTATTTTTGTTATTTAACCTCATTTCCTGCCAATTTTGACTAATCACGACGATGGTGATGATTAGATTAAAATTGATGAAGGTACACTCGCAAGGAACAACCGTACCCAGGCCGGGACTCGAACAAGAGAACTTCACTAGGACACCGAACCGGCTACTGTATCATTCATGTTTAACAAATTGCCACCCACTCTCTTTACCGTGGTGAACGTAAATTAAGGAGAAATAAACACAAATATCAGTAGAATTCATTATAATGAGAGTATGTCACCACACCTAACAACAATGAGCCTAAAAAATGTGTTGAAAAGGAAGTAATTGCTTTAACGCCATCAAATAGAATGGCCGTATCCTGAATTGTTGACTGTCAGATGTCTTGTTTCGAATGTATCTACAATCAAAAGGAAAAGAATCCAGCAGAGTGGGATCGTTGATTCGAGTAGAAACAATGCTCAGAACAAGGCTATGATTAAATTCTGAATTGATTCAGCTGATCATAGAAACTACCGTAAAGTTTAGAAAATCCTACCGTTAAGATTTAACAATCTGCCTGACAACAATAACGAGACGTAACCGTTTTCTTCGTGAGCGCAGGCGTATTCATGTTGTCATATCTATGGGAGTTTTCACACCGAAGCAAACGGCAACAGGCAACAGGCAACAGGCAACAGGCAACAGGCAACAAGCGACACGCGACATGTGTCACTTTTGGATGTCACCAATCGAACGCAGACTTGTGCGGCCTGTTATGCCGATACACTGTGAAACGTGAAACGTTGCTGTTGATTGGCTTGTTCCCAAGCCACATGTGTCGCGTGTCGCTTGTCGCTCCGGTCTGAAATCTTCCTATGAACTGTGGCTTGAATAAGATGTAAACATGGCGTCGGTAACCACTTGGAATCGTAAACACAGACAGACAGACATACAAAAATCGAGGGAGTGAGGATTAATAATAACAATTTCATAATCATAATTATTTCAAAACAAGTTAACGGTTGAAACATACAAACCTGCTTCAGAACAGTGTATTATAATATAATGTTAATATGTTTCAATCGTTAACTTGTTTGGAAATGTGCACTTCCCTCACAAAAGTGACAGTAACCTGTAATTTCACAAGTTTTAAAACCAAATTTATCTTATTGCGGCATCGTGCAACCCTTTTCACCGCGGCGACAACATTCCTTGAGAGGCATATGAACTAAAGTAGCAGTACTGTAATGTGGTAAGAATTCTTTTAGATAAGAAGGTAATTCACGACTAGACAAAATAAACTGTTTGTGTTACTGTGATGAACAGTATTTCAACTGCAACTTCTTGCTTCTGTCAAATTATTTGAAGTGCTTGCAGGGGAGATAATTTGGATCAAAGTGCTTAGGGGATGGCAGTGGGAGGAGGTATTATGTGCCCAACTGCTCCTGCACCACAGATGAGCCATAATGAATTAACTGGGCATAGTTTTGTTTCAAGTTTTCCTGAAATCCTTCCGAAGTTGGTAATGGAAGAAGCAAAAGTAACTAACTGTACTTAGAGCAGCATATTTTTTAGGGCATTGGCCAAATATTAAAAATCCTTGCACGACAAGTTATGTCATACGAATAGGAGACATTGTTGACCAAGTGAAGATAAAGGCATGGCTTATCTCCATATACTCGCCTGATAAACGAGTCGCGATGCACTTTAGCTTAGTTTCCTCTGTCTCTTCTCTTTCCTTCGCAAACAATGTGATCCAGGGAAAACTACAAGTTCTGTAGTTAGGAAAACATTATAGAAGAAAACTTTATACTCACTATGTAATTACAAATTAAATGTATATTGTAATATGATGAATAAATCAATATTTCTTGACGGTTTCCATTTACATGTCAATCGTTACGTGATACCAAACTATTTATATGAATATCCCTGGAATTTTTTGGTATTCGGCTGATTTTACGCAGAGACGGAGAAAGAAAGGCCTTCAAAACACTCGCGCGCGCGCGCGCGCACACACACACACACACGACTCCCCCCCACACTGTGCATTTTCTTGGCAGTAATCTAATCAACACTTTTCTTTTATTGTCCACAACCAAAATGAATAATCGTTTGTATTAACCAAAATATTGATAAATATGTTCGAAGTCACTACAATATATGGAGAAATGTTACCATATTTTTCAGTAGCTCTTATGATTAACTTTGAATCAATATCATCTGTCACCTCCCTGCTGGTGTGTGTGCGGGGGGAGTTCCCAGTTAAGAAATCTCGATCAAGTATCCCCCAGCTGGGATAAGTTGAATAGGCATTCCCAACCTATCTTATTGTCTCCATTTTAATTCATATAAACATCCACCCCGCCTATCCCCATGCTTGACAAAGCGCACCTCCCCCCCCCCCCAAGCTAGTAATCTCCAATTCGAGCACGGGTGGTAACTTTGTCGCCTTGTAATCAAAGGGTCTCGGATTCGATACACGGTGGAGGCACATAGTAATTCGAATCCCACTTTAAACTGTAGGTCCAGTCATCTGTACATATCTCGATTAGTCTATCTGTGGACTTAAAATATACTCAGGCAATATCATTTCGTGCCTGGATTCGACCTTTGAAATGGGAGTGGGATCCTGTGGTTCTGGATTCGAATCTCGTATAAGATCGCACGTTTCTTTCTGTTGTTTTTTCTTGTATATCACTAAAGTTTTTATTGACCTATTATGGCAACTATGAAGCGACTTTACAGAATTTTTTTCTTATCGGCAAATAAACAAGTGAATACATGAAGAGAAGGTTGCGAGGTGCTTTCGTGCGATCGTGGACTGAGTATAAATTCGGCTAAGTGTTACAATCAAAGTTCTCCTTTCTTGCAGCGAGGCGACTACTCTATTAATTTCCACGGAAAGCAGCAAAAACGACTACGGAAAAGTGGCTTAGCCGAGGAAGTGAAGTGATATTTGCCACTTTGAGCTCAGAATACAGTTCCCGGCTCATTTTGCTTCCATGCAGGCAAACTTTATTCGAGTTACACGCCAACTGGAAGCCCGTTTTTCTTGGAGAGTCGACGGTAATGAACGTGTTGTCGTGGCGGGCTGGTTTCAACCCAGGAGGCACGCGCTGATCGATATGGGTGAATCTTGTAGCAGCCAAAAGACGCGCGCAGATACGCGCTGCCTGCATCTCTCTCTTGCACTACGATTGGCTGGGCCTTGTTGTTACGATGATGCTGTTTCTTCATTCACTCGTAACTTCACGGTGTAACCCTTAGTTTCTGCTCTTTCGAGATATGCTATTGTTTCGGCATGAACCTATATGACACCGGAAAAAAAAAAAAAACCCTCGACAAACTACGAACCAAAACGGCCAGGGTGTGGTGTGGTACATTTTGGGGTTATTTCCGTCCCTTTTCCACGTTTCTAGGCTAATCTAGACGATGGAGATGAATTGATGAAATCGATGAAGCAATGGAAACGTTCCGTTCGCTGAGTTACGACCTCACGACTTCAGGTTTGAGTCTCGGTTATACTCTGTCTCGGGTATCTCTGGAGGAAGCGAACGAAAACAAGTCTCTGCGCAAGTAGTGACGCGAGACGGCTCCACCAATAAACACGTGAGGGGGAGTGGGATTGCGTGGAGGGGGAAAGCGACTGCAATTACCAGCCTTCGCAGCAGCGTGTACTGCTTCGCTCTGTCCACTAGATCCCCCCTTTGCTGCCGCTATGCGCCGGCCTTGCTCCACAGATTCCGGGGACAGAGTATAGATGTGCGTTCCTTTATAAGCGTGGCTTCCCCGATGGCGTAGTGGTAAGGTCGTCGACTTGTAATCAAGAGGTTCCGGGTTCGATACCAGGTGGTGGCACGTAGTAGTTCAGATCACACTTTTAACTGTAGGTCTCGTCCCGATTAGCCTTCCCTTTGTGCATAAAGTAAACTTAAAACTCAACTTAAATTAAACCTTCATGAGTGTCTCTTCACCAGTTTCATCGATTACCGTAAATGACAGAAAAGCGAAGAAAGAAAAGAATAATACAATGAAGTATCCATGCTTCCAGCCGGCCTCCGTGGCGGAGTGGCTACGACGCCAGGGGTCCCGGGTTCTAATCCCGGCCTGTGCATGGATGTTTGTGAGTGTCCATTCATAAATTTCATCACATCATCACTCATCCCCATCTTCGTAAATTAGCCAAAAGTGGCACAAGAAGGGAAGTAAAATAAAGTAAATCAATCAAATCAATCAATATCCATGCTTCCAGGATTGGAAAGGAGGACCGTGACTTCATAGCACGCTACACTAACCACTCCATCACCGAGGCTAGCATTAAGAGTGTTATAAACGAGCACACATAAGCTTTGACACTCAAGTTAACTTTTGTTCTATTCTATTAATAATAGACACTGTACTAGCATTAATGAAGGTAAATCCCTTGGCCACGGAGCTAGATTCGCTACTATAGTCTGTCCCGGGAATCTATGGAGCGAGTGAACGGGATTGTGTGGAAGGGGAAAAGCGACTTCAGTTACTGCCTTTGCAGCAGCGTGTACTGCTTCTCTCCGCCCACTCGCTTTCTCCCCTTCTCTACAGCTATGCTCGGCCTTGCTCCAGAGATCCCCTGGATCGAGTATAGAATACTTATCTGCATTACTGAAACACGTGTCAAATTGCCACTCGAATACAATTATTCTTTGCAGATTCTACCTGACTCAGTAATACTTCCTATACCTTACAGCATTTACATATCTGCTAAAGATGAAATACAACTGATATTTTCGATGCATTTAGTTGTGTTTTGTAGTTCTGCTGCACAATATACCTTTCATTTCTTATCTGAAGGTGAAAATGTTCTTCAATATGCTTAGAAAGCGTGGGACAAATCAATATTTCTGTGTGTTGAGTTTATTTTCCAGCCCATTTAACACAGCAATGCATAAATGATACTTTTATTAGGTTCTTTTCGTGTGATGCACTAATATGCAATAATTCGGAAGATCAGACAAGATCATTTCAACGATAACAAAATTACACTTTTAATGCATCAATTGACACTGTTAATGTGTAATTTTGTTTATTTATTGTTTATTGATTTGCTTTATTTTACTTCACTTTTGTGCCACTTTTAGCTAATTTGCAAAGATAGGGATTAGCGATGATATTGATAAATGGACACTCACAAACATCCATGCCCAATCAGGGACCCTGGGGTCTTAGCGCGATGCGCTAACCACTCCGCCACAAATGTGTAATTTTGTTATCTATGAAGATATCTTGTCTCATCTATCCAATTGATGCTTTGATTGATTGATTTGTTGTTTTAAGTCCACTTTATGCACAAAAAGGCTAATCGGGACTGAACCTACAGTTTAAAGTGGGATCTGAACCACTATGTCCAGCCACCGGGTATCGAACCCGGGACTCCTTAATTACAAGACAACGACGTTACCTATACGCCATCGGGGAGACTATATATATATATATATATATATATATATATATATATATATATATATATATATAAATACTGTAACACATACGTACGGGTAGAAGAACGTGAGTGAATGAGTGTGTTGATTTTGATTGTATGATTCTAGCACAGACCTAGTTAACCCGTCGTCATTGTGACAGAGGCCCCTCGTGCGTATGTGTGAACTGCAGAGACATCAATTGCACTGTAGCTTTCGCGGGAAAGAGAGAGTGAGTGAGACAGGAGGCTTCGTCGGTCGCGATCGTGTGATGGAAAATCTCTCTTCATCTGATTGGTGAGTAACAGTGCAATGTAACACTGAAATGATGACAGGAGAAATAGGTGGCGATTCCAGAAAAGGGGTATTATTTATCTGCAAACGCAAGCGGCTCCCCCACTACTGTTCTGCTGCTTACTGGCATTGAGTTGCAGTGTGCAGGCGGAAAACTCGCACAGCACGGATCTCTCGCTCGTTTCTACAAGTAAAAGCTAGTCCATCAAGCTTGACGTAGCTTCAAGCGCAGAACACTCTGTAATTGTCAAAAGTGGTTGGCCATTGAATCAGATACCAAGCATTTCTAGGGTGTACTTATTTCAGTGGACCTGCCACGGAAAGTTATAACTTGTAGTGAATTAGGTCGAGGTGTCACTCATGTACAGAGTAGTAAGGGGAGGATGGAAATTTAAAATAAAAAACTGAAGCTGTGAAATATATTTGAAATTTTTTGAATGAGATTCATAATATTTTGAATTTCAATTTTTAATTAAGTTAATTTAATTGATGGTCAGGAAAGCAGAAATGGTCCAATCTAGTGGACGCCTGGCTGCCACGTGGAAGACCCAGGTTTGATTTAGGTAGATATTTCCGAGAATATCCTTACTCAAACAGTTCAGTCGTCAATGACTACCTGGAGGCGACCCTATGTGAAAAAGGTAGCTGGAGTATGTTGCTGATCACACCATCTCCAATATTGCCTGGATATAGAATGTGCATTGCGAAAAGCACAGGCGAATTTTACTTTCTTTACTTTAACGAAATAGTTCCGATGGTTCTTTGTGTCCACATTATTTTGTAAAATAATCGAAAGATTAAAGTAGATGGATGTAAAGCTGGCTGCATTGAACATTGTTTTGCATACAGATTGTTCATTAAGCCGACATAATGTATTTGATATACTGACGTTTTCGTCTGTCAAACTGGACAGTGTTTTATATTTTCATCGAACTTTCTCTTTCTCGTCTAAATTCGTAATTACATACTATACATCAAAATATGTCACCTCATGTAATGAGTATGCTAACTATGTATATAAATGCTTAATGACAGAGCCATATTTTACGGAACTCTGGTATAACAATTATTGTAGTTACTTCCACACGCTGGCAAGAAATGACAGCTATTGTCAGATGCGTAATGTCACTACACATTCTTATTCTGTACAAGTTATACGAGAATGATGGTTCTATGAATTACAATGGAAAGCTGAAAGCTTATTAGCTTAAATTCAAATGGATTGCATACACTCGCTCTATAGATCACAGTATACGCAAAATATAATTTATTTTGTGAAAATATCGAAGATCAACTAACATTTTCATATTCCTAAATCAGGTTTATAGCAGCAGAAATATCAACCTCTCCCTATCTTTGGCAAGGTCAATGTGATCTTTGTCATCCATGCTATTTCCTCTTGATTAATCGTATCAATATTGTTTTGACGATCAAATGCTCCAACTATGATTCTCCAAACTCTACTTTCGCCACAACATGAGTGTAACGTGTCCTCCCCATTCCAAAATTTCGTGATTGAATTGTTCTCATAATATTAGAAGACAGAGGCTGCGCAGTTCAGTATTCTGCAACCTTCTTCATTCAGCTGTGTTTTCATCTCTTTCACGTCCATTTTTTTTAAGGATATGATTTCCAAACCTTCTTATTTCACATAACTCTTCCACCATCTAAATCGATACGATAGTACAGGAAAATTACTTATTTAAATGCAGATATACAAAGTAACAAAGGAAATTGAAAAAAACTCAAGATGGAATAGTATACATGCCATGTGAGGAATTTTATCCCATTAGTAAATCCAAATTTACAATTAAATCGCAAACTACTATTGAAAATCAAGTTTGAAGGGGAGAAAAATGATGCAGGTGGGTGAAAAATAATATTGCACAATTTCATAATTTAGATGCGAAAGAACGTCTTCCAAATTCAGCTTGGTTTCCAACGAGACTAGGTGTAAGGGTTGGCCTTCTGAAAAGGCACCCAAAAAATCAACCTCATTACAACCCGGTAAATGAACTTTTGCAGGTCAACGAGGCTCTGTCGCTTGGACCCACACACAGTAAAATATTCTGTGGGGTCATGTTGTTCTGTATTTGTCCTTACGTATGCTGAGTGCTCCTTTACAGCCTCCAATTTTAACCAGCGCATTGGTAGCGTCACCGCCTTGTAATCAAGGGGCCCCGGGTTCGATACCCGGTGAAGAAACATAGTGGTTCTGATCCCACTTTAAACTGTAGGTCAAGTCCCGATTAGCCTTACTGTGCATAAAGTGGACTTAAAACACACAAACTCAAACCTACTTTTATCCTAGGAATGGAGAGATTTTATCCTTGGACATAGTATACTTGTTAGTAAGAAGTATGACAGTTTTAGAGGTTGAGTGAGGAAGTTTTTAACAGTCGTATTTTATTTCTTTGTTATGATTCTCATCAATTTTGTTTTAGTTAAGCGGCGTTCTCTGTACTATTGACATGCCTATTAATTAATAATCAACTAATCCAACGAGAGACACTTATAGCACAACAAGGTAGTAGTAAATTCGCTTCAAATAGATATAGATGAAATCTTCTCTCAGTCCCGAGACCATTGTCTGAACATAATAAGTATCCATAATCCATAATTATAGTCTGCCCAGATATTTCATTGAGCCTCTATCTTGTTCCGTTCTTGAAACACGAAACTTATGGCGAGGAAATTTAGGCGAGAAGGACAGACGTGCAACTACTCAACAAAATAAAATATTAGTTTTATTTCTTTTCATTAAAAACAGAGATATAACACCATTAAGCCCTGTTTTCATGATTATGAAAAACTAAATATGCTGACCAAGGCAGTAATTTATTTTATTAAAAACATAAACTAAACGTAACGTTTCAACCTTCTAGCAAGACATTTGTACTTGATACAAAGTCTGAAGAAGACCTTGCTAGAAGATTGAAATGTTACGTTTAGTTTATAATAAAATAAATTACTGCCTTGGTAAGCATATCTAGTATTTTAAAAACAGAGAATCGTGTCTCTTGAATAATTTGTTCGGGGTGAGCTGGAGTGTGAAAATTACGCTTGCTAACAATTTGTGTAGACGGTGTATTCAAATATTCCTATGAACGTCACGTTCCTTTATTACGCAATCACATAAGAACACAACCAGTGCTAATGATTATTGTTGATGAAACAGAAAAACGTGAATTACATGAAAAGAAAAAAAGAAAACTGGTGAGGTGTTGTAGTTTGAAAAACAGAAAGTTTAATAAAAAATAAAATGGGTTAATTACACACCCGAAAATTTTCAAATATTACATTCAGAAATCAGAACATGTGAGTGCAGCTTTCAATTTCAAATAAAAAATGCAAAAATATTTGTCGTTCTACACTTAGAAGTTCGGAATAGATTTGATTTGATTTTTGTTATTTAGGTTCGTTTTTCTGCCACTTTTGGCTAATCGCGAAGATGAGGAGGAGTGATGATATGATGAAATTGAAGAAGGGACACTCACTAGAAACTCCCATGTTCAGGCCGGGATTTGAACCTGGAACACCTGGCGTCGTAGCGCGCCGTGATAACTCCGCCACGGAGATCGACTAGGTTTGGAATATACGTAGTTGTTATACCTCTACAGTCAAAAAGTTCGAGGACTAAGCCGAATGTGTGAAGAAGTACTTTATGTCTGGAAAATTATAATTGAAGAGCTCAGGTGTATAACATGGTAACTGACATTTTGGTCATTTAGGAGTTACAATATGCATCGTGTAGTCCATCGTAAATGGAGTCGAATCGTACTCGAAGTGTTTAGTTTCGTCAACAGATGACAGAGTTAGACGTATTGAAAGTTATGGTATCTACAGGTTGTTTCATGTAAAGTATGGTAAGTAGCAAAGATGGCGGCGAAACGGCTGTTACTGAATTGCAACGTGTCTCAGAAAGTTCGCGAGTATTGAGGCAACAGCAAAGATGAGGACGATTTAGAAAGTGTATGTGATTCCCATAATGACCCGGAATATGTACCACCGACTTAGAATGAGGAGAATGAAGAGGTTGCCAATAAAAAATGCGACTAAAACTGTGAATGGCCATGTACATTCTATGTCATGTAGAACGTGGTATCTACTGTAGATACCATTGTTTACATGCAGCAGTGCTCATAATGGCAGTTTCGAATTAAATTTTACTCTCGTACCTGGATGTGAACTGCGATCTAGTAGAGAAGCACATACTTTTCTTCTACTAGATATAAATAACTGTAGTCGCATAGAAATTCGTTTGATTTTTAATTGGGTATGCGCATTTAAGGCTGCTTAAAGATACCATGCCTTAGAAGCAACGTCAAAAATGTATTACACTTAAGGAATATGTAATTTTGATCTGTATAATATCAATTATTTGGAACAGTTCAGCTTTTTATAAAATATTTCTTTCATAAATCTGTAATGCGCATTTTTAGAGTTATAATATTTTTATGGTGTACGTAATAACGTATTTATAATTTAATTAACTTTCGTATTTATGATATGTATGACTTTGTTGAAAGCAAATTATTTTATTGTTGATGTTGCAAACATGTCTTCTTCTTGGTTCGAAATTATAACTATTTTAATCCGTAAGAGCTAAATATCAGTGAAAACTATTAAAAACTCAAGCCCTGTGTACATTTGAAATCATTCTTTACAAACATAAAGAAAAATGCAACAGAAAGTTACAAGGTCATAATTGTGACGTCATTGATTTGCTTTATTTTACTTCGTGTCTTGTGTCACTTTTGGCTTATTTGCGAAGATGGATATGAGTGATGATATAATGAAATTGATGAACAAGCACTCAAAAACATCCATGCCCAGGCCGGGATTCGAACCCGGCACCCCTGGCGTCCTAACCACTCCACCACGGGGGCCAGTAATTGTTATCATGAAGATAGAGATTTAAAATAGGGATGGCCTTTTCGAAAAAAATCTTTTTCGATTTTCGAAAATGAAATTTTCCGATTTTTCGTTTCTCGTTTTTTTGAAAAAAAAAATCGTTTTCCGCATTCTTGTTTTTCGAAAAAAAAAATCGTTTTTCGCTTTCTTGTTTTTACAAAAAAAACGTTTTTCGTTTTTCGAAAAAAAAAGTTTTTCGTTTCTCGAAAAAAAAATCGTTTTTCGAGAAAAATAATATTTTTTCGAAAATATTTTTTTTCGTTTCTCACTTTTTTGTTTTTCGAAAAAAATTTCGTACTTCCACTTTTCATTTTCGAAAAAATGATCTTTAGATTTTCAATTTTTCGAAAAAAAAGAGGCCATCCTTATTTTATGTATAAATTGCTTATTGAATCACAAAAATCTAATGCCATTGTATGCAAGTTGGATAGTCTACGTAACACAGCTTTGTATCAAGAGAGGCTTGTGAATTACATTCTGTTTGAAATGCTGAGGTAATAAATAGAGCCTCTGTGTGTGTGAAGAAGTAGATATGTGTAGCTGAAAAAACGCTCATATTTAAACATTTTTTTACGAATATTTATCTCCATATAGATATATGAAAGTTATTTTTAATCACAAGCATTCAGAACTTATTTTTTTAAATACTAACGTAATAAAACAATGAAATCTACTTTTCTAATGGCGTTCATTTCAGTCATAGGCATAGGAAAGCAAAAACTTGTTACAACAAGTAGCTCAAGTTATTGTTTATTGAATAAAATTATTATTATTATTAAAGGCTTTCATTTTTGTGTTACAAATTGTTATGGTTACTATAAAAAGTCTAATGTCAAAATATTATTATTGAACTGACATCACAAGTTAGCTTGAATAAAGCGGTACCTGATCACTCATTTTGAAAATACCTGTGCATGTAAAGAAGCATGTTAACTACAACAATTCCTTGAACAACCGTCAAACAAATCGCATGTAGCACCACCGAAAAAAATAATTCGGATGAAATATCATGTTTGTATGATAGTAAACATACAAGTAAATCATATTTGCTGTAAATAATTTAGAAATTTATTTTAATTTCTAAATCAGATATTTTTGAAACATCAACTTTCAATATCACGAAACCTGCATTTTGTCACTTACCATGTTTTACACCCAAGCCCAAGCCCTTCAATTATTGTCATGTGCATCTATTTTCAAAGTAATGTAAATGTACAGTCACCGGAAATAAAAAAGGGACAACTAGATCCTGAAATACTAACTTCCCTGTTGCCTAACTCAACGGCGCTAAGCGATTTTAATAGTAAATTTTCAAGAGCAACTTCTATCACCGCCATAGTGTTAGGCAACACACGTAACGTCTTGCAGGGAAGAGAGTGTTTCAGGATCTAGGTGTCACATTTTTATTGCCGATGACTGTACCTTGGCCACCATGCACTTCTACCAGCACTTGGGGCACTGTCGAGGAGGGGTGGAGGTGTTGTTGCGCCATAGTTCAGGACATTTGCGACGAAGTGAATCACGCAGACGACGCAGAATGTGCACATGCTGCTCTTTGTTGAAAGTAGCATCCTCGGGAATGATTTCCATGTGCACAATGCCAGAGGCATCGAAAGACATTTCCAGCATGACTTTGCCTTTGGACCTGTCACGAGCATCTTCTGCTGCGCGGAGACGACGGCAATTTCCGAAGTCCCTATTGCCACTTCAATTGCGGATCGAACCGGAAACACCAAGTGTCATCAACTCTTATGATGCGGTGCAGAAATATTGCATCCTTGTCCGCGTTGTCAATCAGATTTCCGCAACTGGCCATCCGGTCTTGGCATCGGTCGTCTGGCAACTTGTGCGGAAGGAAGTGTCCTGCAGCACAAGTCATGTTCAAGACTTCTTTCAGACTAGCGTGTCAGCTACCAGGATGGCAACTGCTGCAGCTGCAATGTCGTCAACGGTGTGCGAATGATTTTCACTGACAGTGCCTCGCATCTCCTTTTCTTTCTCGTCCGATCTGTCACTGGCCGGACTGCACGTGCGTCGTCTTCAACAGAATCTCTCCCTTTTGCCCTGCTGAATTATCTGCAGGGTTTCGGTAAATTTGCCTACTTTTTGGCATAACTTGACATCCCCTAAACGTGCCTTCATGACACGGTGCTATATGTACGGGGAACGTTACCTGTACCTTTACCTATCATTCGTTTCTCCGAACTCCGACATAGCACACTTCGCCACTCCCACTTGACCACCTTGCACAAAATGTACAGTTCGACGTACAATCAACGGCAATAGAAATGGGACACCTAGATCCTGGCCTCTCTGCAATGCGTTATGTGTGTTGCCCAACTCTACAGTGCCAGCAGAACTTGCTATTGAAAAGTTGGTACTGATGTTCGTTCATTGCCTTGAAGTTAGGGAACACACATGGCACATTACAAAGAGCTCAGTATTCAGGATCTAAGTGTTTCATTTTTATTGCCGATGACTGTACATTTATCTATGTCGAGAACTTATCGCTTGATGTGTCTCACAAGGCAACGAGTGGAACTACTTTCCTATAGCCTACGTCTTCAGTCCAGTCCCGATCAGCCTACCTGTGCATAAAGTGGATTTGGGCATATGGGCTGAACTCGATTTAATATAAAAATATAATAAGTTCGTAGAGACAAGAATAGACACACAAATGACATGAACACTTAATAATTATGGAGTATACTGAAATAATAACGGTTATGAAGTACCTTACAATGTGCTACAATAAATCATTTTGTGAGAATAAAATATGATAACGTTGCAATAGATTTGACCAAGCCTATCGACAAAAAATACAGCAAAAATGAAAACATGAAATAAATAGAAAGGTAGTAGCAATCCTATCGTTAAAAGTACCATCCCGCATTTGCTTTGGGCAGCTGAAGAAAATCATGGAGTCAGGCTAGCTATGGAGGTACTACAGATTCTGTTACCTCTACTACTACAACTAACATTGCTACTTCTGCTATTAATAAAAAGGAAGAAAGCTTACACTTAGCGATGGAATACAATCTACGACCAACGATCCCCTAAACTATGTCTGAATTCAGGCAATAATAATGTTAAAGAGTTAAATAGCTCTTCAATATATTATATCAGAATAGTCGAGGGAAAACCGCTTAGATTACAAAAGACTAGGCCTAAAGTTTGACCTGATGTATTTCCTGCGGCCTGTTTTCCTGTTCAGCTAGAGTGTGCGTGACAAATGCCATTTACCTGCTTCAGGGCCCCGATACATCTTTCTATTGCTGTCCTTAGCTGCTTGATAGCGGGGGAAGTTGATAAAATATTGGATGGAGTTGGGACTGGCCTTACTCGTTATGGCACAGTCATTAGCAACTCCGCCTGAAAGGAAAGGGAGGGACGATTCTGGGCAGTACACACGCACACACACCCCCTATACATACATACATGTGTATATATATATATATATATATATATATATATATATATATATATATATATGTATATATATATATATATATATATATATATATATATATATATATATATATATATATATATATATATATATATATATATATATATATATATATATATATGTGTATATATATATATATATATATACGAGGGTTGGGGAGTAAGTCATGGCAAACCGGTAATAATTCGACAATCGAAGGATGTATTAAAAATTTGTTATATACAACTGAAAGAGTATCCATTATGGATATTTTGTTGGTAGGAATCATGAAAGAAAATCCAAGCAACCCTGTGACATACACATGTGCACATGTTACAACAACTTGTCTGATTATGACAAACCTTCGAAATAATCTCCCGCATTGTCCACAGCACGCTGCCATCGATGTGGAAGACGTCGAATACCATCGGCAGCACCATCCTCGTCACCATGCCTGAAGTTTTTGAGATCTACGATGTGCTGTTAGGGAGAAGCGTCCAGATCTACTGCATAATGCAATCATACTCCACGATAATGCAAGGCCACATAAGGCAGCTTGTGTACGGGACCTACAGCGCCGATGGGGATGGGAAGAGTTGGAGCACCCAGCGTATTCACCGGATTTGTCACCGTGTGATTTTGACCTCATCCCAAAGGTGAAGGAATCACTGCGTGGTACGACCCGCATGAACATTGAAAATGCTGTGCGACGACAGATCACCCGCTTCAGGTGAACGAACGAAGCGTTTTCGAAAGAAATGTTTTAAGGTTAAGCAGAGTGTATACGGCGTATACCGCCGTGCACCCTCGACTACAGCCCTCCCTACAGCTCACATAAAATTACCATGACAAAAACAAGAATATTGTATAAATCGCCAGAATGAATACGGGATACACAGTATTTCAGATCTGTGCACTAGCAGACTTAAACAAAGTTGGTATTTTTTCTCTTCCACCATATCAGATATAGATCTCTGTTAGTAAAGTTGTGTTGCTTGTCTCAATTTGCTGATTTTCGAACACGGGAAATGTCATAACAGCCATTAATATGAAGCTGAAAAATTTACAGAGTGTGAGGAAACACTATGGATTAAATATATTGCACTTTGAGAACAGTTTATCGTGTCGTGTGTTCAAAATGTGTGTGTGTACACCCCCCACTCCCCAGGATGATTCAGTAATAACGTGTAAAAAGGAAACAGGAAATAAGTGATGCACAACTGAACAATTGGTGGTAGGAAGCCTATGGCCTTAACGAGATATGAGCTGAACCATGTCGAGCTCTGTCTTCCATAGGAGTGACATGTATGGGCAGGTAGTGACACTGCTGACGCACAATGAGGAGTGGTATTTATTGACATTGAATTACACGTATGAGTTACATACTTGTACATTTGGAAACTAAACGTACGACCATGAAATTAGGCGGGTGGCAGAAGTTTGCGCTGTTGCCATAATGGAGCACAACCCGTTGTTCGGAGGTTTAAGAGAATGAAATATCTTATTGTTGTAATGCATGTGATACAGACTGACAGTATTTGCTCGAAAGGTCAGGGATGACCAGTGGCGGATCCAGAGGCTTGCACAGGGGCACGTGCCCCCCCCCCATATGCTCGAGCAAATTATACTCGTAATATGTAATTTACAAAATTAATAAAAAAAATCTTATTACGTATGTGTACACTTTTGAAAAGTGGTGCACCCCATATATCGTTAAAAATTGCTGAGTGCCGAACATCATTTGAAGTTGGTGCCTCCTGTGCATTCTTGAAAGGTGGTGCCCCCCATACACCATTGGAAGTTGGTGTCCCCGAACATCGTTGAAAATTGGTGCCCACGTGCATCGTTGAAAGTTGGTGCCTCTCGAACATCGACTATGTTTCTTTCATAAATCGTTTGTAAAGTTCCTCCCTGTTTTTTGTTCCGTCATGTAAAAATCAAAGGGCGTGAAAGTAAGGTTTAAAGCGCATTATCCTACTCAACACTATATGCAGTTGGTGCGATCAGAACTAAGCTCTCACTTATTCAACAATGCTCTCATCTTTACTTTACATTGTTTACTCATCTCTATTGGATATAAGAAAGAACAGTGCTCAAGAGTTTGATAAAGTCTTTCAGGAAAGTAAAGCTGAAGAGCTGAATGTTGATGTAAAAATCCCAAGAATTGCACAGAATCAAAGACATAGGTCAAATATTCCCTCAAAGAATGTCATCGATTATTTCAGATGTGTTGTGTTCATCCCTTTTCTGGATTATTTAATATCTGAAATTGATTATAGATTTCAAAGAAACCAGATTGAAGTCTTAAGCACTCTACAGAAAGTAATTCCGAAATTCATTGTTGAAGAAGATGACCCAGCTAAAGATATACGTAATTGAGGCAGCTAAATTTTATGAAAATGATGTGCAGTCTATTTTAGCATTAGAAGGGGAACTCAAGTTATGGAGACAATTCTGGTTATTGGAAAAATCTACCCCAGATAATCCAGCAGAGGCGTACAAATTTTCTTCCTTGTATCCCAACAGTAGAAGTTTGCTTCGCTTCACCTGTTGTGCGTGATTCCAGTCACAACGGCTACAGCTGAGCGTTCATTCTCCAATCTGCGAACAATCAAGACCTACCTTAGATCTACGATGAGTAATGAACGATTGAATGGTTTGGCTCTCCTGAACATCCATAAAGACAATTACCAAGTGAAACCAGAAACATTCACGAAAACTACAGCTACAGTATTTGTAGGGTGAGGTAAATGTCTTTAGTAAGTTCCAATTATTGATTGAAAGTTAAACTGGTATCCAAATTACTAGCAGCTTTATCATGTATCATGCATGTTACTGAAAAGGATTCAGGTGCTAATTAAATTAATTATAAAGCACAAAAGAATTAAGAAATGAAGTAAAACAGACTGTTTATAATATGAAAATACTTCTGTAACTTTTGCGTTTCTGTGTTCGCGAGGAATACGCTATTTTTAATATATTGCTTTTTTTACAATGTAATTTTTAAATATATTTGTTCTTAATAACTTGGCCGCATGTACAGATGACTGGAATTGGTACTTAAAGAAATATTAAAGTATAAAAGACTTGTTTCACCATGGTAAACTTTAATTTAAAGTAGTACTGTAATCTTCATTAGTATTTATGTGTACACTTTTGGAAATTGGTGCCCCCCCAAAAACTGAATCCTGGATCCGCCACTGGGGATGACACAAAATTCCCCCGGAAAGAGGTCGGTCTGAATCTCGAACTAGGCAACGCAGCCCGGTTGACGTTGCCACACTATGTGCGGGAACCAACGACTTTCGTCCCACTCTCGCTTTGCTTTTCTCATATGTGGCACCGGCGCAATTCTCCCCAGCCGTCTATTTTCATGGTTCCATGCGTTTAGTGTCATAACACTGACAAACCAGTGTTTACAACGTACAATTAGGTACCTCACAACAGTTGCACTGAACAACTGTCAATGCAAGCATGACAGCGGTGTACGAGATTGTGCAGCACCCTTTCAAATATCCCTCGCTTGTGAATCACGTCACAGACATCGACAACCCGAAAACTAATTCAATGTCCTTGTACGTACACTGGTGCCTCATATACAAGTGATTTGAAGTATCCCCAGGCGAAATATTCGAGTGTATTCAGGTCTGGTGACCTCAGAGGCGATGGAACAGGTCCTCCCTGTCCAATCCAGCTAGCAGGAAAAGTTGCATCAGATGGTTGCAAACATCCACACTACGTTACGCTGGTTTCTCAGACCCTACGTTCCCTAACGCAAAGTATTCAGTGCTGCATAACCTATTTACTGTTTCCTTTTTGTACTCTTTTACTGAATCACCCAGTACATACTCACACACACACATGTACGTACTTATTTTGAACACACGACGTAGGGCAAACTGTTCTCAAGCCTTTACAAACTTTATGTTGAACCATTATATAATAAGCTAAAGGGGCCATTATGGCCGGGACATATGAGAATCATAAAACACAATTATCTCTTCAAAAATACAGAATGCTAAAAAGTAATCAAGCATATCATGTAGTACTAACGGTCAGCAGTCTGGAATGTGCTTTTATCAATTTCCCTTTGAAGTGGTAACCAATAGGGACACCTTGAAAGCACTGTTACGGTCGAGACATCTAGGTCCACTTTCTGTGGAATGGCTGCAAAGATATTTCTGTATTCGCTTTAAAATTGAAGAAGTCAATAATTCTCTCTACGTTGCTAGAGCAATGTTCTTATTCTTGACTGCCAATCTCTTCACAAGTAAACTTGCCTTGATTTTATAATTCTTACTTGGAATAATCAGTCCTCACAAAGCCTGCGATACAGTTACTAATATGGTTATTAGTACCAAATTGTTAAAGCTCTTAGACGCAAAGCACATTATCAATAGGAGGAAGTAAAGACAAGCTTCTGCCGATGGGGAGCAACAAAAGAGGGAAAGAAGATGGGGAGAATTCGAGAAAGCCTGTTTTCAAGTAAAATATCCCTTACTCCAATTCAAATTACAAAGCGTACGTGCTCTCAGGTTAACACTCCTTAACACCAGCGAAATCAATTCTCCCGAAATGTTCCGAGCCCAAGCTCCGAAGGGAAGTATTAGGAAAAAGCCAATCTTCTCTGAGAGCAAATCCACGTGTAATCCTCCTTTGATGTGGTAATATTGTTTCGAAAGATTTGTTGAGCTAGAGTCCACGCGTTCTGTAAAATATACCGAAGCCCTCCACCGTTGAACTCCGAGCTGATCGGAAACAAGAAGACTAAGACCGGTCCTCTTCTTGCGATGTTTTCTCGCCGGGATGGGAGCGAAACACAGAAGGAATAACAGAAAACAATAAATCCTGGAGAGGTTCCGATATTGTTTACGTGGCCAGAAATAGTCCTTGGCGCTGTTCCAGAGGAAGAGGACAGAACGAGGGAAAGGGGACGCCTTCCGCTAGTTTTGATTCCGTAATGTGTACAGCCTCCATATCTGTGCGTGAAAATTTGGAGAGTTTGGAAAATTCCTTCGAAAAGGCGAACCAGAAGCAGTTCACGTTTTCTCTCCCGCAGAAATGAACCGACTCTCAAGTTCCTCAAGCTTTCTTCTCTCAAGTTTCTCCTAAACTAGAAAGAAACTCCTCCCAATTCAGGTTTATTAAGAAAAGAAACGTATTAGCTCGATTCAGAATTCTTTCTAATTTACGCGAGCTCTAACACTGACTAGCGAGCGAATATTTTTCGGGCAAGCAGCATGTAGCCCTGAAAACGACGTGCACAAATTTCAAATAAGTAATTGAGGACTAAAAGTGGTAAAATGTAAGTGCCAAAAGCGAAAGTGTTGGGAAATCGCATCGTTCATCACATCAGCCAGTACGAACGTTCACACTAGTGTCTTTTTACACGCCCTTTGAACTACTTAGAGGGCTACCAGCTACTTTTCACGTTTACCACATTATCAAGCATGGCACATTTCACAGTTTAAGGTGGAAAACGCTGTTTGAATTATTGTGGCACTTACAGCATTTAGCAAATTTAATTTTCAATTTACATAGCACCACGGTAAGTGCTGAGTAATTTTCATCGTAATTCCTAGTAGTAGTAGTATTTGTTGATTTAGTGATTTAAGTCCACTATATGCACAGTAAGGCTAATCGGGACTGGACCTACAGTTTAAAGTGGGATCCGAACCACTACTTGCCTCTACCGGGTATCGAACCTGGGACCCCTTGATTACAAGGCGACGACGCTACCACTGTGCCACGGGGAGGCCCCCTTAGTGGTAACTGTACATATTTCAATTGTGTGATTATACTGTACTGACGATATATGTGCACTAAAACTAGCAAAATATAAGAATCTAAAAAATTATGCACTAAAATATGAAAAATGAATATGAACATGAACAGCAATTACGAAAACCATTCCACTGCTATTCTACACAATACAAAGAAAAGATAGAACTGCCACAAAAATATTACACAATATACTATAAAGTTTTACTGTACATGTTAAATCTAAACCATTTGCAACAATTTCATGTTGGAATATTAAAATATGATTTCTTCAAGGTTTACAACAGTCAATATCCTATGTTTGGGGGTGTAAGGGAGCCTTTTCAGAAAGCGCCCAAATGTCAATCTCTCTTCCACGTAGTACATCCTGGAGTGCATTTTACAATCGAGCCTATGGCTCATAGCTAGTATAATCCTTTGTGCGGTTTGTGTTGTGTCCTGTCCACATTTGATTGTGATTGTTTTTCATCAATATCATCTCATCACCATTCATTCTCATCTTCGCGATTTGCCGAAAGTGCAGAAAAGCGAAGTAAAGCAAATCAATACTACGTTTATGTGTTCAGCTTGAGTTTTCTTTAAAAGCATGAGCATCCCAAGATCCCACAGTACTGATGTCTACACATTCATCCCCATAAAATGCCTTCAGTCTCAGATGTATGTCAATTTGTAGCACATTTTCTCGATCACTGCACGCTACTTCAGGTGCTTCACCGACATTGCATGGTTACATGCTGCCATTTTCCTCGCAATAGTTCAGCACCTCCTGGCGATAGAAGTTTGAAACCTTGAATGGAGAAGCGGTAAAGTCTTATAAGTGCAATGTATGGTTACTCAAAATCCAAAATGCGTTTACAAGGTAACAAAGAAAATAAAAACATAGGAAGCTTTTCTTTTCAGCACGCCCTCGTATATATGCTTTATTGTAGATCCATTTCAGGAATGTAATGTTGTTCACTGACATTCCAATTTACAGTTTGCAAAATTTTAACATAAAATGTTAATAAGAAATGAAATTAGGCATACCATATTTAATACAAAATATTGAATTTTTCACGAATTTTGTCTCTTAAACCAATTGAATCTCAAACTCAAAATTTTTACTGAAGTTACTTATCATGGAGTATTGTATTGTGTACAAATTTCAGATTTTGAAACAACTGCCCACCAGAGATATTTAACCCTGAACTTGGAAATATTTTAACAAAAAGTACGTACATGTTTATGACCCTGTAGAAAAAGAAATATTAAAGTCTCAAGCTTCAAATAATTTTCGCATACTCTTTTGGCACAGAGGTACTTGCACAAAAAATTCAAGTGTCAAACAAACTGCTTTCTCCCCCCCAAAAATGTCCGAAAATGTCATTTTGAGCAATTAAAATACACAATTTTGACCTTAAAATTCATTATGAAGGAATAATATTTAGACAATTACACAGAAATATAATTGTGGCCTATAATGTGCTTAACATCACAGATTTTGTCACATTGTCGTAGGACTTACCACAGTTGAGATAAAAAGTTTGCCGCTGAAGCTTACGAATGGAGAAAATGGCGCGCGCCATGATAAAAAAATGCCCGCCATCTTCAAATCGGTGATAGTAAGGATAAAATAACAGTGGTTCTGAACTGTCAACATATGAGGCTCACACCACACAAAAAATAAACTTTTAAAAAAATGGTCAAGCAAACATGTTGTATGACTTCATATGGATTGACCCGTCCTTTCAACAAACATAACGAACTTTTCATCCAAAGTGACGATTCCAGATGGAACAGAACGATTGGATATACATCCACAGTCCGTCCCCTTCATGTGCCTCCCCTCCCCAAACCACACGTACAAGAAGGACTTTGCAAATAAACTATTACTTCAGATATTACATATAAAATGTACATAAGTGTAAATTTAATGGGACTTCCCTTAGAACATATTATCGTTTCCTCCCTCTTCAGTGACTGGATATTTCTGTTCTAAGTTCAATGCAGTCCACCTTGTTTAGTCGTTTTGGAGTTCCAGAAAAACAATCAAGTAACTACGGTAAATAACAATAACAATCAACAAATACATTATGCAGCAAGACTTTTCTGTCACCGAGGTTCCTTGTAGAATTAGAGGAGTGACTATAGACTTAATTTCATCGACATCATGGAGGTTGATTGCTGCACGTAATTTGGCAGTAATACCTTTAATGTGGCTTCATTTCTTACATATTTGTCAAAACGCATTAGAAAATAATATTTTTTGAAGTATGTATTTTCAAAAACATACATTTTCAAATAAATCATCAGTCTAGTGATTATTTATTCCTATCATACTGTTAGGTTTTAGGTTATCTTATACAAGGTGAGTCATTTTATATTACCACCGGAAATATTTCGTGAACAACAATAAATATTGAAAAACTGCTTTCGCAGATATAGAGTTATGATAGGAGCTCATGAAATTCTGATTGGAAATATTAACATTGAAATATACATTAGTAAAACACGGCAATTACACAAAATTCTGGCAATATTATTATCCTTTACAAACCATAGCAGTTTATCGATATAGAGTTGCGAGTGATTTTGTCAGGTCGACGAATGCTGAATTTTCTACAGGTCACGAAAAAGACCAAACAACACATCTTCTCTCGTGATAGATAAAAAGAATCACCAAGGTATTTCGATTTTGTAATAAACCTTATTTTCTTAAATTTTCATGAAACATAACTCTGCTATCGTCTCATTATCAGGGAAAGGTGCGTCATAACTTGTATTGCAAATGCGATTAGCAGGGATAATTGAGTGGAAATAACAACACTTCTTCTGGACGCGAGGCCAAGGTGCACACCCATAGACCCAGACCACGAGCCGCCACTGCTATAGTCCCTTCATCTATTTCATCTCATCATGATTCATCCTCATCTTCGCAATTGGCAGTAACGCCAAGTAAAATAAACTAAATCAATCAATAAACTCTTGGAGAAGTGTATCATCCCTGACATTTTTAATATTATGTATTTTGCAATCATCGGCAAAAAAATAAGGCTTTTGTAGCTAAACCAAGATGAGAAGAACCCCACTAAAATCGTGAAATAAAAAGTACGCAGTCATTTGTTTTCTAATTCCGATTCCCCTTCTCATGTGTCCGAGTGCCCCGTGTTGCCATACGTATAACGTCCCTCGGTTGCTTCGTTGTCAAAAACTTCAACGTTAAACATTACGTCTCTACTTTCGCTGTGTACGGTTTACCTCTTCATGACGATACATGATGATGATGAGAGAGAGAGAGAGAGAGAGAGAGAGAGAGAGAGAGAGAGAGAGAGAGAGAGGGAGGAAGAGAGGAGATACCTTACTCTTGAGGAAATTGCTTTGGAAGAACAAAGCTTCATTGATGCGCTCAGTGCACAGGCCCCATGGTCTTCTACTTTGGTAGAAAATTCTACACCTTGACGCCTATGCTCATAGTATGATACAGACAATTTTGCTCTCCTCTCGTCTGCCTCTCAAGTGGCGAAAGGATGCGAGCTCAGCATGAATCACTTGGCGTCGGGATCAGATGTCAAACATTATAACAAGTGGCCTTCGAGCGCCAGTCAGAATGTAAGACAGGCAGAGAGTTTCATACAGCAGGGATTTGCAACCCAGTACAACGGAGGAAATTATGAGTTTCATGCTATTGAAGGAAATGTTTAATGCAATTTCCACCAAGACGTCAAGTTACGCTACTCTCTGACTTAATTCATCGGATAGAATTTGGTTATTATTAACCGCCGGTAGTCCAACCTGTAGGGCGTCTGGCTGCGACGTACTAGAAGTCTCGGGTTTAATTACTGGGGAGTGATCTACAGTCATGGGCGTCGCCAGACATTTTTTCAGGGAGGTTGCGCAAATGATAAAAGTTGAATAGTAGATAAATAGTAACTATTATTACCACGGTTATAAATGTTATTATACAATAATAAATATTATAAACTAACAAAATAAATGTTATTCGAAATAATAATAATAATAATAATAATAATTATTATATAAATGGGGAGACTCGATCCACCAAACGAGTGAATACCAGCACAACTATTTTTCATTATTTCCCTTGCATTTTATGTACTTAGTATCTGAATGCATTTTGATATTAACACGTCTCGTTCAAGAAAAGGCTTTAAATGTTAGAGGGATTATTTTTTTTATAAAGTGTGTTGTGTGGCCTCTCACCTACAACTGTAAATATTAGAATTTTGAAAACTGTGAAACCATTTGTTCTTCGGATGAAATAGTAGAATATAACAGTGTTCCTGTATTTTTCACTCAACGTTTTCGATCCAAATCATTTTTACTTTGATTATTCTGTTCGAATACTAACTAAATGAATTTTATTTCTGTTCAAATACTAACTAAATGAACTTTATTTCTGTTCTTAACAATGAGAGTAACAAACTTTCGGCTTTCTTGTATCTTGAAATGAACAATGTCAATTTCCAGGGGGTCCACCGACCCGTTCGACCCCCTTCCTCCCGACGCCCATGTCTACAGTGGGCATTTTTGTGACATTATCTGTACATAAATTGGATCTGGGGCTGACTCGGTATCTAATCGATGGGTATCTGGATGGTAGAGTAGGACGGATAGTGGTGTTGATAACCATCCCCAGCATGCTGTGATCAAGAATGTGTGTTGCCCTACCATCACACCTATGTGCCTTCATGGCATGATGCAATGCACATTTTAGCTTCGTTGCTTTTCCAACTAAATATTTCAGAGACCTCATGCATTACAACATGCCCAGTCTGTTTCCGGGGCCTTTAAAAAAATGTAAGAAATTCAAAATCTGTATTTCCGAAACCCGCTGCATCTTCTTTCAGTTAAATACTGCTACAGCGTTGGTGTCAGGAAGAATTTTTAAATTACAAACAATCCGTAGATATTTAGCATTTTTTTGTGTTGCTCTGAACAAATGCTTTGATCACATTAGTAGCTAGCTCCTAGTGTGATTCAGCTTGAATAATGCTGAAAGCCTGATTTTCAAGATCAGCACTATATGTGCCACAAAGTGTTTTGGAAACATCTTCAACTAGTGATCAATATTATTTCTTAACTTGGCAAAATTTCTGAAGGGCAGAGGGCCCGGTGATTTACGCCAGGGATCATTGCTCTTTCTACTTAAATATATTTCTTTGTATCTTCAATTCGAAATACTTCTTCAATTCGAAATACTTCTTTCCAAATTGGAACTTTGTTGAACGATCGTTTCAGTGAAATGCCAATTTAATTTGGTTGTGAATTTGAATTCTCGGTGGAGCCACATTCTACAAGGGTTGTGATCCCACATTAAAGTGCAGGTCCATTAGCCTATCTGAGCACAAAGTAGCCTATGAACAAAGTTTGACAAAATTTAATTGACTGATTGATCTCGTTTATTTTACGTGGCTTTTCTGCCACTTTTGGGTATACCCTATTCCTGTTTATCTCTGGAGCAAGGCCGCGCATGGCGTCAGAGAAGGGGAGGAAATCGAGTGGGCAGAGCGAAGCAGTACACGCTGCTGCTAAGGTGGGTAACTGAAGTCGCAGGTAACAGGGCATAATTGCGAAGATGAGGATGAGTGACGATATGATGAAATTGATGAAAGAGCACTCACAAAGAACACCCACGACCAGACCTGCATTCGTCGTAGGTTGCTGTGCTATTTTATTGTTTTCTTATTCTTTTAACAGAGTAAACAATCTATCAGTTTATCCACTTTATTTGAGTTCACAGTATAGAAATAATTTAATTCTTCGCCACAATGATATTAAATGACTTCATCTTGTACTCGTAACCTTATAGTCATTGTGGGAAATAATTGAAGATGATTTCTGTTCTTCTGAAATAGGTGAATTCTACATTTCAACAATCCTATCAATGGCCATCCACAATCTTACCGTTTTTTATTTCCATTTCCTTGTTCTAAAATCTCTCGATACATTCACTTACCTGTTTTCCTTGCATATAGATAGCCGTTTCTTGTCGTTGTCTTCTCTTTATGTCATTGTTGATTCCTTATTTACTGATGTAGCACTGTAACTGTTTTCAAAAATCTACTGCCGATTTTATATACGTGTCTGTTATTTTGCTTAAGTACACAATTAGCACAGAAAGGCTAATCGGGACTAGACCTACATTTTAAAGTGGGATCCGAACCACTATGTGCCTCCACCGGGTATCGAACCCGGGACCCCTTGATTACAAGGCGATGACGCTATCAAAGCGCTATCGAGGAGGGCTCAAAATACTTAATATTTTTCTTTGTTGTAAGTGATTAGTCAGTTAGTTGTGAGGCATGTAAATCGACATCATACCCATGTCCGAAATGGAAGAATAATTTGCACTTTATTAGTCTTTCTTCGATGAAGACTATACATATGATGCATACATTTTACAGGATAATTTAGATATTTTGCTCTAACGTTTGTTATGATATTCTCATAATTTTTGTTATCTCTTTCTCAAAAATAGTATTTTTTAAACTCATGATTTGTTGTCATATTAAAGTTCAATATATTCTTTTTTTATCTGTTCAACAATACTATATATTCAGTTAATCTTCACCCAACCAAATCAAACAGTCAAGCCTATCCAAACCCTACCTATTTTAACACGTTCTACAGTTTCTGTTGTTTAATTTCCTTAATAGTTGGAGTTTCCGGCCCAAATTTGCCATGCTGAATATTTTTCACTAATGCATGTCATATTATATAAAAAGGACCCCGCGATGGTAACTTCGTCGCTTGGTAATCAATGGGTCCCGTGTTCGAAACCCGGTGGAGGCACATATTGGTTTGGATCAAACTTTAAACTGCAGGTTCAGTCCCAATTAGGCTACTTGTACATAAAAGTGGACTTTAAATGAAACTAAATGAAGCACGAAGGAAGATGTTTTCGGTAAAATTAAAAAAAACAAAAACAAAAACAAAACAACTCCGTGCACAGAATGTAGTTTTATGAGATGAAATTACTTGCAAGAGTATGTTATGAGTATCGATGATACGATATGCCTTTCTCTGCTTAAATATCCTATTAAAATTGAAATTAGTTACTTTAGTTGTTAGGGCATTAACTCTTATTTAATTAATTAGTCCTCAACAGGGTAAATCTCATAGTAGAGAAGGCAGATAATACACACTTAAGTTGTCTACAAATTTGTAAGTACATGAAAAATAAATAAAGTGAAAGAAAGAACAACAGTCTCTACAGAATCGAAGGGAGGAGGTGGTGCTTATTAAGAGATAAATCAACTTCTAATTAGCATTAAGAAAACAAAACATTATCAGCACGTGAACAGTAGTGTCATTTCACAACTGCATAGAATCAATCATTCCTGCATTAGTCTTCGTCAAGCAGAAATACTATGTGGAATCCAGGTCTTTTCCTTTCTAATTTTCCAGAACAATACCCGTTAACGCAAAATGGAAATATATCATTATCTGCTTCTCTTTTGAACACAATCATCGCATTTGCATTTTGCATTGTCATGCAGAAGGAAATAATTTACAGTTGCAGAATACTAAAATCAGATTGTTGTGGTTTGTTGAATTAAGTTAGGAAGAGGATGCCAGTGAGAGAGAATGTCTTTTTGCAGCTTAAACGATCCTGCAAAATCGGATATTACTTTCTTGTTTACAACTCTGAGAAGAATACCACAACGTTAGTTTACTTGCAGCTGAATGTTCGGTGTTGACAGTACTACTTGAATTGCAAATTCGTTGTATAAGAACCAGGGACGCATCGAGTATCTAAGCGATGCTCGTTGAGCAGACAGATCGTTTACTTAACGGTGTGTGCTCATTGATCAAAATATTAGTGCCTTTGACTAATCTGCAATCGAGTGGACAAGGTTCTAGTGATTTTGAAAAGCTGTTAATTATGAAAATGATTGATGTGGACAAAACTGTCGAAATTTTATTTTTCACACACTTGCACAACTTTCCAAAACTACGGTGTATATTTGGAATAAACAATAAACATAATACAATTATAAAAGGTGGAAAATTATATCTCCTTGTTACTTAAACTTCCTCTGTAAATACGTTACATTGCAATTGTTTATCATAAATATTTTATAACACCATTAAGCCTTTTTTCCATCATTATGAAAAACTAAATATGCTGACCAAGGTAGTAATTTATTTTTATTAAAAACATAAATTAAACGTAAGTTTCAACCTTCTAGCAAGGTCTTCATCAGACTCTGTATCAAGTACAAAAGTAACAAGATACACAAAAAGGGGATTATATATACACAAACATTACTCCCTCCAGACTATTAGAAAGTTGTTAGGAACTTTCTAGCAGGTGGCTTTCACTTTCCAACTGTACTTTCACCTAAAAGGCTAAACATAATTACTTTCAAGAATATCTCACGCTCTTTTTCCTTCACTTTTCTCCCTTCTCCTCTCCTCTTTCTCTCTTGTCCTTTCCACTCTTTTTAACACCTTTTTCCATTCTTTGATTAACTTCAATCCCCCATTCCAGTTCATTATATCTTCTTCACCTTTCTTCTCTATTTCCTTGACTTCCTTCCATTTTCTCACTAGCATTCTCTTCCCTCTTCCTATCTGCTTAGCCTCATCCCTATGTCATGTCCTGTTTCTCTCGTGTGTTTAAATATTGCATTTCTCTCTCTCTTAAGTCGTACATCATCCCCATGTTGTTTCAACCTGTCTTTCAGCCTTTTTTCGTTTCTCCTATGTACATACTCTGACATTCTTTACATTTCACTTCGTAGATAATCCCTTCCTCTTCCTCTTCTCTGTTTTCCCTTTTCTTGTTTGCATTCCTCGCTATTCCTAAGATGCTTCTCCCTCCCTTCCTGTAAGTTTTAATTCCCGCTTTCCTAAGCACTTTGCATATCTTATCTGTGGTCTTCCCCATACTCCTTATTCCAAACCTTCTCTCCTCTTTTTCTTTCTCTTCCAATTCTCCCCTGCCCGTTTTCTTACTTCTTCTGTTTATGTCCAGTCTATCTTGCTTCTCATAGCCATTCTTTTCCAGCTGTTTCCATAGGCTATTTATTTTGCCTTCTTTTTCACATTGTTTCATGCATATTTTCTTGATTCTGTCCTCCATATTCTTTATAAGATTTATTTTTGTCACCTCACTTACATCACTTCTTTTGTGGCAGAATATCCCTGCTGCACACTTCTTCTGATGCCAAGCGGTTTCAATTTCTTGTCCTCTCTTCCTTTGCATCAATATATCTAGGTAGCTTAATTTGTCTTCTTCTTCTATTTCCCTTTTTGTGTATCTTGTTACTTTTGTACTTGATACAGAGTCTGATGAAAACCTTGCTAGAAGGTTTAAACGTTACGTTTAGTTTATGTTTTTAATAAAATAAATTACTGCCTTGGTCAGCATATTTAGTTTTACATAAATATTTCTTCAATGGCCACCATGCCACCATCCTCAAACAGTTTTTCTCTTCTTATGCTTTGCCTCACGAGATTGAAACACAAAGACGCTATATTATGTTGCTCAAACCTGTGGCGAGCAAGGTTCAAGTTCGCTCAGCGAGAAAGTGAGCAGCGCTCGCCGAGTAACGCTTATTTGGGCGTCAAGTAGCTGAGCGAACACGTAGCTCGCCGAGTGCTCAGATACTCGACGCGCCCCAAAAATGCGGTTTTCAATTTTGTTTACATAAACTCCACTAATGAGCTCTATGTGAAGTTAGATCGACATATCACCACTTCTAATCGTTAACAGTAAGGCGGAGTCACGTAATTAACTGACTTTTTTTTAAAGAGATTATTTCTTCTCTCATGCAAATTCGATAAATTGGAAGTTACCTCTGCTTCTCACACGACGATTTGATCCATTGATTTAAGATGTTTCCATTGAGGTTATGTTGACTGTTGTTGACAGGGAAATGAATGTCTGTCCCATCATGAATCAAAATCACGAATACTAAAACTTTTCCACAGCGATGATGAAAGCTGAGAGAGTACGAGGTCCTCAGTAGAGATTATGTAGTGAGGGGTGCCAGTGGCGTACCCAGGATTTTCGAAAGGAAGGGGTTACATATACTTTCTTTTGGTAGTCAGCCCTCTTTTTGTCATCTTTTCTTACCTTTGAAGTTCCTTTTTTTTTTTTTTAGGAATACTGGGCCAAAGGGGTAGGCTATAACCCCCCCCAACCCCTCCTTGGGCACGCCACTGATGGGTGCAGATCGAAAGAAGGAATTATTTTGGCTAAGCTCCTGAGCACTAGACCCTTGCTGCAGCTTACTTGAAGCAATTTTCAGAGTTTAACGTGAACAAGAGAGAGCTCTTATAGAAGAACGAACGTCTACACTCTGTCTCAGTTATCTCTGTAGCAGGCGAACGAAAACACGTCTGTGCGCAAGTAGTAACGCGAGACGGCTCCGCCAATGAACACGTGAGACGAATGGGATTCCGTGGAGAGGGGAAAACGACAGCAGTACCAGCATTCCCAGCAGCGTGTACTGCTTTGCTTTGCTCACTCGATTTCCCTCTCTTCTTTGTCGTTATGCGCGGCCTTGCTGCAAAGATAACAGAGACAGGGTATAGTTTCATGCAAAAGGGTACAAAACCTGATAATATACGAATCTACGCAGTGGATATGTGTTTCTGTATTATCTCCTGTTTCTGACTTCTAGCTTATTTGTATTTCGATTATTTCACCTCACTCTATGAAAATTGCAGCCGTGAGGATAGGTGATGAACGAGTTGATGGAACAAAAGCAAAAGAAGAGCAAGTTACTATAACCTCTTTACCATGCAGTTTCCTAATTCTGGAATTCACATTAACTGCATGGAATAAGACAAATCATACGAAATGAAGTGACAAGCCAGAATGGTTATCCATTCTATTCCATTTTCTCATTTTTTTTTGTGAGTACAGAAATTTTACACTACATTGATTGGTTAGGTTGGTTCACGATACACACAAAAGTAATAATAATCATTTTAATAATGACGTTAGATCCAATGACTGCGGCGGCCACTGCCAAATGCGTCTAGATAAGATAATGAGCTAGTGATTCATCATGCTGAAACGCACCCCTTTTGCATATCAGAGCAATTAATCGCTGCTTGCAATATGGGCGAAACTTGATCAAAACTTTCACGAAGCTCGTTGCATTATATGATTATTTGCACGCACATGCCAAACAAATTGCTGATTCAAAATTCGAGGTGGAAACACTTCCAAAGAGGGAGGTTAGTAGCTGGTCATAAATCCATAGTGGATTTTTAGAAAGGATTTTTTGAGATTTTTTTGGGAAGCACGTATGTAAGTATTGTCTGAACTTTTGCATGAAAAATCACAAATCGTGATATTGGTCCGAAATAGCTGAAAGGATCCTGAGTTGAGCGTGGCTACCTTGATTTGACTCTCCTACGCCTGCCTCATTCCACTTGAACTGGTATCGCGCGAGACGTGGAGAATTACTCACCACACCAGCATAATCTAAGTAGTGTTGCCAGGTGCAACAAAACTCACATCAAAAGCAAAATTTTTGAGCAAAATCATGATTTATGGTTTTCTGTGCGGTTGATGGTCAGTACTTGGGTATATATTATCTGTGTCTGCTAGCAAGATTCTGGACTGCAAAATTAGCATTCTGGGGGGAAAAAAATATGAGGAGAAGCCTTTTGCTCGATTGATGTCGCGTTTGCTCACGTTACACCAGAAACGTGTTCGAATGAATGTTTTGAGTTCTAAGCGTAACCCGAAAGATTTTTCTCAACCAGATTTAGCCCACCTCTGACTTTCATCTCTTCCCAAATCTTAAGGAATGGTTTGGAGACAAATCTTTTCCGAGAACAGTGCAGTTCTGGCAGCATTACGAACGAAATGTTCTTTGTGAGTGTCTCTTCATCAATTCCTTCATATCATCACCCATCCTCATCTTCACGATTAACTATAAGTGGCAGAAAAACGAAGTAAAAAAATAAATCAATCACAACGAACGAAAATATTCTACCGCCATTTATCTGGACCGTTCAGACGACTTGTGTGGAGTTACAGTACTGTGTGCTGTAGAGTTTTTGTTTGACTGTTTAAAATAGGACACTGATTGATTGATTGATTTGCTTTATTTTACTTCGCTTTTTGTGCCACTTTTGGCTAATTTGTGAAGATAGGGATGAGTGATGATATGATGAATGGACACTCACAAATATCCATGCCCAGACTGGGATTCGAACCCGGGACCCTAGCGTCGTAGCGCAATGTGCTAACCACTCCGCCAAGCGGGCGGCTATAGAAGACACTGCTGTGAACAATTATTCTGCAGGTGTCAACAAATTGGCATACTAACATTAGAACACTGTTGGACAAAATGCGTCGAGTTGAGAAAAAAAAAATATATTGAAAAATAAATTACAATAAGAGTCAATCATATTCTCTTTTCCATTTAATTTACCTATTAAACAATCCTTATATTTTTCACGTAAATTGTTGGAAGGAGCTGCAAGTAATAGTTGTTCAAGTTTACTTCCATTATTGTAAGATTTCGCAAACTATAGTTTCTCTAGGTTATGATCCAAGATGCACGATGAGAGATGATTATCCAAGTTCTGTCGCCATTGGGGAAATTGATGCAACTGTGATTGTTCACGGTGTTTATATATGTAAATAAATGTTTTTGAAAAATTCCAAACCTTTTTTCTTGTTTTTGTTACGTCCCTATGGTTCCCACACGTCGAAATATATCTTGAATAAACTTACAATTGCAGAATTGTATGAATTTTGCCCGATAGAAGTTCAGTGTTAAACAGTGAAAAAAAAGAGAGAGTTCTTAGTGCACACATGTGCGAGGAAAAAACATTTTAAAGTTCAACGAGGTCACAGTCTTCATACTGTGATACAGATATTTCCACGTCCTTTCCTAAGCACGTGCTCGAATATTTTATTGGAAGAACGAATCGTGTGTTTGGCCACCGAGGCACGAATCGCCAGCTCTTAACAGAGGCTGAAATATTGTCGAGAGTGCATGCGAGCATTCGGCAGAGGCAAACCGTGCGTCATATACTTTTAGGCAAACAGCTGCCTTCTGAATCAGGTGCTTTACAGCGATAAACTTCGCACGATTTCGTATCCAGAACCAACGACCGAAATTGGTGTTAACTGTACCCATGAGTTTTGGATCACCACTGCTCTTAAACTGAAGTGAGGAAATGTATTTTTCATTTAAGATCATGTGAGATTCGATCTGGTTATGTATCAATAGGACTCACCTCAGGACTGAGACCATTTTTTCTATATCTGCAAACCCAAGTGTCCAAGCTCCCTGGAAGTTTGAATTTTGGCTTTGAGCTTACAGATAAGCTAATCGGGACTGGACCTATGCGAACCACTATGTGCCTTCACCGGGTATCGAACCCGGGACACCTTGATTACAAGGCAACGACGTTACCGCTACGTCATTGGGAAGGTCCCTGGAAAAGGTATGAATTGTGATATTTTCACGTCGATGTCATCAATTCATCACTCATCCTAACAGTGATCGGTACAATAGCAATGTAAACTAATGAAATATTTACAAACATCTGTTTCTTTTTAATACGATATTTATAAATTGCTTCTATACTTACAGGGGAAAGTATGTATTCCATGCCAAAACAAGAAGAAGACATGCAACACGAAAGAATGCCCAACCTATAAGCTGATGTGGGAAATACGTATAGAAAAGACCAATTATGAATAAACAACCCGACAGAAAAAAATAGGAACCTACCTAGTAGGAGAAAAAGAAACACTATGAGCGCAGCAGCTTTTCGTAAGAAGAACCTAGAAAGGTTGCAAAATTCTATCTTAAATCCTGAAGTTCATCCGTATGGACCTCCTGGAATTAATAACCAAGACATATACACCTACTACTATCAGTCATACTACATACATATAGAGAATGAAAGGAAAGTAAACATAACATCAGAAACCCTAAAAGATTTCTCCAGTGACTACGAGCCTTTTACAGACTCGGAATCTGAAACAGAACCATAAATTAGAAATGGAACTAGCCCAAATAATATCAACCCCATAATGTTTCCCATTGCCCCAGAACCTCGACCAGAACTCCCAATCCAGAACATATCCAATTCAAACGTCATATACCCAATACGTAAAAATACGTAAAAATTTTGAAATCAACCTAAAACTATCTAGACTTGAGGAAAAGGAAAACCTAGTAACTGCTCTTCGAGTCGTAGTAAGAAATAAACACAAGAAGGGGAAAACCATAACCTTCCCCGCACCTGAGGCTGCGGACAGGATAATGCTGAAGTCTAACAACCTGCCAACAATCACGATGGAAACTACTAAGACTAAGTACGGAGGCCTTCGCTGGTGAGCATCTGGACCTGGAGGACGTGTATGCAGACTTTGTGAGGGCCCACGAGAGAGTAGTGTTTCTAGTAAAAAAGGAATGGACACACTGTTACCAGCAGGTCAGGCACTCATAATGAAAAAGAATACGCGTTGCACAAACTAATGTCGGAAGGTGTGAGTTAGCAACATATGAACTGAGGAAGATCATTGCTGAGGAAGAGTTGGATGTCGTCGCCATACAGGAACCTTACACATCCCGACACAAAGTCATGTACATGTCTACTACAGCCACGGTAGTATAAGATGCAATTACAGCAGTTATCGTCACTGACAAGTCGATACAAGTGACAAAAATAACTGAATATTGTGTCACATAAATTATCTGTATATAGCTAAGTACCAAATACGGTTCCTGGAGTATGATTAATAGCTACTTTCTATTCTCGCATCCCATTGATACGTATTTGGAAAAAGTAGGTAATATCTACAACGCGCACTCCAACAACAAAGTGATAATATCTGCAGACTAAAATTCTACCTCCACGTGGTGGTATGGAAAGGAGACGGATGAGAAAGGAGAACAGATGGAAGAGTTCATAGCAGAACACAACCTGTCCAAAAACGAACCCAATAAACCCCCCTCCCCCCAACCACAGAGGACGGGCAGGTGCCTCAAGCAACATAGATATCACGCTAACAAAACGTAAAAGCAAGCGATGACATACAAAGGTACACGACCTCAGAACCACTAGTGACCATAACCTTATCACGTTTGACATTATACCCACTGCAGAGCAACAACTGGAGGAGCCACAACAAACTATCACAGAAGAAAAACGATATGACTGGAGAAGGCTTCACGCGGAAATTTTTTGAACGTCCTAGAAATACCAAGACAAATTGACAGAACGAAATCATTGGATATCCTCGCGGAAGAATTAACACAAAATTTAGACAAAGCAACTAGCTCCTCACATAAAGAAAAAAGCAAATACAATTCCATGGACAAAATGACCATCAAAATTGAGATATCATATGAGGAAAGCAAGATAAATATATCAAAAAACAAAAATAGCGGCTTACAGAGTCATAAATCTATATATATAGAACGAAAAAAAGGAATTTGAAGACGAATTGACTAGAACCAGACTACAACACTAGACAAACTACGTGCAAAGGCAATTTGAAAAAAGATAAATAAAAATATAAAATAGACACAGAGAAAATCCAAAAGGCTCACATGATAACAACCTTGCATAAAGACAATGACAACATGACGACTCTAGAAGAAACCAGTCAGTATTTATTGGAGAAACTACTGCCTGACGACACACCAGAGACAGACACACCACACAATAGACACACTAGACATTCCATAACCCATCTTCTAAACAATAATCCCATCCTTCCCTTTACAAAGGAAGAGGTGGAGACAGCAATAGGGCAAATGAAGAATAAAAATGCCCCGGGTCTAGACAACATCCCTGTAGAAATCATACAGCTAGTAATGGCAAATACCGTGCGTCCATTTCGATCTTCAGCCGAGAGATCGGGAGAAGCGTGGCGGGCGGCGCTGGCGCAGATGCCGACATTTGCGGCCTCTAATGCCCGCTTATTTTTATGGACGTATGCAGACATTTATATAAATATTGCAAAACAAGCATTAACCTGTGTTATAAGATTACGGTTTTAATTTTAGTAGCTTAGTGGATGTACGTGCCGATGATTTTGACACGCCCACCTCTTTTGAAACACGGCGTAGAGGTTTGTTTGGAGAACGTTCTAACGCTGAACCAATATCATCGAGTTTTGCTTCGGTTAGAATCCGTCGTTTTTGCTTAGGTGTTTTAAAATTTAACGATCCAGTTTCTCGTAATTTAAGGACAAGATGTCTAACCGTATCTCTATGTGGAGTTGAAACGCCTGGGAATTTCTGTACAAATTGCCTACACACGTCTCGACACGAGTCTGTTTTCACGTACGTGTCATACATAAAAAAAATCTTTGTTCTAACGTGAACCTTGCGGCTGGCATTCCAATCGTGTCACTGACACAACACAGAACCAAGAATAACACTCTTGCGCTCAGTACTAAATTAACACGCTCTTGGTTTACATTGCTCGCCACTATATTCACAGCTCTGTCTTCATCTAGTCGCGAAGGAACAAAAAAAAAATGTTTCATTATCTGTGGCTCTTAACATCGTTTCTAAAGCGTATTTTTTTGTGTATATAAGGGCAGAACTTGGATGAATTACAGATGATAAATTATAACACACATTAGTGCTCGTTTTGCAATATTTATATAAATGTCTGCATATGTCCATAAAAATAAGCGGTAATTACAGGCCGCAAATGTCGGCATCATCGTCAGCGCCGCCCGCCACGCTTCTCCCGATCTCTCGGCTGAAGATCGAAATGGACGCACTGTATATCGCAATACTTGGCTGACTTATATAATGAATGCCTCGTACAGACACGAATTCCTTTGTGTTGGAAAGAAGCAAACGTCATCACAATAATGAAGGATCATACCAGAGATGAGTCGCAGGTCAAGACATACCGTCCAATCTGCCTGTTGAACGACCTAGCCAAGCTTCAGGAAAAAATACTGTTAAAAGGGCTGCAAGAACACAGGCGACTAGGAGGAGAAACTGGAGATCAATTTGGTTTCACAACAAGCAGGTCAACGGATGATGCTCTCTGCACACTGGCAGAGGAGTTGAAGAGCTCTGGAGCTAAGTACCTAGGTATGTGCTGGATATCATGGATGATATTGCTGGAGCATTTGACAACCTACGGTGACCGCACCTCTTCAAGACCCTAAAGGAGGACAAGTGTCCGGGGACCATTTGCAATCTACTAATAAATTATTGCCAAGACAGAAAAGCTTACTTAAGATACCCAAACTTCACGACAACAAAGCACATAACAAAAGGTTGCCCCCAGGGATCTATACTAGGATCGGAACTCTGAAATATAAACCTGGAGCCGGCCCTACGAAAGCTCAGACACACAGTAGAAATAAAGAGGACTCTAGCATATGCTGACGATATCATTTTGATTGCTGAGGGGGAAACAAGAAGGAAAATAGAGACCAAATCGACTATCGCAATCAATACGTTGGCTAATTTGTGCGACACAGCAAAACCCAAAATTGCTCAACATGAAACTCACTTTTAATGTTAAAAGGTAAACTGGCTACCCCCCTTATTAAGCTGCGGGCGGAAAGTCTTAAAAGAGTAGAAAATGCCAAATGCCTAGGCATAACAATACAGGAGAGAATGGCATACAATCGACACATTGCCACAGTAATAAAAAAAGCTGAGACAATTACAAATAAAATAGCATCGATTGGGAATACAACATATAAATTACCTCTGTCTCACACCAAACATACATTCAATATTCAAACCATATATAACGCTATTATATCGTACGGAGCAACTTTCTGGGCTGGCAGCGTTAACAGAATAACAACCATCAACAAACTAAGACCATCATAAAGAAAGGTCATTCTCAGATTAAAAGGAGCTTTCAGAACTACGTCTGCGCAAGCTCTCCTAATCGTCACCGAAATGTGGTCGATTGACCTGAAAATAAAACTAAGAGCTGCCAAATATTGGCACAAAGAAGGCAGGGGAGAACAGGCCCGGGAAATTATAGGATGTTGTGTTCCAACGGTTCCGGAAATGAAGGAAAATCTATTACATAAATGGCAACATGAGTGGGCAAATTTAACCAAAGGAAGGAGATTTTACAGTTTCTTCCCTTGCGTCAGGGAGAGATTGGCAATGACTGACTTCCAGCCCAGCAGGGACATGATCCACTCTTAACAGAACGCGGCCCCTACGGTCAACATCTAAGAAGAATAGGAAAAAGAATACAGGATAGGCTACCTGTCTACACTGACCGGATACGCAAGATTCGCCAGAACACAAGCGCTTCCTATGTCCCACTACATATATGGTGATAATGGATCTGAGGAACCAATTACCGCACCACAACGTACACAACCTGCTTAGATCGGATCACATCGAAACGCTAATCAATTTGGCGAATGCCGTTTCTAGGAAGGAACTGAAGGACTTCAAAATGGGCATGGTGTCACAACCACCAACACCAGCTCCTCCGATCGAGCCAGTGCCAAGGGAGACAAGGAGATCTTCGAGACTCATTGCGAGGGCACAAGAGAGGGATAACATTTAAAACAGTGGGAGGTCAACACGCCTCCTCTGGGCATTGCATCCTCCACAATACTTTATATCTCTTCCTTTCCTGGAGCATCCCAGGAATCTCTCCCTTCTCCACCCTCCCTCAGTACCCCAGGAGAGTGAGGCCAACCTACCGAGGCTTTCCCGGTAAGTCCCTCTCATTTTTCTGGATTCTATTAACATAGATATAATTCTATATTTCTCTCCTCTTTCTTTCTTTCCCCACACCCAGAGGAGGCACATAACTATATTTAGTTTAACCCGTTAAGTACCACACTTTTTCTTTTGATTTTATTGACTGAAATTCTAATTGGATATGATAAGGGGGTTGTTTTAAAGTGATCCACGCAGCAATAAAAAATTTACCTGTTACCAGTTTCATATAAATAACTGTCCTAAAAATAGGACGCTGGTACAAAAGGGTATCATACTCAACATATGCACCTTGCTGACAGAACCTAAGATGATATAAGGAGTTTCATAGCTTGGTTAAAAGTTTTATTACTACTTCGCTGTTTATTGATTATTACATTTGATACACACGATACACATACATTTTCAAATAATAAGAAAAGGAAACAATACATATATGGAACTCTGGTTGCTTATTGTGTGTGATAAGGTGTGAAACAATCTTTGCACAATGTTACCTGACATTTCTCACAAAATGTTAAGGGTTTAGATTTGCAGTTCAGTCCTTGGCACCTTCTTTGTTTATCTCTTCGCACAACATAATGTCCAATGCCATCATACCTCACATCTTGAAATGTGGATTGTGATGATGTTTTCGTGCGTTTTCCAAATGCAGATGGACGTCCTTGTCCTGCCTTCAAATATGCCACTGCAATTGATCTTCTGTATTCCAGCAAGTCCATTCCTGATTGTGATACCTTTCTGTACACAATCCACGCATTTACAACTGCCATGTCAAGCATTCATGTAAACAGACACCAATACCATTTTTTACCTCGAACAGAAGCATTGTATTTGCTTACGAGCCAGTCGTGGTGGTCACCGCCACCCATGTATTTATTATATGTCTTTACAATATGTGGCTGAGGGATTTAAATTTTCGCTCTAGCTGTTCTGCTCCATCGTGATGTTTGACACAATGGCTCAATAGTATCAAAGTTGGTACCGATAGCTACACATTTATTATCGTTCCACTTGACAAATAGTATCTCTCCTTCCACATCAAAATAGTAGTCAAATGTGCCCCTTGCATCTTTACTCAATTCTTTTGAATCCTTCAAGGGACACTTACTAAGGCGATTCTGTCTCAACGTACCTGTAGCTCTAATGCCTTTGTCTCGCAAGTGCACAAGTAAGTCTCTGCTAGTAAATAAATTATCAAAAAATACCCAGTAGCTGTTTGGCTCTTGAATTGGTTCCAACATATTGAGCACAACACGGGAACCTAAAACTAAGTCTTCTCTTTCATTGTGTGCTATGTCTTTGCCACAATATAGATCAAAATTAAAGCAGTATCCACTTTCACCACACAAAGCCCACATCTTATATCCAAATCGAATTGGTTTTCCGCGAATGAATTGCTTCAGTCCATGGCGGCCATAATATTTCACTATCATTTCATCCACTGACAAATATTTCTCGAATATGCCCCACCTTCGGAATTTCTCATTCACAGCATCCAATAGTGGACGGATTTTGAAACCTCGATCATCTTTGAATTCGTTCACTTTGCTGTTATCATTGAAGTGTATAAAACTCTTAATTTTGAGATACTTATTTCTTGGCATGGCCTTTCTCACAATATCTACACATAAATCATCATCATCACTCCAAAAGTGCTTCTCGCTGGGCACCTTGTGATAGCCTGATAGTAACAGAATCCCTAAGAATCGCTTTAACTCATCAACTGATAGAGAAAACTGCAATTCGTTTTTCATTTCTGTTGCATACTTCACAGACTGTGTAGTAATCAAATTCAAAACATCGCAATCGAAAAACATTTCAAAAACTTGAAGCGGAGATTTGCCTGCCAATGCAGTTTCCATATCGGCTGCCTGTGATTCTGCACAAAGACCTTCAACTTGCAATTTGGTGTACACTGGGTCACATTTCCTCCAATTTACATCACATGTTGATAGCTGCCTCTTCTTCACTCCCCCTCGTAACTTTCTACTTTTGCTGCAACCAGGTGTAGGGATTTCTTCAGGTTCTTCCACATTCAAAGAAGAAGACTCCGTGTTTTCTTCATTTGGTACAATTTGCAAAAGTAACTCACCAGGAACATCTGCAACCTCCACATCATTTATTTGATCATCTTCAAAAATATCTTCATCGCTGATGATGTCATTATCGGGAGGCAGAACCACCACACTCAGTTCTGCAGAGTTGTCAACTACGGCTGGATCAAGGAGAATATCCTTTATTTCACTTGCTGTAAGCCCCTTCCTAAACATGTCGACAAAGGTAAGATGATGAATAACGGGCACTGTAACATGCAAGCTGTTACCTCCTGACACGCAAAAATCACAATGGCTTTGCATACGCAGCTACTCGTTTGTCTTCTGTTGCAACGAAGCTAGAGACATCTGTGAGGAAAAAGATGAAATTGATACCTTTAAGTTCCAGCGTCCTAAAAATAGGACAGCAAACTTCATTACCATTCCACAAAGACAAAAACCTCGTGGGTTTGAGATATTATTCATATAAATCGTATGGAGACCCTTTCAAAGTTATATATAGCATTTTTACACGCCCACTGCATATTGTTTGCAAACTAGATGAATTAAACTGATAGCATGACAGAGTACTAAATATTGCTATAATTAACTGTACTTTTACTTATGCTGTTCTCAACCCAAATTGTTATCTTTATTTATGAACATAGTTATTAATATGCTTTATTGAATAATAAAACAATTGGTTGTTCATAAACTTAGTTTTACATTTAATAAAAATTAAGAAATCAACTGTCCTATTTATAGGACGCTGGTACATAATGGGTTAAATTATTATCAATATTATATTAATAAGCTCAGTATGTATGTAACTCAATTTTTTTAACCTGTACTATTTGTAAATTTACAATATTGTACCTCCTATACTAACAACCTTTGAACATGTTTACATATCTACGTTATTATTTTTTTTATGTATATACATATTTTTTTCTATTATGTGAACATACGAGAACGTATTTCTTATCTTATGGTACTTGCGTTTGCATTTTATATCTTACTAACCTGTAACATCTTGCACCCCACTGTACGTTACATACCAAAAGTAATTGTTTATGTTAACGTTTCAGTGATTAATTAACTAACATCACTACAGTATCACTACAGTGCCTTGAATAATGTAGTGTCGAAAACGGACGGTTCTGGCCTCTCTGGCAGGTTCCACTCAGAAAGAATACCGCTAGAGGCGCTGGTGTCGGTAAAGGTGCATGGCCATTCGTCTGCTTATAATGGAAGTAAATGGAGTTTTTGCTGCAACGTCTGATTCTTTTCCTTGTAACATTTTTCGTATCAGAAAATTGTTATGATATTTGGTACAGTAGTCGCGAAAATATTAAAGAACATTCTGAACCGTCGATCATGACCTGTCCTTGAGTTTTTTATTAACAATACGTAAGAAAACATAGGTATGGATTGTTACTCGTAACTCGTAATATGACAATTGCCGCGAGAATTAATATTGTGTATGCATTATCCTGAAAGGTTCATTAATATTGTCATTGTCACAAACATTATTTTTATGGAAATTCACACAGACAATACTTGTTTATTTTTCAAAGATCTGCTTTACATCCACTCGCGTGTTGTCTAACTTACCGCCCAAAAACTAGCAAGCCTGAAACATGACACTTTTCGTTTCCCGCTTACTGGAAAAATCTAAACAACGCGTTGGTTGAGTTATATTTTCACCATGTCTGTCGCCACTGTTTTGTGCCTGGTTGTTCTAGTGGATATCGTTCAAGTAAAGAAAAGGGTATTTGTAAATTTAGTGTTCCCAAACAAAAAGATAAATTTTATTAGCATACAAAAATAAACTTGTGTACACAATCCAACGTTCGACGTCCAGCCTCACATTGCGATGTTGCTGCTCGTGTTGCGTTCCACATAAAACGTATTTATGTTACTTTTCTGTGTAAATTAATGCCATTTCGTGACTGCAAATCACTCCACAAATATAACTGTTTCCATCAATTCATTTACCGCCTTTCAAGACAAACAAATCTACACAATATATTCCAAAAACTAACTAAGCCACATTACTTTCATAACAAAATTAGCACCTGGGTCGATCGCACTGCCATCTACTTGTCATCGTCTCGGGAACCAGTTTCTTGGGTCGCTTTCCACACTATTACCATTAGAAATTGTACCGGAGAACCGGAACAATCACGATGTCAACAAAAATGTATGGATGTATGATATAATAATATATGTATATTTAAAGAAATCACGCTAATGTTCAGTTAATTGATTAACTAATCTAACAAAAGTATCACCCACTGTCAGGTGTCATAGATACCAGTGCTTACTGTAATGTATTTTATCCTTACTACGAATAACTATTCTACTATATTACAGTATTATATACATATTCTACACTATTATTAATATTATATACTATTCAGTATATATATCATGTTTACAAATCGCATTACGTAATTACAATAACACACGCATTAAATGTAAAACGTAAGACAAAATGTAAACCGAAATTGTACCTAAGTACCGGAACAATCAAGGGATCAAGCTTAATTGTATGTATGCATGTAAAAAACCTTTATATATATATATATATATATATATATATATATATATATATATATATATATATATATATATATATATATATATATATATATGCAAAGTAAAAGGGGGACCAATATTCGGAGCACAAGACGTCCTGGTTTATCTTAAGACACCAGTACCTAAGCGCATACCCTCGATTGTATGCGGGTGGGGGTGAGCTGCTTCGGAGGGTTCCCCCCTTTTATTCCATTTTATTGTTTCTATACTCTATCACTGGAAGCTGTGGAGCAAGGCCGCGCATAGCGCCAGAGAAAGTGGGGGGGGGGATCGAGTGGGCAGTGCCAAGCAGTGCATGCTGCTGTGAAGGCTGGTACTGCAGTCGCTTTCCCCCTCCACGCGATCCCGTTCCATCTCACGTGTTCATTGGTGGAACCGTCTCGCGTCACTAGTTGCGCAGAAACTTGTTTTCGTTCGCTTGCTCCAGAGATACCCAGGACAGAGTATAGTTATTAGTTACCACTCTAATGCAGTCGGCATAGCGTCTGTGGATGTGTCATTTCAAAATCTCTTCCATCAATATCCCTCATAAGCGACTCTGTTTGGAGTTCCAGTTCAGACCCTCTTCAATTTATATCTGAGGGCAAGCCGCAGGGGTAAAAACGTGAAGTGTGGCGCTAACACATAATTTTAATTATGATTGATGTCGATATCGTGTGGAGCCCTATCTCCAAAGGGGGAGAGGTTTACAATGAAGCTGAATGATAATTTTATGGAAATGATGAAGGGGCACACACAAATAAACACCTTTGTTCAGCTTCCAACTGAAAAATCTTTCGATCTCGCTCTTGAAGTTCAAGAGTTGAAGTTCCGGCCAGGGTATGGGTGATCTGAGTGGGTGCTCCTTCATCAATTAGCGATTGGCCAAAAGTGTAGAAGCGACGCTATATAACAGAAATACATACCCACGCTACCTCAACTGAACTCACTGGTTTTGGTAGATTCAACATTGCATTGGTCGAAACTAACGACTAACACTATTCCCTGCAGGGTATGAGTGCAATTTTCACCAATGAATGATTAGCATTCATTCTCATCGTAGCGATTACTAAAAAGCTACATTTTTTTGTTTTATGTCCACTTAATGCTGTGATAGGCTAATCGGTACTGGAGCTACAGCTTAAAATGGAACAAGAACCACTATTCAATGTATCTTCAATGTAAATTGAACCCGGGACTGTTTGGTTGCAAAAGGCGATAGGGTTAGTTAATAAAAAAAATAACAAAAAAGCAACGTCACGATCAACGATCATTTGCTTATGACGCAATTCGCTTGATATATGCCTCACTTGAATTGCATGGAGATATTGCCAAAGGATGGTATTTGTATACCATGAAAGTTCCCATGATATATCACCAACCATTGCGGAGACACGCTTTATAAAAAATAAGTGGACACGAGTTTGAGACACTGCACATGTTTAAAATTATGTTACATTTTACCTTGTATATCGTGAACACTTTAGAGTGAGTCGAAAATGGGCTAATTTGCTTTGGGGAAATTCAAAAATACATAGCATACTATAACCCAGCATACACGTTACTGAAAATTAATTCTACCTAAAGCACACTCACATTGAAGACGCATGCGTTTTGATAAATTTAATTCACGTCTAGAAATTGAACCAGATTCTTTTGATTTTTAAATAAAAATAAGATAAAACGGTGTTCAGGACATCTGTCACAATCCTGACTCACTGTGGTGGTGCAACGTCTTGCTGGAAAAATATTTTCGAGTGGATGCATCACATGAACAACAGCATGCTTTTGTATGTCAATTGAAATTTATGTTATTGGGGCGTGAAGTTGTAACCAATATTTATGGACAGCCTGTGTGTTGCTTAGTTTACATATACGATGATATCAGATTCACTCAATTCTTTCCACTTTTTTACAAGTATATTAGACCTCATATTAGCTTGGATCCTTCACATGTGGGCCTCCCCGATGGCGCAGTGGTAGCGTCGTAGCCTTGTAATTAAGGGTTCCCGGGTTCGATACCCGGTGGAGGCACATAGTGGTTCGGATCCCACTTTAAACTGTAGGCCCAGTCCCGATTAGCCTTACTGTGCATAAAGTGGACTAACTAACTAACTAACTCTCTAGCCTTCTTAAACCCGAAGGTTCATGGCTGCAGCAACACAGGCCTTCCATCTGTCCCTATCTTCAGCAAGATCTATATACTCTTTTCCATCCCTACCGATTTCCTTTAGGTCCAGCTCAACGTTGTCCCTCCATCTTCGTCTTGGCCTTCGTACAGGTCTCTTACCATCAGGTTTCCCAACAAGAATCCTGTAAACTCCTCTTTCCTCTTCCATTCGTGCCACATGGCCTGCCCACCTAAGTCTTCTTGATTTAATTATTCTAATAATACCTGGACATGAATACAAATTATGTAGTTCTAAATTATGTAACCTTTTCCACTCACCTGTCTCCTCATCCCTTTTAGGTCCAAATATTTTCCTAAGGATTTTATTTTCAAATACTCTCAATTTATGTTCTTCTTTCAATGTAAGGGACCAAGTTTCACACCCATATAATACTACAGGCAAAATTACTGTTTTGTATATTTTAACTTTTAGTTTCTTAGATATTAAACGAGAAGACAAAAGTTTATGAAGAGAGAAGTAACATGCATTTCCTGAATTAAGTCTACTTTTTATTTCCTCTTTAATATAATTTTCATTTGTTAGTATTACTCCTAAGTATTTGAATTTGGAAATTGGTTCAAACGAGTTGTTATCAATAATTAAATTTTGCTTATTACCTAACACTTCGTTTCGGCCTGTAAGCATATATTTAGTTTTCTCTTTGTTAACTTCCAAACCTATCTCTTTAGCAGTTTTGAAAAATATTTTAGCATTATTCTTAATTGTATTTATATCATCCCCTAATAAGTCTGCATCATCTGCATATGCTAACAACTGAGTCACACCATTTAATTTTAGTCCTTCTTTAGTTTCTTTTACCTTCCTAACACCATAAAGTGGACTTAAAACTCTAAATCAATCAATCAACCTTCACATATGGACGAAAACCCTGCAGGAATACTCGCAATACGATTGCTTCCACTTACTTGCAATTGCTATCCAATCGGGATAGAAAATGATAAGCCATGATGCCTATTTGTTTCTTTCAATAATTAACGACGAGGCAATTCAATACAATGAAGGTGCAGTAATGGGACTATTAATTTTCCAAGATAAGCCTTTCTCTAGGGCTTACTTTAGTGGTATATACAATAGTACCATGAAATCCTCTAGAAACCAGGTCTAAAATATTTACGTTGCTCTCTTTCATTGTAACTGTTGTAGGATTAGCCAATATTTTCTATCTATTTTGAAGCCATCTTTTCAATTTCGGCGAAGTAGTTTTTAATTACTGTAATTATTCAACTCAAGGACCTCGCATTTGCTAGATTTCAAATAGCCTCTGTATTCTGGTCAATTTTGCAGATTAGATTCTCAGAATTCTCCTTTTCAAAGCTTGTCTTCCATCCTTTTTTTAATTTTTTTATTATTATTATTATTAAAGTGACTGTAAGAGAATTGTGCGAAAGAAAGGTTGTAACTTACACAAGCTTGCCCTCACCCAATACGCCAGTCTCTCCTCAGTTGCAGGCTTCGCTCATGTGCACACTGTATATTTAAAAATCTCCTTACATACGACATATAAAAATACCTTTAAGCACTAACATTCACCAAGGACACTGGATGGGTGCTACATTTCTGATCATCCTAGTTGTTGATCATCATCTGATCATCGAATAAAATTTTTTTAAAAAAATGCCTCTTTTCGCCCTCCATGACTAATGGGCAAAATCTTACCTCCTCGCCCATTTTTATGCATGCTTCAGTACAGCAACCACGAAAGCATCAAACGAGACTAATTTTCGTTACGATTGAATGAATATGATACCATAAATATTACATTTCTGTTCCTTAGTATTTGAAACGCGATATGTATGGTTGACGTAAAAAGTCATTGCATTTCAGCAAGGTTAAATTAATTTTACAGTTATGTTTCCGTCGCTGTTTTTTTCGATAGAAAAGTGCCTATAGGATATTAATTCTTCATATTTGCCTTTAATTTTTTTCTGTCTGTAAAGATATTTACTGACGCATAAACTAGGTTCTATACTTGACGTAAAATGCGCATAGATACGTATAGAATACGTAGAAAACTAGTAAACTACGTAAAAACCTTACAAATCCAGAGAATGTAAGATGCTGCGTCAATAAATTATATTATCCAAATATTATATATTCTTTTCACATTTGTTTATTATATTTTTGTGTATTTATTATTTTATTTTTGTATTATTTAACTACTATCCATTTAAAAACGAAGAAGGGTGCAGTAGGTATACAGATAGAATGCAGATTGCACTGGTCTACAGAAAAAGGATTCAGAAACCAAATTTCTTGAATGTTAATAATTGGAGAGTACTGAGTACAAATATGACAATGAAAATTGTTACTTGGCTTTAAGTTATTTAATTTCTTTTTAAGTTTTGGATGGACAGTTAGACTCCTAGTATTCGAAGACGTTGCATTGTCCCCCCAGAAATCTGGGATTACTTATAATCCTATGTGTCTGTGTGTATGAAAATGTTGGTATATATGCGTTCTTTGATGCACCTTCCTGTATCTTTCTCGATGATCAACGCCTGAAGTGGAAAATGTTAGCTAGGGGGATGTTTAATTGAGAGCTGGCGGGGGGGGGGGGGTGTGCTCCTTCTTCCTGAAGAAAACAAAAAGTTAAATTTAGAAAACCAGCCTTATGCTTCAAATTCTGATGGAAAATTTTATACCACCTCATTCTTTCCGTCACTTCTTTAGGTTAGAATTTTCACTTAAATAAGTGTAACTTTGGCTAATCTTAGTCTTAAACGCAATAAATGTATCAATTTTTAAATAGTTTTCTCATATCATGTTCCGTTGCTAATCTCAGTTCACTTGAGTAAGTCCACAATCATTATGATGTAGCGTGGTATTTGTGATTTTATTTAGGACTAGGCTAAGGATTGGACTGATAAGTGGTTTTTGCTATCTGTAAACTCCACAATACTTTAGAAATGCTGATAATTATACAACAACAAAAGCAGTACGCTAGAATTTCAAACTTAGGTTTATAGTGAACAACTGATAACTAGGGGACGTATTGTTGCATAAAATAATATTTCCATACCTTTATGATGTACATACATTTGAAGAATATAAATTTATTTGTGTCTGTATCACTTAAAAAAGATATATAGTGTGTCTTGTTATATCTCCAGTGTGTATCAAACCCGGGACAGCTTGATTGATTGATTGATGCTCTTTAACAGCACGCCATCAACAGGAAGGGATTTATTCTTTTAAGCTATTCTTAGTTTTGGGTCCTGCCGCTTATTATTATTATTATTATTATTATTAAAAGTGACCAGAATAGCTTAGGCTATTTGAAATCTATCAAATGCGGGCTCTTTGGGTCGAATAATTACTGTAATTAAGAACAACTTCGCTGAAATTGAAAATATACCTTAAAAATAGATAGAAAATATTGGCTAATCCTACAACAGTTACAATGAAAGAGAGCAACGTAAATATTTTAGACCTGGTTTCTAGTAGATTTGATGGTACTATTGTATGTATCAATCATAAAGTAAGCACTAGAGAAAGGCTTTACTTGGAAAATGAATAGTCCTATTATTGCACATTCATTGTATTGAATTGCCTCGTCGTTAATTATTGAAAGACACAAATAAGCATACCACATGGCTTATCATTTTCTATTCCGATTAGTACACGAGTAGCAGTAGTAGCAGCAATAATAACAATAGTTTTGTTATCATGGTACTTCACTTTCACTAATTGCATACTCTGTATTAATAACATTTGTAAATTTTAAAATACTGACACATCTGATTAAAAAAAATCATTAAACTTCGTTTTTATTTAAAAGCGCCACTTGCACTATGCACTTCGCTACACAACATTAATACCAAACATATACCACATGGCTTATCATTTTCTATTCCGATTGGTGCACGAGTAGTAGTAGGACGTAGTAACAGCAGTAGTAACAATAGTTACTAGTTTACTTCCACTAATTGCATACTCTGTATTAATAACATTTATAAACTTTAAAATATAGTAACATAATTAAACCTTGTTTCCATATTAAAAACACTAAGTTGCTGACCAAGACAGTTTATTAAGATTTAAAATCACTTTACATATAACGTTTCAACGTTTCAAGAACTAAACTATAATGATGAAATACACAAACAGAAAGTATATATACACACAGCAGGGTGACTAGCCACACAAAAACAAGCCATATTCAAACACACTAGAGAAAAGGTACATAAAGTAGAATGGGATTCGGCTAGGCGGATAGGAAAAGAGAAGAGAGAACTCGTGAGAAAATAGAAATAGGCCAAAGAAATAGAAAAGAATGGAGAAGACATCATGCATTGAAATGAAGGACTCAAGATAAACAAGGAGTGGAAGACAATGTTAGAAAAAGTTGAAAGGATGAGAAAAAGGAAGGAGGAAAGAAGAAGACTGAACAAGGAAGAAAGAGAAGAGAAGAGAAGAAGACCAGGGGAGGAGGTATCCATCCACATCCAAAAAGGAAGGAGGGATAAACAGGTAGTTCTAGATCTCTTGCTAATCTTGACCTGTCAATCACTTGTCAGTGAGGGAGACTCTTTAGTCAACTGTCAAGAGGAGATATGTATTTAATTCCTTTAGATAAATCGTCCAAGATAAGGACTGTCAACATGATGAGTTTTTGTGCTATGTGTATATATACTTTCTGTTTGTGTATTTCATCAATTTAGTATAGTTCTTCGTCTGAGGAAGACCCTGATACAGGGTTGAAACGTTACATGTAAAGTTTTTTTAAAATCTTAATAATCTGACTTTGTCAGAAACTTAGTGTTTTAAATATGGAAACAAAGCTTAATTATATTACAATTGGACATCTTTCGAGGCTGATGAGGAATATCAATGACTGGAAGGACATACACAAGTAGGAGCAAGAAAGATTCTGGAACGAAATAAGAAAGAAATCAGGACAATAAAGGAGGAGCTGGCAGGAATATAAGAAACCATAGAAGATTGTCTCACCATGTATACTACAGAATTCACATTCCAAGAATTGAGAAGCTGGCAAGAAAAATTTAGCGAGAAGGTGAAACTGAAGATGAAGAGGAAAGAAGAGAGGAAAGAAGAGGAGAGGAAGAAGGTGAAGATGGCAGGAGAAGAGTGGTGATAATTCGAGACGTTCAAAAGAAGAGGAAGCTTTTTTGAAATTAGGCCGAGGTTTCAAAGTGATGGAGAAAAATGTGGACTATGAAGAGATTATATGAATGGCTTATTGCAGAAAAGGACCTGAGTCACATTTTTGAGGTATCGGAGTTAATGGTATTTTTTATTTTCCTAGTTACAGACACATTTTTTAGTGCAGAAAGGAAGTCAGTCACACTAGGCTATAGCCAAGAAAATGCACAGTGAAAAGTGTACTTTTATGCAGAAAGGTACCTGAGTCACTGACTCGGGTCCTTTTCTGCAATAAACTTAGCCGTATTTATACGTTGTACGAACTGTGTATGCTAATCTGTAATGCAACTCGGGGCGGTAAAAATACTGTCAAACTTATTGACACGAGTAACATTATAGATTTCTCAACGTGGTGGCCTCATGTCTACAAACAAAATGTGGCATCTGTGCCGGAAACTACCATGTGTTCCTACAAGAATAGGCAGTATTTTCAGATTTCCAAGTATCATTACTTTGAATACTGTGTTGAACATAAGGGTACTGTCAAGGTTTCCGAATTCATCAAAGGTTTGACGTCTCACACCTATCTGTCCAAAGGTGCAAGAAGTGTAATTCCTACGCCACGTACGATCCCATTTGCACGTATGCCGATCAAGCTTACTAAATTGAAGGGCATACGAACTGCCTTGTCGTATGTACCAGACGACGTCAAAGGATTTTATGAAGATATTCTTCAGTGGCCCACTACACGCGCCAATGAAACAGACTCAGATGTAGAGTAACACATGCATGTATGAGCTCGTACATTATTGTGCTTCAAACCGACAATAAAGTCCAGAAATTGCAGTACACTGTCATTTATTGATGAATCTATAATTTTCTGTGGCATATATAACAATAAGTACAGCAGAGTGGGAAGTAAAATCATCAAGATTAGTGAAGGTCTGAATATAGGCTCTTGCTTGAGCCCTGTACTGGCGGAATTGGTTATGAATGAATGTGAAAAGGAAGTGAAAGTAAAAGGTGGAGACAAGTTAATTCTGCTTTGTAGATATGTGGATGATTGTTTTGGGATATGGAAGGGAACGAAGAGGCAGCTGAGTAAGCTAGAAGATGAAAGAGCTCGAAACGGGACAGGAAGGGACATTACATTTCTTGGATATTATGATGAAAAGGAAGAGAGGAATGGGGATTGTGGCTACATGGTATCAAAAGAAGTGTTCGGCAGGAGTGTTCTGCCACAAAAGAAGTTATGTGGGTGACGCGAAAAAACGAAATTTTATATGAAACCTGGAAGACCGAATAAAAAATTAATGCACAGAGAAAGGGGAAGAAGAAATCAAGATTAATAGCCTGTGGGAACAACTGGAAAAGAATGGCTATGAAAAGAATGACAGACACAACATGGACAGAAGTAGGAAAGACATAGAAGAGAGAGGATCGGAAGAGAATGAAGGAAAAGAAAAAGAGAAATAGTTTGGTATAAGAAGTATGGGAGAGGCCACAGAGGAGATATGCAAAGTTCTGAGGAAAGAGGGTATAAGAACTTACAGGAAGGGAGGACGCACTGTTTTAAGTATAGTCAGCAAGAAAAGAGAGAAGACGAAGAGGAAGGGGTTATCTACGAGGTGATGTGCAAAGGATGTGAAAGTGTATATATAGGGCAAACGAAAAAGAGACTGACAGCCAGGTTAAAGCAACACATGGATGATGTGAGATTGAAGAGAGACAGGAATGCCATATTCAAACATACTGGAGAAACGGGACATGAAGTAGAATGGGATTCGGCTATGCGGATAAGAAAAGAGAAGAGAGAACTAGTGAGAAAATGGAAGGAGGCCAAAGAAATAGAAAAGAATGGAGAAGACATCATGAATTGGAATGGAGCACTCAAGATAAACAAGGAATGGAAGAGAATGTTAGAGAAAGTTGAAAGGATGAGAAAGAGGAAGGAGGAAAGAATTGATTCATTGATTTGTTGTTTTAAGTCCACTTTATGCACATTAAGGCTACAGTTTAAAGTGGGATCCGAACCCCTTGTACCTCCGACGGGTATCGAACCCGGGACCCCTTGATTACAAGGCGACGACGCTACCACTGCGCCATCGGGGAGGCCCGAATGAGGAAAGAAGAAGAATGAAAAAGGAAGAGCGAGAAGAGAAGAGAAGAAGACCAGGGGAGGCGGAATCCATCCACATTCAAAAAGGCAGGAGGGGGAAATGATAAACAGGTAGTTCCAGACTCTTGCTAATCTTGACCTGTCAATCACCTGTCAGTGAGGGAGACCCTTTAGTCAACTGTCAAGAGGCGATATGTATTTAATTCCTGTAGAGAATTTGTCCAAGATACGGACTGTCAACATGATCAGTTTTTGTGTGGCTAGTCACCCTGCTAGGTGTATATACTTTCTGTTTGTGTATTTCATCATTTTAGTATAATTCTTCGTCTGAGAAAGACCCTGATACAGGGTTGAAACGTTACATGTAAAGTGTTTTAAAATCTTAATAAACTGTCTTGGTCAGCAACTTAGTGTTTTTAAAATATAGACACATCTGATTAAAAAATATTCATTAAATTTCGTTTTTTTTATAAGCGCCACTTGCACTATGCGCTATACATAACACTAATACCCCGCACGTACCAAGGAAAAGAAACCGACATTACATTACTGTAGCCACACTGGCCGCGAACAAGGATGTTGATTTCAACTATCAATATCCCTCCACTAGACTTTCAATTGTTGGCATTCAAAATGTTAACATTCGTTTCTGCGAGAACCAATTGTTTATATTCGAGTACTGTTGCGTGACGTCTAAAAATAGGGTTATGATATAAGAAGTTAAGCAAGTAAGAGGACTTGACATATTGTTTTATTTTACTATTATCACAATATAAAGGAATTTCATTAGTCGATGGCCTTGGTCACTTCTGACCTATCAGAGTCTCATTGTTGTATACCCACCTAGACTTACGGCCCCTAGGCTATAGCATAGGATAGCCTAGTGGCAAATGTCCCTTGGCCATCGAGAGGCACTTACATTCGATAAGTGTTCGGCATTTGGAATTGATAAGTATTCTCTAATTGCCACACTATCAGAAAAAAACCCTAGATGGTGGTAGAGAAGATGAATTATTCTTACTGATTCCATTTCTCGAATAGCGAGCGTGTGATAAGAGTTGCAGTGCAATTTTATCTCGAAAGCCATAAAATTCTGTGAGCGTCTGACGATGTAGTACATACTATCCCTGGATGCTGGAGGCACAAGATGAATAAGGGAGAGTAGTTAAGATAAGGCGAAACGTACTGGAATTCGTGATCTGAATTCATTTCTGGAATTACATAAGCATCAACAACTACAACAACAACTACGGGATACTTGCAGATTATAAGTTTTTGAAATTCTTCATCTTTCTAGGTCAGTTATTTTACGTCATGAGAATGAACGTTGAATTGGTGGGGACAGACACAAAGCTATATATATATGCTTTAAACAGAGTTCGAACCCCTGTCCACCCTGCTATGGAGACCGTCCAGGCGAAATCCATACTGTCATCAGTTTCGCTTGATTGGTTGTTTTAAGTCCACTTTATGCACAGTAAGGCTAATCGGGACTGGACCTACAGTTTAAAGTGGGATCCGAACCACTATGTGCCTCCACCGGGAATCGAACCCGGGATCCTTTGATTACAAGGCGACGACGCTACCACTGCGCCATCGGGGAGGCCTGTCATCTGTTTCGCAGTAATAATACACCTACTATAGCCTAGTATAAGCATTCATGATTCCAAGAAGCAAACAATCCCCATTTTTATCTTCTTGTTTCCCGGCACCATTTTCCCGTACATGCATTGGTATTTGAGATAAAATATTCGTTAGGAATATTTCCAGTTAAACTGATAATAAAAGCAGGGATGTCGTTAAGGGGAGCCGGGGGGTTCTGGCTTTTCTGAAACTTCCAGTTGCCCCTCCAAAATTATCCATGGCTTAGGGGAAAATTCACTTTTATATTATGAAAACTCTTCAAATTATTTGTTTAGAAACTTTACATGTGGATAACATAACAATCGGTTCTATCTATTTAGCTATTGTACTACATAGTACATACACACATACGTATATGAAACTACTTTTATACATTAAAAACTGTGCATATGTGCACATGTATACGTCCCCCCAAACACATAGCCTACCTACATTCCTGCATAAAGAGCATTTTTTATCCAACATTCTTCGTATTTAATATTAATGGTAATGAGAATGTAATTTGCGGAAATCGTGCTTCTTTCTGACTACAATCAATGTGGAGTTTTATTTGGTTCATAGGTGTCCAAACTCTCCCATACAGGGCGAGTAATTGGTCGCGGTTTATATTATATTTATTGAATTACTGCCTTAACAGAGGTAAATCCTCCAATTACAGGAGGCAGATAAGCAATCTTACAAATGATAAGTTTATAAACACACACACACACACAAAGACAACAACTAAACAGAACAAATGCAATTAGCATACATACAAACATACATAGACCGATAGTACAAGTAATCAATTACATAATCGCAAATAATCAACTTTAACAATCACAATCGGTATCTTTCAGTTGAATTTCACCATACAAGTACAAATTAGTTGTAATTACATAAATTGAATATAATATTTGTACATAATTGTTGAATAAACTAGAAGATAAGATAGTTCTACCAAAATAATTACAATATATTTGTTATTATATTTTTGATACAATAATTTTTTTGTAAAGTTTGAAAGGCAATGAGAAATCTAAGCTCTGGTTATTAATTGAAAGCTTACAAATCACACATTCTACTTAATGGACTGCTCTTATATTTCTGAATTTTAGGAATCAGTAAATTTCGCCCACGTAAATTAGTTTTCCTCGTATTGAATTGCAGTTGACTGAGAAAACTATAACTGTAACTATTGATCAATATACAGTTTACAGTTTTATACAAATATAATTGATATAGCATATCCTGCCTATTACAAAGGTTCTTAAAATTACACTTACACCGACGATAACACCTCCAAACATGAGAGATTATAGACGCCGGTCTAACGCTAATGTTTACCATGGCCTGTGTGGACAATGTGTGGATATTTCATGTCTGTTCTTTCACATGTCATCAAATTACCAGTGTCCTCTTTCGTGACATAAATATCTATTCTATTCCGTCTCTGGAAACGTATTGACTGATTTCCCTCAAATGCAGACACGCCTGTCCTCTACAGTATCTAAAGATTCTATGAACATTTCAAAACAGAGGCTCTAATTTTAAGGAAGACAACGTCATCATAATTGCCAAACTATAAGTTAAGCGATGCCCTAAGTTGCACTTTTTGTGTCCTTATTACTTACAGCGAAAACGTAGACTAGACAAGAGATTTGAAAACATCAGCAGTATTTAGAGCACCCTCACAACAGGAAAAAATGATCTCTTCATTGCCATCTTGGGACTTTTTTAAAGTTTAATTCAAATGCAATGCCACATCAATTATCCAAGGTATTTTGTCAAATTTCAGCTTTAAAATTCTAAAGATGGTACAGTTATCGCGGCCACAAAATTGGTAACTTGCTTATATTTCTACTCCCACCTCTCCTAAACCCAGAATTTATTTATTTGAAAGTTATGGTATAAGGTTCCTGAGGCTCGTTCCATTATCCAAAAGGTTATCAAAAGAATTGTAGCCTAAACAGAGTTTACAAAATTTATTAAAAAAATGTCATACATCGAGATCGATGCAAAAAAAGTGTGGTCCAGACTCCACCATCAGGGTCTCCATATTCATCTGTTTTCCATTGAAAAAAACCCACTAATACAAGAATAGAGACAGACAAGAATGGGGCAAGTATTCTTATCACGAGACGAGTATCAGTTTACAAGCTCTTATACTACATTCACGGGGTCCCGGGTTCGATACCCTCTGGAGGCACATAGTGGTTCGGATCCCACTTTAAACTGTAGCTCCAGTCCCGATTAGCCATACTGTGCACAGAGTGGACTTAAACACAAGCTCAATCAATCTTATACTTCCTACCATGCTGGTTTGGTATCACAGCTTTCTTTATATTTTAACAATAAGTAAACTATTTTTTCCGTAGCAGGTGTGGTGCTTCTTTACAAGATGAATACATTATTGTACCTGCCACATATTAGATCGTTATGCTTCCAAAGTTAACGACTCCACTTTCACGCAAATTTATTCTAAATGGCGGGTGATGGAGTCCATGGCGCTCTGCTTGACCTCTCAACTCCACATGACCTGCAGAATTAAGCTCTTTCCTGCAGCCACTCCAAATACGTCAGAGTTGCCAAGTCTTTGACCATAATTGGCACTGGTCGCATTTACCTTTGACAAGAACAGTTCTTCCACGTGAATTTGACGTTAGCTTTCTTCTTTCTGTGCCAAGTTATGAGTGTAATAGTAATTTGATTGAAATTCCTAAGACATTCTTTTCCCTGTCTTTATGCAGTCCATCTTCTACAATAAAGTGTATCTTCTCTTGCACTAAGCAAACCAATGCTATTTCTTCCATTAGTATAATCCGGCACACATAACAATTCTAATGAAAAAGAAAAAAAAATCATAAAGTGTATTTTAAATTACAATTATTTGGACCATTTAGCAGTTAGGGTGTCGATATTCTCTTAACCTGTCGCAGATGAAAAATTATTTTAAAAAATCACCTTTTCTTGAAATTCTACACCAAATTTGTTTTATGTTATTTATTTCCTATTGTATTTTATTGTACTTTCTTGTTTAATTTCTTTGTAATATTGAATTTTATTTTATTTTTATTTTAATCTCTACTTTTTGGGGTTAGGTGCAGCAACAGCTGAGCCTCGCCCAGCAATAAAGTCAATTCAATTCAATTTAATGTTACAGAATTTTGTTAAAATGGGATATATATACTGTTATATTTTGAGATACTATCTTTAAATTGTTGTTGTGGAGATACATGTAAATTTGCTCATAGAAAGGAAGTACGAGATGAAAACCGTATAAAGAAACATTATAGGAATTCTTGCCGGTGGTCCTCAGTCGAATGAATCTAATCTAATCTTCGCATACCTTATTAGAAATGAAGGGACTTGTGCTCAAGGCTGTTCACGTAGCGGCGTCAAGATCTTAGATATCCTAAAGAAGAAACAATTTCCTACAAACCACACCGGGTAGAACTCAAAACTGCAGATACATTAGGCTCTATTATGCGATTTTTCAAGAATTTTACTGCTGTGCCGTTTCAGAAATTATTGAACTTGTGCTCAGTGCGCCTCATTTAGCGGGATCAAGCTTTTAGGGACCCTGGAGAAGAACCATTCTTCCTACACAATCGGTTAAAGCTGGGCATTTGTTAACTCCCACATTGAATTAAACTATCTTGTGCTCTGGTTACGTCGTTGTAACGCAAGCAAGCTGAATATACTTCCGTGTTTCTGATTTTGAATCATCAAAACCCATTCACCTCACCAACAGAAGGCTTCAGATTGATAGATTTGCTTTATTTTACTTCGCTTTTGTGTCACTTTTGGCTAATTTGCGAAGATGGGGATGAGTGATGATATGTTGAAATTGATAAATGGACACTCACAAACATCCATGCCCAGGCCGGAATTCGAACCCGGGACCCCTGGCGTCGTAGCGCGATGTGCTAACCACTCCGCAACGGGGGCCGGCTGAGAAGGCTTCAGATTAGGTCATCCACAGTGCACATAATTCCGACGGCACAATTAACTACCTACATCTCTGGGAGCGTAAAAATACATTAGTTTACATTTTATTTCTCTCAAAACCATTTGTGACAGCATGTATTTATATATTTCCTATTTTACACTACTTGCCTCCTTGGGCTAATCATAATGAAATTTATGAAGGGACACACACGGTGAAACATTCACGCCCAGGCCGCAACTCGAAGCAGAAATTTTGGTAGTCAAATCGTGAGTTTACAGCCAACGCACTCCACATAAGAGATGGCCTCTCGCACAGTTCAGTCTGTACATGCTAATACGAATCAAGCGTTAATACGATTCTTTAAAGACTTATGGAGATTTCACACCGAAGCGACAAGCGACACGTGTCGCCTGGAAGCGAACCCTGAGTAATCAATCGAACCTTTCGAACAGAAGCAACACTACAAGCTGCAAGTGTCGCTTATCGCTTACGTGTCGCTCTGACTGGCCCGTTTTCTCAATACCCGCGCGTCGTATCGCCTCATGCTCTTGTTCGCGCATGCGCGGTGAATGTTTTGCTTTAGACTGAATGGGCTAGTGTTGCTTGTCGCTTGCAGTTTCGGTGTGAATCCTTGTTGCTTGTCGCTTTGGAGTGGATTCTCCCTTAAACGTTAGAATAGATCCGTCAGCTCTGTGGCCGAGCGTGCTGACTGATGGACTCAAGATCTCGTTACCAATGGTTCCAAGTTCAAGTCGTGGGGTGTGCATGGGTGTATCCTTTATCAATTTCATCTAGCCTTCATTTATGCTGTTATGATCAGTCTAAAGAGGCCGAAGAGCGACGTAAAAACATGTAAAACTACGCCAATTTTGGACCCCTCTATGAAAGGCAATTAAGTAACTCTAGCAAGTCGTAGTAACGCGTTACGCATTTCAATAACTGTAAAGGACAATAAATGTTACTTTAATGACGTAATCGATGTTACACCTAGTTGCTGATTAAATTCTAACTAAACAATTGCTTCTCTCGATTGATTCTTCTATTTTTAACTTCGTTAGAGCTATCAATTATTTATTAGTTTCCATTTGTTATATTGTCATTCGATTTCCCTACAAGCACGGCTGAAATTCCGGCTTTGGAATTTTTTTGCATTTTATAGAACAGTTTTTCATTGTTACAAAGTGTAGAATCGACTCAAAGCATATTTCTGCATTGTATCCTGTTGGAAATGTTTGGACGGATGGGGAACGCTATCTAGGACTCCTCGTCATGCAGGGATCTGGGACTACTGGAATCCAGAAATATCCCAGCTAATCCAGGACAATTGGTTGGCTTAAAATTTAAATGCATCCAAACATCGCCACATCCTGTAAACAATCAGAAATCATTCGCCAGGTTATACAGATAGCTTATTCTACGAATGAAAAATCTGTATCATATTTTTATGAGTATAATCGAAACGTTTCGCTTATGTCATATGCTTCTGAAAGAGCAGCAGATCAATAGGAATTATGTGAAGTTGAGTTAGAGTATACCAGGATGTTTAACGGTATTGAGAAACAGTGATCATTTTCACTACCGTTTCACTGTTTAGTAAATTATGGCAATTATTCATTTCTGGACGTTCATTTGCAGTCCCCTCAGCCGGAAGATGATCTTGTTCACTTCACTCAAAAACGTGATTGATTGATTGATTGACTTGGTGTTTTAGGTCCACTTTGTGCACAGTAAGGCTAATTGGGACTGGACCTACAGTTTAAAAGTGCAATCCGAACCATTATGTGCCTCCACCGGGTATCGAACCCGGGACTCCTTCATTACATGGCGACGACACTACCACTGCACCATCGGGGAGGCAAGGCAGAATAGACACTCATTCTTTATTGAATAGGAACTGAGATTGTTGAGTGGTCGACTCACGATTTTGTCGGTCCTAGCAGATGGCGTGATGATAACGTTATTCGCCTTGTAATCAAGGGAACCTAAGCTCGATTCCCGGAGGAGGCACATGGCACAGTGGTTCGGATCCCACTTTAAATTCCATGTCCGTTCCTGATTAGCCGATCCAAACCGTTTCTCTGAAGCTAAGCTTTGACGCTATAACTTTGTAACCGTGGTTTCTGCGATCGAATTCCGGTGAGAATATTTTCAGAGGTAAAATACCTGTTTGAAAAGTAACGGGCACATTGTGAAGTAATTAAGGTAACGCATTGTAAAGTTGGGTTATCTGAGGACAAAATTTGGGTAAGCAAACGTTGTTTTTGTGTTCTTTCCCTTTATATTTTTGTTAGGTATCTTGAAATACCCTGACCGATTTCACTCAAATGCCACACCAGATCTGTCATGCCACTTATCTAAACCTCTAAATCTGCTGTAGTCGTTTAATTCGACACCCCGCCACTCCAAAACTACTCACTACGTTAAATAGTTTAAGCTCAAGTTTTTCCTTAAAACCAAGGTGGGTTGATTTAAATCAGTTTATTTAAATAAATAAATAATGTACATAAGGATTTTATAGATATCAGAATCACTTTTAGTGAAAGTACATTAATCTCCTAATAATTTAATGGTGTTTATTAGGCTATAAGAAAGAAAACAAAATATGTGTACTGATGGGGCAAATCTCATTCGAAAGGAAATGTAATATCTAAACTGTAAATGCATTTAAATTTCTCTCGATTAAAAATTCAATACTTTATATAGGCAAAAGTAGGAAACATTTTGTGTAGACAAATATACAAAATACTAATCATGTTAAACCATAAATAGTGTCATTATTATCAAACTGTGAATAAACATGGCAGCTGATACTTTGCAAACTATCATTAAAAAAAATAAAAAATTTAGCTGCAAATACGAGTACTTTAAAAAAATATTTTAAGTTACAATTATAGAGTCCATGCAGAATGTTTTATTTTCACTAGAAGAAAAGTTAGTGAAATTAATATAGTTTCATTAACACACTCAGCAAATATTTCCATACTAGATTCACGTAGCTATACAGTGTCAGAAACAGAAAAATGTATATTTACATATATTCTTTTATTTGCGTTAATCAAAGTGCTCTAAAAAAACAACATAGCTATCTACTGTATATGTATAGTACGTACCAAAAACCATACAAGTAAATTCAAGCGTGTTTTATAAAACATAAAAAAACAATATAAATAATAAAAACAGATATAAATAAAATAAATCATCAAAAACGAATTTTTAAATAAAAATTATGTTTTTTATCCACCCTGCTTATAACTGTTTAGATGTTCATTCCCCCATCTACGATGTGTAGTATCTTGAATCTTTGAATTTGAATCTTTAGCAACACAAAAAAAAATGAATAAAAGTTGAAATGGAGATTTGCTCGCCATCTTAAAGTGCCTTTACCAATTTCACTCAAATGCAATATGAGACAAATCCTCCAAAGTATCTAGCAACTGTAAAAATATCAGCTCAAAAGCTTTAAATTTACGGTTCTTATAGAAGTTGTAGTGTTTGCAACTTTGCCTCATTCCTTAACTAAATTACACATTGTATTTTCAAAACATTACTGCCAAAGTTACTGCGAATTTAGTTATTTTCCGAAAATATAATTTAGACAGTTGGGAAGAAAATTGTATAAAACGGTATTGTGTTCGAAGCAGGGAAAGTAGATTTTCCGTAAGTCATTTAAACGCGTTAAATTTCGGTAAAATGTAGTAGCTTTCCAGTCCTTCAAAATATATCGCTGTAGAAACAATTTTATCTGAACGATTCTAAATATACAGACGATATTGTGGTCACGAAATTGATAACTGCTCCCTCTTTTGCAAGTCACCGACTAGATACTAAGATTTTATTGCCATGTTGTGCCGCAACACCCCTGTGGTGTTTTATTTGATAAGCACAGAGTTTCGAAAATGTCAAAAATGGCCATAATTTTGTGTGTGTGTGTGTGTGTGTGTGTAGTCCTCGACCTGGCCATGGGTGTTCTTTGTGGGACCCTTCATGAATTTCATTCTCATCGTCACGATTAACCAAAAGGGCAGTGAAGCGACGGAAATTAACAAAAAAAATACTACACACACATCCCCCCCACACACATGCATACTCGTATGTATATATACACATGTAGAAATGACAGATTATATGAGTTATAACGACTTAGTTCTGTGTGAAAATATAAAAATTCTCGATAAGTTTTATCTGGCTTGGAAACTGAAAAATGTGAAAAAAAATTTCGTTCATGGGAAAATTAGTGATGAACACCTTCTATACATAAATATACGACAGGGGTACCGGATTCGAATCACGGCCTGGATATGGGTGTTCTTTGTGAGTGTCCCTTTATTAATTTCATCATACCATCACTTCACTCATTCCCATCTTCGCGATACGGATCATGTGTGTTGCGTGTGTATATATACGTATTTGAATATATATATGTATATAGGGTCAAGTCCTGTAATACGGCCAGTGTTGTAAAATGGTCAGAAATTATATTTCGTACTGCTGTGCCTGGAAGACTGAAGAGACATCTGTTCGGGTACTACCGTACTGTTAGTGAGAGTTATGGCGACCGTCCTGTGGCAGATGTGTTAGATGTGTGTTGCAAACGGTAGCGTCCTGTGTCGGTAACATGTGCTCATTGTAGTATACAAAGGCACTGTGTGAAGGCAACAGGTGCTGTCATCTATGGGCCACAAACAAACTGTGTATTGTTGCATAGTCCATGGCATAGTCTTGTACAATGGCTAGGCTTCTGGTCCTGACGTCACCAGACCACATAAGGAAGATGTCAGAGAAGAAAGTGGATAAATTAAACAACAAGAGTAACAGAAAGCAGAAAAGGATCGAAAAAAATACCCAACAAGAATCAAAAGATGGAGATAACGATTCACAGTGCACTTACTGTAACAGGTTTTACAGCGATGATCATTGAGGTGAAATGTGGGTTTCTTGTACTCGCTGTGGGAACTGGTGTCACGAGGAATGTGCATGCTGAAAATGCGGACATTTTCATGTGTTAAGACTGTAGTACTCATTGAGAACATCACATGCAATACCTTGGCCATATTGAAGGACTGTTTTGTAAAATGGCATATTTACTGTTTTTGTGAAAATATTAATATTAGTGTGTGTAGAAAAAAAGTTCAACATAAACCATTTTTCCTGATTTATTACTTACTGTATTGCCTTTCATATTAAAACTAAATTCAAGGTATTTCCGATTATAGTTTACCATGTATTGTGGAAAGAAAATTTCATGACCGTATTACAAGACATATGTACAGGGTGGGTCACAAGTCGCAATACACCTAAATAAAAGAAGCCACTGTGGGGATAGGTGTCAGTGAGTGTTGGATATGCGTGTTGGGGGTGGGGGAAAACTTTATGATGAGGTTGATCTTGACGGCCGCCATCTTGAAGTCCGCCATCTTGGATTCAACTTCATTTTTTAAATGGGAAGGGGGTCGTGTGAAAAATAACGTTAGGCTAGAATTTTGTCAGGAATTAAATGGTGTTGTCCATTTTGACGTATCTTTATTCGTGTAGGAGTTACAAAGGTTTCTTTTTTCAAGTTTTGAAAAGTGGCACACTTTACATGATGTGTTCGATGTGGCCTCCTTCATGCTGGACAGTCATTTCCATTCTCTTCTGCCATTCCGTATGCACACGTAACAGGACATCTGGTGTAATAGCCACACATGCATCAATGATCCGCTGTTCCAGGTGGCGAAGATCATTGATTTTGACCGCATACACCATGGCTTTGAGGTGGCCCCATAGGTAAAAGCCCAGGGGAGTGAGATCGGGGGATCTTGCAGGCCACTCCACTGGACCTCGACGGCCAATCCAGCGCTGTGGAAACTGTTCGTTGAGTAATCCACGTACCTGCAGACCGTAGTGAGGTGGTGCCCCGTCGTGCTGAAACCATAAGGGGAAGTCATCATCCTCCGTCGCTACGGATGGGAACACCAGCTCCTCCAACATCTCTTTGTAGCATTCAAATTGTTGTGGATGAACACAGGACCAATGACCCGTGTTCCCCAGATCCCGCACCACACCATGACACCGTGACTTTGGTATGTCCAACCATGTTGGATGGATCAGTCCAATGTGGGTTACTGTCTGACCAATAACGCAGGTTCTGCTTGTTAACCTCCCCGTTAACGTAAAAGTTAGCTTCGTTCGTAAAGAGCACATTCTGGGCGAACTGTGGGTTATCTGCAAGCTGTGCTGTTGCCCATTCCGCAAACTGAAGCCGGCGGTCAGGATCGTCTTCAGAAAGGTGGTGTAATAACTGCAGCTTGAATGGATGAAAATGATGTGTCTTCAAGATCCGGCGTATGGAGCATCTGCCAACACCAGTCACATGAGACATGCTACGCACACTCCTTGTGGGACTGAGGGCGAAGCTACCTAACACGGCGATGGTTGTCGCCTCATCTGTTGATGAACGTGGTCTCCCAGACCGTGGCGTATCTTTCACACTCCCTGTGGCAGTGAACCGGGACAGCAGTGATGCAACTGTGGCGTGGGAAATTGGATGTCGGTCTGGATGGCGAGCGTTGAAATCGGCTGCAATGGTGCGAGAACTTCTTTCCCCTGATATTAGGATGATCTCAACCTGTTCAGCGTCGCTTAGTTTCATGTTGTCCTGTCAACCTGCAACGAAGAGAAAACCTTTGTAACTCCTACACGAATAAAGATACGTCAAAATGGACAACACCATTTAATTCCTGACAAAATTCTCGCCTAAAATTATGTGTCTCACGACCCCCTTCCCATTTTAAAAAATGAAGTTGAATCCAAGATGGCGGACTTCAAGATGGCGGCCGTCAAGATCAACCTCATCATAAAGTTTTCCCCCAACCCCAACACGCATATCCAACACTTACTGACACCTATCCCCACAGTGGCTTCTTTTATTTAGGTGTATTGCGACTTTTGACCCACCCTGTATATACGTATATATATATATATATAATATGGATATGTCGTACACAACAACTATATATACTCAACATATACGTATATGAGACAATTTTGAGCTGCGCGTAGTTCTACATCTCAGTTTAAGTCAGGGAATCAAACCCCACCCTAAGAATCTCCCCAGTAGTATTTTTTTTTAAAGTGAACTAATACTAATTAAAGTAAATACATCTTGGCAACGTGGATGCTGAGCTAACGCAAGTTCATTTGGAGTCGTTGAACGCTGGTACGCCCCTTGAACTGGCCCCTGTAATCCAGCCGGCTTGTTAAGCAATCTCGTGGCTTTGAAACGCAGATCACGGCCCTCGTCCATTCTCCGCCGACTGACTCAGCCAAATCAAGCCTTAAAATGTGGGGGCGTATGTCTCCTTAGCAATTTGCCTACGCTAGGAAGACGTCCACGGAGAGAGACTAAACATAGACAAGAGGAGAGGTAATTGCAATCTCAGAAAATACATTTGTTCTAGGCGCAATATCCATAACTTCCTCAAGAAGTAAAATATCTGTGCAGTCTAAAGGAATTGCGTGGGAGTGGAGAACGGAAAGCAAGACATTCGCGTATTTGAGACGAGGTATGGTCGTAATGTTGGGGCTGGCCAAATTTGTCGATTGTCAAAGATTTATTTTCCCATATTCAGAGTTCTGTGGTTCAGAGTTCAGAGGTAATGTGGGCAGGAAATAACCTCGATCAACCCTCAACCCTCATGAGCATCTGAAATGCATAATAACATTCTCCAATTGCAATACTGGCTCTTATTTCTGGGCTTATTTAATTGCCCTCTCTCACTATGGATAGTAAATATTTATATTGTTGCACTCTTTCCAACCTGTTCTGTTTCCCATCTCTTCCTGTCATTTATCCTCCAGAGATCTTAATTTTTTGAATTTATCACTTTTTTTCTTAATAATTTTACTACTATTTCTGGTCCAAATTCTTCTGAACCTTTCTTCTGAAACGTTTTCTGATTTTTGCTCACATCGGCTATATTATATATAATGTTCTGTTGAATATGGTACCTCCTGGAGTTATTTGAATTTTTCGTGTCACTGCCCTTAAACACAAATTATACAGGGTGATATATACTGCATCACTATGCGTTAACCCCCTATTCATCTTGAAATTCCCTGGAAGTTTTCCTTGTTTGATTATACTACTATATTATTTTATGTAGCCTTTTTTTCTCTATGCTGTTGTGTGCTTGTTTGATATACACAAACGACTGGTGACATTTAATCTCGTAACACTTTTTTTTGGAATCATTATCCGTGTAAATATTTAGTTTGTATTTGATTTTTTGATTTGATTTAGTTTATTTTACTTCGCGTTTTGTGCCTCTTGGCTAATTTGCGAAGATGGGGATGAGTGATGAAATGATGAAATTGATGAATGGACAATCACAAACAACCAAGCCCGACCGGGATTCGAACCCGGGACCCTTGGCGTCGCAGCGCGATGTGCTAACCACTTTTTTTTTTTTTAAGGAAATACCCCTTACACGGAGGTACCCCCCACCATTCACTCTTTTTCTCACTTTTACACTTTTTTTTCAATTCTTACGTTTTCTTTGTTTCTTATCAACTGGACGAACACAAATACCCATGCCTTACCCGGGACTCGAACCCAGAACCCCTGGCGTTGTAGCGCGCTCTGCTAACCACTTCGCCACGGAGGTCTACAACCACTCGGCCACAGGGTCGGGCTTAGTTTGTATTGTATTACGCTGTACTCACAAGTCTTGAATTGATATTTATACCGGGCCCATAACAGATAACTAGTATTTGTCTGAATATTAGTGAGAGCGATACATACAGTAACGGCAGTATTTTGTCTGACTCGAGCGCCATTGCAAATGTTTTCTTTAAGTTTGAGGTGGATCTATTTTTGGGTTTCTGTGGCAGTACACAGAAAACAATCGTGCATAGAAAGGATTTGGGACAATTTCATTATTCCCACGCTGTGGCAACAGTCTGAAGTGGGAGCTCACCTGTACCAAGTACGATAACGGATTTGCCAAAATAAAGTTACCTTGTTTCAAGGTTACGTTCGCTATGACAATATCATCAGAGATTGAGAAAAGATGGAAGAAAATATAGTTTGAAAGTGGAACTCCGTAGTTCTGAGGGGGGGGGGGGGGACAAAGCGAAAGAAAAGTGAAGATGTTGAAAGAGCACATGTTATAAACACTGTGCGAATTAAACATTTCCCTTTGGAGGGGATGCCCACTACAGGCCTCCCACGGGAGGGAAGGCATAGTGAGATTTCATATCTTGCCCTTCGGACATATAAACTTGTATTATTGTTGTTTTGTTATTATTATCATTGCTATTATATTATTATTAATATTAATATTAGTTTACAAATCATAAAATTCAAATTCAGTTTTAAATACTTTGGCGCTGTGTACAAGTTCTGCTATCTAGATAGAAACTGGATTCGCCTTGCTTCCTTTGCATAAACATCTATCACTATGTTGATGAAGAGTTCTTTGTCTTTATGTACTTTTTCACAAAGCACAGATATAAAACAATATCACTTAATCTACTGTCCTTCATGGTATCTCGGATGTGTTTTTATACATGCCGAAGGGTAAGCGTTCTGTATAAAAAAAAGTAGTAATTGAAAATGACCGGGTGTGAATTATCGGGGACAGATCCCGACTTTTCGTAATCCAGAACAGCCGAGAAACACCAAAGGATATTTTTTTAAAAGAGGCTAATTCTTAATATTTTCTGCACTATAAGTGTCTGAAATTTAATTTAACTAACAGTTTTCGCCATAAGTGGGTGGAATTTATTCAAATGAACAGTTTTAAATCCGGAAGTGAAAAAAACAATCATTTGAAGAGGAAATAATGCGCACATTTCGAGATTTAAACAGCATCTGGAAATTTCGAAAATTCCCCGTTCCGAAATTTTTTCCGACCTGATCGGGAAATTGAGAATCTCAGAATCATTAACATTTCCTTTCGAAATTACATCCCGAGACCAAAATTTTTCCATCCTGCACGTCCCCAGCCACGGAAGTCAACATGATTCTAATGTCTGTTTTGTAAACGTTCTCTCGTTATTTTGTTGGACGTGGCAGTTCATTGCTGTAGCTGACAGCCTGTAAATCGTAGAAAACAATAATCTTTGTAATAAAATATCGCTACAATTTACATGAACGTTTTTAAGATATCTTGGGTGGGCAAGTGTCTCCCCTCCCTTGCTGGCTCCGTTGTCCCACTCAGTAGTTGTGATTTCATTTTGGGAAGTAGGTTTTTTTAGATGTGCAAATTATATGTGGTTCCAAGTATCTATTGGTTCTAACCTTAAATCTTACTGCATTTATGAATGACGTAATTTAGAAACAGTGCATAAACATTCTAAGAAAATCCAAACTCGTACACAAAATGAGCTATCGAACTAGTAACACCGAAAACTTATCTAAATATCCAGGTTCAAACTTAATTTCCACTTAACCTACTTATGCAAGTTTGTTGTGAACAGTTTAATACATATTCGGTGAGGTTGGTCGGTTGCAGAATGGTCGTAGTCATAGAAATCTTTGACTAAACAACTTATAGACACGAATAATTTTTCAGTTGTGTTTGTTACAGTTAAGAAATGGCATATTTTATGCTTTCAACTATGGAAGACCAACACAATATATCTTTGAGGGGGATAAAAATATCCCTGGCACACTGGTTATAAAGGAAAAAAAGAAGCGTAGTCGTAGAGCACACGAAAGAAAATAGTGTGTCTTGTGCATGGTGTATACTGCGGTAAGGGTCCGAGATTATACATAGTTAAGGAAAATCAGAAGAGACTCTTCTGAAAAGATACAAGAAACAGTAGTGAGAGAAGATATATCAGAAATGCCAGTGAGAAGAAAACATTACGGCGTACTACGTCCTACTATAAATACATTCCAATAGCGCTATGTGCTGTTTGAAAAAAAAGTAGTCTTTTGGATGGTCACGTAAGATCTCATTTCGGATGATATGTACGTATTTCGTCCTACCTGAAAGGCGTGAATTCATTCTGGAACCGAAAAATATGCTTAGGATGTAAGGAATCTTCCAAAATACTCTCTATATGAAATAGTTTGGTGGCAGCACTGGCCTAATTTCTGTTACAACTGCGAAAGAAATACATACGAAGATTCTATAGGAGGAATTCTTAAGTGTTATGAAAATAGTCTCGTCTAGTTTGCTGCACTATGGTGCAACACCGACTCGTCTACTTCGTTGATTTAGTGTCAAGAAGCTTATTTGGTATCTGCACCGTTTGCACTACGTTTTGGAGTGGTGTAATGTGTGGTGTATGATCAGGTGGTGCGTGCTAACTAATCAAATCAACATTCAAAGTAGCAGACAGGTATTTGTTGAAACTTCTGCACTTGAACACCGTGTTCGTCTACTTGATTAAACGTCACTTCCTTGCACCAGCTTCACACCAGGATACACCTGCACTGCAACTAGTGTCAAAAAGTGCAGCATCTAGACGGGGCTAATGTGTACAACAAACTAGTATATTCATGTGCTGAGCACCAAGTCAGCAATCAACTACCAATTGGCGACTGTATGTTAATTCAGACAGGCGCTGACCCTGAACATGAAAATTCGAAGCAAATTCAGTTTTTTTCTGAATTTAGAATGACGGTGTGTTTATCGAAACGAGACTTTTAAATAAGTAATAACAAATTATTGAGAGACATTCCACTTTAGTAAGGTAATGCAAGTTCTGATTATTCTCCTTTTGGCACAATGTAAATTTCAACCCTTATTTTATACACTACTATTCGAGTAATCGTTTGCAGAATATATATGTCCCACAATGAGGGGTCTGGCAACGCATCAGCAATGTACATTAGAGGGACTTGGCACACCCTGTTATTGGCGTTGGAAGGAGCAGGGCAAGAACAATGTGTTAAGAAGTTCACGCAGCGTACAAATGTACTTGCTGAAACAAATATTAGAGGAGCTAATACGTTCACAAGTTCTTTCTTCAGGGGCTTGAGTTGGAGATAGTTCCGTTTCAAGGAAAAGTTTTCAAACTCTCTCGACTCCCTTAGCTGTGAAAGAGCTTAGAAGTATACAGTAGCCATCAGCATGGATGGCTTTTTCGCCGCTCCACTCATTCTCTCTCTCTTGCTTGTAAGACTCACTGAGCAGAGCTTGCATTTTACACGAAGATTTGTAGTTGTGCCAGATGAGTTTCTAAATATCTATTTCTTTTATTTAGTACTTCAGAATAATATTCCCATTCTAAGAATGAAAGCATTTCTGAAACTGTTGTGTGCTCGTGAAGCAGCTCTAAAATCACAATGAACCTTAGATATTAATGCAAAATTGGCACGTAGATAAATTGGGTTCGGTTTTTTTATCTTGTACTTGGAAGGAAAATAATTATGATCAGTAGGGCAAGGCTGTGATTTTTCATATTGTTTAAAAAAAGTTAAAATATTTCTCGAATGTATGAAAATGTGTATAATGAAATAATTGGTTAAATAAAAGCAATTGGTTTGGCCATTATGTTTTGTATTTTCAAGAGATGTCATTTTTTGGCAATTTTTAAGACACTTAGAGCATTTTTAATAGTTTTCTTAAAGGTAATGACATTTTGTGGTATAATATGAGATTTTATTTATTATTTAACATATCTACTCGTTAATGGTTGTTCACATATAAGCAAGCAACATTCACAGAAAACAAACAGACCTATAGCAATAGCTTCTGCCCCTATTTTTAAAGTTTTGTCAAGTGAAAGTATTTGTCTTGCTGACTGTAAATTAAATCCACGAGACATTGCTTACTTTTATTGGCTCCAATTGTATCAGTGGAATTTGAGAATAGTTACAAGTCTATAATAGCAGACAATAGACAATCATTTATACTTGAAAATCTCCTTCAAGTGTTTAGTGTTCATTTTAATTCAGTTTTATTTTGAAAAGGCATTGCAATTTGTGATTGCGAAAACAATACAGGATAAAATAACTTTTTTGTAAATTGATTTTAAAATGCATATATTTCCCGGTTCAGCATTAATCAGTATGTTACATAGAGGCGTTACAACTTTCCTTCTCGAACGAGATGTAGTAATTGAAACATTTTGCACTGTCAACAGTTAAATTGTTCTCCAAAATTAACTAATACCATTATTTATTGAGGGGAAATGATATAAAATAATTGATATTTTTTTTAAAAAAAAACGGCAATTTTTCACTATTTTTAGGTAATATATTAATTTTTAGCAACTTTTAATTCATATCTGTTTGATATTTTTAAAGCAATTTTAGGTAATTAAATGCTTTGCCCTAATGATCATAATAAATAATAATAAATTTTAATGAATTCCTCGTATATGTATTTTCTTTTTTGGTCATGTCAAATAATTGCTAATTTTTAAACTTAAAGCATTATAATTACTTATATATATCATATACTCAATGCACAAAGTACAATTATATTAACCTACTCGATCGTCCAACGTCCCGGGTTCGAATCCCTGTCTGAGCATGGGTGTTCTTTGTGAGTGTCCCTACATCAGTCTCATATCACCACTCATCCTTACGCCACGATTAGGCAAAAGGTGGCAGGGAAATGAGGCTAAATAAGAAAAATTAAATCGGTGGTCAAACACGCATTTACTGGTCGACTCAGGATCTCGACACCAACAATATATAATTTGAAATTAACGCTCTTTTCTATGAATATTTATGAATTTCTTTTGTATAACATTACATTATATTTTGTGATGAGATGTAGCAATCTCACATTTGGTGCAACGTGAAAGCATCGATTTTGAGGCCAGCGAAATGTTTGGAAATTCAACATAATCTACGCTGGCTTCTATTCGACGAGATCCGTCAATTTTCGAATTCCATTACTTATTTCGTAAATCGTTTCTGTCAATGCTCTGAAAACAGGTGCCTATTTCAACAAAGCTATTGAAACGGGAGGATATCAGAGTTTGACTGAACAGACCACTAATGTGATTATCCATTGCTGAATTGCAGTAGCATTTATCTCTTAATTAGAAAGAGCTTTTGAGAGCAGAGTAGAACTTGGAATTTAATTCTGAAAGCTACATTTTGAATTGCGTTTATATCCGACCCACTCTATACCTGGTATTACGTCGTGTATTACGTTCAATTACTTGTAATTTCAACTACATGTTTTATATTTCGATATGGACATCTGATCAGGTAAGATGTACAAGACTCAACCTTCGTTACATAGTGATCAGTATAATGTGTTAAAATCAGGATAAAAAATGTTTTATTGTGTTTGTTCCTTGAGCTATTTCATCACAATTCATCCTTGTGATTAATCTGAAGACACAGAAAGAAATCAAAAGCACTAAATAAAATGAGACAATAATTTGAAAAGATCTCGAAAAGAATGAATGATCTACAGACAAATGAATTTACCACAAGGAATTACTGTTAAAACTCTGAAGATTCATTTAGTACGAAAGGCCTATATTGAAATATAGTACATACAACAACCTGGAATTGTGTATGTAATACAAATATGAAAATAACACTAGATAATGTACATAAGAGTTTTATCTCATTCTTTAATTATAAATTCATACTTCATAAATTTTATCAGGATTATTATAATTTTTAGACGAATTTCATATTGAGAGCCTCATAGATAGAAGAAATACTCATGTTTTCAAACTTTTTTTGTAAATTAGTTAATGCGCAAGTTGATATTCCATATTTATTATCCAAAATTACTCTACGGTCGCAGCATTATGCACTTAGAACTAACTACTTTGCTATTTCTACTATTTCTCATTTTAGAAACCCTATATCTTAATTTTCTTTTATCACAATATTATTACTATTGGATGGTAAAGAATTTATATTATCAATGTAACATATTTTACTTTATTAATTTAATTTGTGTTTCAGTATATTTATATTGTATTGTAATTTTTAATAATCTTTGGTCCTTTTCTTTTTATGTGCAAGTTTAAAGGTAAATAATATATAATAACTGGAATTGGTTTCATTACTCCAAAATAATTTGCGTTCTTAGTATATTGATTGATTGAGTTGGTGTTTTAAGTCCACTTTATGCACAGCAAGGATAATCGGGACTGGACCTACAGTTTAAGGTGGGATCGAACCTACATGTGCCTCCACCGGTTTCGAACCCGGGACCCCTTGTTTACAAGGCGACGATGCTACCACTGCGCCATCGGGGAGGCCCCTTGTGTTCTTAGTATATTTTAGTATGTAGTTATCTTATTGTATTGATGTTCCTGTGCAATTTTAAATGTTTTTCTATCTATTATATTTTAAACTGCTCTATTTGGTATGCATGCTGTTTTACAGCAGTATATTCAAGTTACTTAAACAAAATAAAATAAATAAAATACTACTTCAAGTGCAGAAAACAGTCAATTTTCTTGCTGCTTGATGAATATAAACAATTGGTGGCCACTTTTCAAGTCCATATTACAGAGAAAAGGGTACGAATTTTTTGGCAGAGGACGACGTGTGTGGTTAACCTTAGGATTTTCTCGGTTGGTTTCTATTTCTTACTTCACTTCCATCTTCATAGCTCGTCACCGGAAATGGTTCATTCCTCGCAGACAGCAATCGCCATCATGAAACCGCAGGGGTCCAATTATCTGATGGAATCGGTGTTCGTTCCAGAAAGAAAACGGCGGTCAACCCGGAAAAAATGGGAACTAAAGAAAAAGGAAGTGAAACTGCCAAATGAAACGAGAATAGCTAGTCGACGGGGAGATTTCCTTGAAGCATTTGATTGGATGCTCAATGGCCGTTGCGTATATCAGTTCTACAAAAATTTGAAATCAGAACAATAAACACTCTCATGTGCCATATTGGCGGTCAAGCGCGTTGAGTGGGCGACTCATGTTATTTCCACGAGGGTTGTTAAAGGTACAGGAGTTTTAAATAAATCCAATTCCGGTCCAGGAGAAAAAATCAGCAAGCGTAAATGGGTTCTGGACCATAAAGTACCTTTTTATCTGTAAAGTCGGTCCAGGAACATTTTTCCGGATCAATTTAAATACGGTCCAGAGACCTTTTCTCCGAATGAATTTAAATACGGTCCAGGAACTATTTTTCTGGATGAATTTAAATAAGGTCCAGTAATCTTTTTTCTGGATCAATTTAAATTCGGTCCAGGAACCTTTTCTTCTGAATCAATTTAAATTCGCTCCATGAACTTTTTTCCGGATCAATTTAAATACGGTCCAGAGACCTTTTTTCCGAAGGAATTTAAATACTGTCCAGGAACCTTTTTTCTGGATGAATTTAAATAAGGTTCAGGAACCTTTTTTCTGGATGAATTTAAATTCGATCCAGAAACCTTTTTTCAATGAAACAATACGTAACTTGGACCGAATTTAGATTGTGCGAGAAAAAAAGCTTCCAGAACCCATTAGAATTCCTGGACCTTTAACAACCCTGATTCCCACCAAAGGTTGCAGGTTCGAGTCACATTCACGATTAGACAAACGGAATACTATGTGAAAAGCAAAGGTTCCAGTGGAGGACTTTTGGTCTTCAGCCAACTTTTGGCTAATCGTGACGATGGGAATGAAACATAATATATTTTTAATGGATGCCATTAAATACGATATAAATTATTTTCTCTAAAACGACATGCCACTGGGAGGGGGGAGGAGGGGGCAATTTTCTGGAAGGGGGTTCCACCTGGCCCAGTTTAACGTCGCCACTGCGTAGGGATAAAATAAAGTTACACATTCGTTGCTAGCCTCGATATAAATTGTATTCAGAAAACGTTAATTTGGAGGCAGACTGTTTTAAAACTCTGCAAGCATAAATATAATCCATATAATTTGATTTGATTTTTCTTATTTAGCGTCGCTGTTCTGTCATTTTTGGCTACTCGCGACGATGAGAATGGGTGATGATGTGACGAAGTTGATGAAGAACTCACAAAGAACACCCCTGCCCAGGCCGGGATTCGAACCCGGGACCCCTGGCGTTGTAGTGACCTGTGTTAACCACCCCGCACATAGACACGAGTAATTATGCTTATTTGATGCACGATGCAGAACGTGATCGTTTCTAACGCATCGTGGATAGAGTGCTGGATCAGTCCAGAAAGCACAAGAGAATGGAATTCGCCAAGTCAGCGAAACCGGAACCACATGAAAGTTCATTGGTGCATTACGAAGGCCAGCCTGCTTCTATTATGTCGCAATTCTACCCGCACATCTGGGAACGAGCTGACCGGGTCATGTTATATTCACAAGCCATCCAGGAGAGATCGGCTCAGAAATTAACAAATGAAGAGGGAAGAACCAATCAGCCATCTTACATTACAGGTTTAAGTGAGATACAAACATGGATGCTTTGGTTTCGTTGAGGTGAAATGCAGATTGCGCTGGATAGGTGGGTGGGGGTGGGAAATTGCGGAATGGGGTATTTTTCAGGAGTCAGTACTAATATTTAGTGATTGATTGATTGATTTCTTTTATTTTACTTCGCTTAATGCCACTTTTGGATAATCGCGAAGATGAAGATCTATGATAAGGTGAAATGGATGATTGATTGATTGATTTGGTGTTTTAAGCCCACTTAAGCACAGTAAGGCTAATCGGGACTGGACTTCAGTTTAAAGTGGGATCCGAACCACTTGTGTCTCCACCAGGTATCGAACCCAGGACCCCTTGATTACAAGGTGATGACGCTACCAATACGCCATCGGGGAGGGCATGAAATGGATGAAAGGACAATAATGATGATAAGATGAAATGGATGAAAGGGCAATAATGATGATAAGATGAAATGGATGAAAGGGCAATATTGATGATAGGACGAAATGGATGAAAGGGCAATAATGATGATAAGATGAAATGGATGAAAGGACAATCACAAACACAAGGACAGCACACAACACGAGCTCCATGGACGATTATACCGGCCATGAGAGAGCATCACTAGTTTGCAAATTGCAGTCCAATGTGTACTACGCGGAAGGGAGGTTGACATTTGGGTATCTGCAGAAAAAGTCACAACTAGTGTTGGGTGATATATCGTCCAGAAAAATATCGTTGAAAAAAATATAGTCCAGGTGATATCAACTATACAAAATATCGTCACGATATTTTGGCGATATATCTTCACGACATTTTAGCGATTTATATTTTGTCAGCGATATATCGTCACGATATTTGGCGATATATATCGTGGAGACGATATATCGCCACGATATTTTGGAGGTATATATCGTGTCGACGATATATCGTCACGATGTTTTAGCGATTTATATCGTGGAGACGATATATCGCCGATATCACGATACGGAAAAATATCGTATCGTATCGTCTGTGACGATATTTTCTTGACGATATATCGAGATATCTAATTACTGATATCGTCCATCCCTAGTCACAACTTGCAACCCACATAACACGTGTTTAACCAATTACATTGCTATCTAGGAACTCTTGTCGTTTCACGATGCCGGAGACAATTGCATTGTTGCGCACTGTATGCCTAAATCCAACTAGGCTCTGTGCATAAAGCTGACTTTTCACACAAACCTTGAGAAGATTTTTCTTCATCCTTATGAATTTCTTAACTAAATCCTCAACTCTACGTGAATTGCGAAACAGCTATATTGAGGTACATAACGAATCCAAACATGAGAGTTGCTGATAGAAATGCAATTAAGCATTACGGATCTTTTACGTTTTACTTCCCTCATTGTTCTCTGCTTTGGTTTTTGGTGTGGTACTACTTTTCGGTGATACGGACACTGCTGTAAACTGTACATTCAGTAATATTTAGCCTCTCAGACAATTAAAATAAAGTAAAGAAGTAAATAAAGCAAACTCTACTCGTATTACATAGTTGTCATTGGAAGCATACCGCGTCATTCAAGATGTTACGTGTTTTTTTCCCCACATCTGTCTTCACGTCTGTAACAAGCATTCTGAACAAAATTGTCCCCATTTAAACTTGTAGTTACGGGTGTTGTCATCGATATCATAATTAAATATTCTCTCGTGCTCCTACAACTTTGCTCCGGGAATCTCTGGAGCAAGCGAATGAAAACAAGTCTTCTGCGCAAGTAAGACTCCAGACGGCTCGACCAATGAACACATGAGAGGAACAGGATTCCGTGGAGGGGAAAAAAACGACAGCAGTTACCAGCCTTACCATCAACGTGTACTGCTTCGCTCTGCCCACTCGATTTCCCCCATCTCTGCCGCTATGTGCGGCCGTGCTCCAGATATAACCGGGACAGAATATAAAGTTGGTAGAGAGAAATCTCATCCGGAACACAGACATTCAGCAACATCCCACGCGCAGCAGGGTGAAGGAAGAACCAGAAGAGAATATAATACCTATAAGAAGCCTTAAATTGTTTAACTCGAAAGTTTCGTAGACGAAGTTATTTTTGTGGTTAGTTCTGCTACAGATGTGAAGAAAGTGCTGTGATAACAGGATTCTGTGAAGAAAAAATCGAACTTGTGAAACATTTGCTGGGGTCTCTAAAATTTATTCACGAACTTTATCTGTAATGTTGGTCGAGAAATGGAAATGTATACATTACCTCCAGGCGATTTGAATCTTTGTACCTGTACCTCATTTTTACTTTCTTGTCTGAAAATTTTACGACTTTTCGTATTATGTTAATTTCCAAGTTTCTCCATAATTTTGTGCATTTTTACAGTGCATCATTGGAAATCATTATACCAGTTAGGCTTACGCTTCATAAAAGCAGATGGGATTTAACCTTGCAGTGGTGGGATTAAGGACACTGGTTTACCACATTTGAGTCATTCCGGCTTGTCACGGATGCTACAGCTTTACTATTGTTATCTTTTAAATCACGCCTTTGTTTGGGTTAAAACAATTGTCAAAATTAAATACAGTAACGACGGCTTTTGCTTTATAATGCTAATATAATGCTGATACTAATAATATTATATATAAAAAATGATAAAATAATAATAATAATATATATAATGCTGGCAAAAATTGACCAAACGTGTAACATACGTTTGACCAATTTCTACAGAAACCAGTAAAATTATCAAATAGAAAAACTTGATCATTGAGAGATTAAGTGCTGATACTTTAATTTCAGTGATTGGTTTAAACCAAGAATGTATGATTTAAAATATTTTCCGCTAGAAATAATAGTCGACCTCCGTGGTGGAGTGGTTATCACAGCGCGCTACGAATTCAGGGGTCCCGGGTTCTAGTTCCGGCCTGGGAATGAGCGTTTTCTGTGTTCGAAGATGGGGGGCGGATGAAGTCTAGAGCGCCATTCAAAGCTTTAATTATTATTATTATTATTTTAAAAAAGACAACATAAAATATGCGACGGTGAAATTTACACTTGGCAGAGGCATATTCTGGAAACACACTGCTGGAATTTTTCTATTTTCCAAAGTAGTAGTAGTAATAGTAAGTATCATAAAGATGTTCTTGAGACGCAAAGATATAAGTGAAATATTCTTAAATATGTTGAGAAAGGCAAATTACGAATGTTTAAATATAACCTGCCTTTGGCTGGGTCGGCATTAATTAAAATAGGTATGCAAATTTATTAATATATTTCTATTACATGAATAGATAAAGAAATGGGCCTCACGATGGCGAAGTGGTAGCGTCGTCGCCTTGTGATCAAGGGGTCCCGGGTTTGATACCCGATGGAGGCACATAGTGGTTCGAATCCCACTTTAAACTGTAGGTCCAGTCCCGATTAACCTTACTGTGCATAAAGTGGATTTAAAACCCCAAATCAATCAATAAATAAAAATATTATATAAGAATATTGATATAACAGCATATTCATTATCTAGCTTACGTGTAGTTAACGTCGGCAAAATTTTGAATGCAAATGTCAAAATGTCAAATTTTTAACGAATTGAATATTTAAATATAAAAAATGATGTTGGATCCAGTTGACTAAAATTAAAGTGTCTGGTGATACTTTATGAATGTTACCTTGGTGGCGGAAATTAATAACTCTCGAATAAACAAATATATTTTCATTATTTAATGTTAGTTACCTTGTTATTTCATTATTTCCATTATTTAATTTTTATACGTAGTAAACCTTTCTAGGGGGGTGGACCCCCTAGAGCCCCTTCCTAAATACGTCCTTGCCCCGATCCACATCAACCTCCACGTTATCCCGGCGACGAACCTCGTCTCAGAACAGAGTGGAAAATTGTCGTGGTCGACTCTTTCACCCTAATCAATTTTACTTCGGGGTTGACTGGAGTGATTGGGCAGATGAAGTCAGCCCCCGCGTATACGCTGGAGGACACTTCTTGATCAACTGCATCACGAACCTCCACTCCCACCCGCTGCAGCTATTTTTGTTCCCGCTGCCCGCCTGCAGGAATCCATCCCGGAATTATGGCTGCAGGAAGTGGCTGGTCGACGGGAAGGAGAGGGGGGGAAAATTGGTGGCACAGGAAATATCTCGTTTGGGTACCGCATTGTTCCTCGGCTCAACAAATTTTACAGTTCGCTGTGTCTTATTTTTGCCACGTTGTGCCGGTTCGTGTCAGTGGCGGATTACCGACCTCCTTTTTTGGGGATGGATTAACTCTTCAAGCAGTCGCTCACCATAGTTTTAGATGTAATCCGCAAAAGCTATTTTAGACGTCAACGGTGACTATCGGAAGGTTATCGCATAGTTTTTACACTTCAAGCGTTTTTGTTTGTTTGAATTTTCATTTTTAAGCCCACTTTATGCACAGATGGGCTAATCGGGACCGGACAATTTTAAGTGGGAGGGGAGTGCAACGGGTGACCTTCGCAGGGGGCACCCAAAAGTCACACCCCGCTAACTGCAATGTTGCAGCCCAACGAGGCTCTGGCGTCCGGACATATGGCCAGTAAAACCCTTTGTAAGGGCTGTGTGTTGTCCTTATATGTGCTGAGGGCCCCTTTACAGCCTCAGCTTTTAACCTAGGTAAGGATATTTTAGTTCTCAGAGACAGATGTTGATTTTAGCTATGGTAAGGGGCTTGTCCGTATAATGTGAAGGGTCAAATAGGCTATGCTCTATCCCGGGAATCTGTGGAGCAAGGCCGCAGAGTAGGGGAGAAAGAGAATGGGTGGAACGAAGCAGTACACGCTGCTGGAAAGGCTGGTAACTGCAGTCCCTCTTCCCGTCCACAGAATCCCGTCCCCTCTCATGCATTCACTGGTCGAGCCCTGTCGAGTCACCATTTGCGCAGAGAGTTGCTTTCGTTCACTCGCTCCAGAGATTCCCGGGACAGAGTATAAGTGCTGACGAACCACAATTCTTTTTCAATCAAAAGTTTGAAGTGGGATCTCAACCACTGTGCAATGTGCCTCCACCGGGTATCGAACCGCCGTTTTGACATCTTAAAAAATATAATGGAATACTAAACACAGAGGTTATTTTAAAAAAGACAGTAAATTAAAGAGCAAATACTTTGGATATGAACAAAAATAAAGTAAAACAGTGAAAAACTAATAAATAAAACTGAAATCCGTGTAAAGATCAAAATAGAGACATAAAGACTGACGCGGCCGACCTCTATGGTGTAGTGCTTAGCACATCGCTCCAGGGGTCTCGGGTTCGAATCCCGACCCAGGCATGGGTGTTCTTTGTGAGTGTCCCTTCCTCCATTTCATCGTACCATCACTCATACTCATTTTCGCGATCAGCCAAAAGTGGTAGACAAGCGAAGTTAAATAAATCAAACCAATCAGTTTAAACAGATACTCAGCACACAGATAGACAAGCGACAGGATAATGCAAAACCCCACAGAGGATTAGACAAGCGCCAGAGTTTCAAGCATACAATGTACCAGGTGGAAGAGAGGTTGACTTCTAATTGCCTTTGAAGATCACCCCTCACACTAACAACTAAGTAAAATAAGAACTAAAAAAACGTTTCGATGAGATGACATGAAGGGCAAGATAGGGATCAGCAGGAGGGTGAATGCTGTTCGTGATGCGACGCCTCCTCGCCACCTCAAGCGGGGAGATCTCTTAATTTTAGACATCAAGGGGGATCACTATCTTCTCTGTTGTTCAATGAAATTGGTTGATGGTTTAGTAAGTATCAAGGGCAGTGTTGTCATATGAAGCAAAATATCCCTGGGAGTAGGAAAATTAGGCAAAATGTTTGGGTGAAAAGAGAAATATTATGAAAAATATCAAAATAACAGATTTAATCTCTTTGAAGTGTGAAATACAATTTTCCTTTCTCCTTTTCCTTTCCTATTCCGACCGAAGATATAATTAATAACATAAGTTGCGCATGATAACATAAATTAACTATACCTTATATATTTAAGAAAAATTATTGTGATAACAAAACTAGTATGAATTTAACGTTAACTGGTGTCGTGAAAAATTTTAGTACTTTGAAATTTGGTTGAAGTGATTTATTTGATATGAATACTAATCTTCAATTTCTGATGTTTTCAGTCAATCCTAATATTCATGTAATTTTTTTGCTTTCTGAGGGTTAACTACTACTGCTATTAATAATAATAATGGTCAAAGTTAATGTATTGCTTTCAGAAAATATTGTATCAAGAGCAAATATGGAAATTAGGAAGATACTATAGTTCTTGACTACTTTTACGGCGGGCACCCTACATGCTGGCGTGGGGAGCGGGGAATAGGCAGCAGACTAACCAGACAACAGCGGTGGTACCGCGGGAAGATGTGCTGCGCGTACACGTTCAACAGGCTGCTGCGTTTCTTATCGCGCTGGATTGGTCGTTTTCCCGCTCCCCGCTTCTCTTGCCAGCAAGTAGGGCGCCCACCGTAGGACTGGACAAGAGTTATAAGGTCTGCAGAGAACACAAAAATACAATAAAATTCGTCGGAACAAAAGGGACAAAATGCAAAATGACAAGAATTGCTCGTGGAATATGGTGAATATTTCGAAGTATACGAAGATCGAATCACATAACCAACCAAATGGAGACGAGAACAAGCTCTGTATTTTCCAGACTTCCAGAGGTGAGACTTAGAACGAGACGGCAGAAAAAATAGAAAAGAGACTGAGATTACCGACATGTCAAATGTGTGAAAATTTCGCTTAAAATTACTTTACTCCCCCAAGCAAAATATACAACTCTTGTATTTCAGCAGTTAAGAAAACGAGACGAGTGGATTAGAAATCGAGATGGAACAGAGAACGAGAAAAAGGCGAGTCTCATCTCGACTTACAATGTTAGTACAATCGCTGTCGCTGATCAGGTCTCCTTTCAATCCATGTGAAAACCCCCATGTTACCATCAGGACCCCTTCACAAGCGGTCACAGACTGCAGCGTTAGGGACCGTCTGTGGTGTGTAAGACCGTAGGTTGATTGATTGATTTGCTCTATTTTACTTTGCTTGTCCCCCACTTTTGGCTAACAGTGAAGATGAGGACGAATGGGATTAGGATGTAACTGATGAAAGGATAATCACAAATACGCATGGACAGGACGCATCACAAGCCCTACATAGGTTTAAACTGGCTGCGAGTTCAGACGCCAGAGCGCCGTTAGTCTGTAAAATGCAGTGAAAGGTGTCACACTCCACAGAGGGTCGACAAACGAGCCACAAACATATCACTTGGTGGAACTAACTAGTCAGTGACTCTTTTCAAGCGCGTATCTGGAAATAGATATAGTAGTAGTAGTAATAATAATAATATTATTAATTACAATGGATTATTATTCGTAATATTTAATTTATTAATAACAATAATAACAATAATAATAATTATTTTTTTATTACATGAAAAGTGAAAGATGGCATAAACTTGGAACATAACAGCATTAATTCATTATCTAGTTTATTTCTATTTAAGATAATTTATATTAGATAAGTATCTTACGAATAAGTATAATATAAAAATAACACAGAGGTGTTATTCCAGCTGATGATATAATGTCCATTATTAATAAAAAGTGGGCATGTGATAGGAAGAAACTAACAACATTTTATGATAAGCAGATCATGTTTTACAGTAATTAAGTGTAATCGTTCTTGTTCTTTGGAATTTGCTCTCAAAATCCTTCAAAAATACATTCCCGCCACTCAGATTTTGTTATTGAACAGATTTGTATAATTGCAACCCAGTAAATGTACTCAGTGTGCACCAATCCACAAGAGATAGATTCTAGAAAGTGCTATCCTAGAAAGCTGCAGATATTGATCGACATATATTTCCTGTATGAGCTTAAAGTAGACTGTATCTCTAACGAGGTGCATGCATATTTATGACCCTTTCCCAGCCAATTTTTTTTCTCGTTGCCCTGAGTGAAGTTATTAGTATATATTTGCGTAACAAATTAGGAGCTAATATTCGAAATATAGGGGTTGGGTATCAAGTAACCTACCGTTTACAAAGCGCTATCGTTACGTGATAAAGATGGTTTGTCCTTGAACTATGGTGCTCAAGCTGGTAATGCGTTTGACTACCTCCTGGACAACCTAGCTTCGATACCCAGCCACTTAACTGACGTTCTAACACTATTGCTGATCATAGAAACATTTCATAGCAAAATCTGAAAAATTGTAATTGTTTGTACAGTGGACTCTTCTTAATTCGAACTCTAAGGGACGAAAAATGTTCGAATTATCCAAAATTCGAATTAACAAAAACTTCACGTCATTAAAGATGGTTTTAAGGGGGAATACACGTCTGTTCGAATTACCTAGTAATTCGAATTATCCAAGTTCGAATTAAAGAGAGTCCACTGTATCACAATTTATAAAAGTAATTAAACTCATGAACAAGCACCACAAATCGGATTTGTATAGATTGAAAATATGTAAGTGTGTGTGTGTGTGAGAGAGAGTTTGCGGGTGAGTGCGTGGATGGGGTCGAATTTGGAGAATTCCTCGTAATGCTGGAAGATTTTCACCAAACCGGTTAAACTCTTGCAATGCAAGAATCCAGCAACCACTATATTTTCAGTTCTTATGCAAAATACGGGTCTCATATCAATTTCATTTGGAGACTTAATCTAGTGATATAATGCGATGTCATTTTCATTAGAATATATTTAACAATCCAAAAATAAAAGCAGAGGAAAGCTGTTTAAAAAAAGTTGAAATTAACTTTAAAAATGTGGTCGTTGTCTACCACTTGAAGTGGTTGCTGACTAAAAAGACGTTATGAAGTCATTATAACAGCAAACAATTAAAACAATGAACTGAAACATCAAGAGTTAAATATAATTATAAATCATAGATCCTTGACGTAATCGTTCTAAATACATAGATTTCACTCTACGCAAGTGTTGAAAGATTAAAAATACCAGAAAGAAATGTAAAAGTTCGTAAATTGGAGAAAAGTAGTTATGGTTGGCTCAAATATATTAGCATATTATCCATAAACTGACTGAGAGTGCTGGATGATCAACTCACGATCTTGCCACCGATTGCTCCTAGTTCGAATCTTGCCCTGGTCGTGGGTGTTCCTTCATAAATTTCATATAATCATCATTCATCCTTATTTTCGTGATTAGCCAAAAGTGGCAGAGAGCGAAGTAAAATAAACCAAATATACGTATCAATCAATCAAGTTTCATTTCCATCTCCACCAAACGTTTGGAAAAAGAATATCACTGAATACCGCAAATAGGGCCGAGTGAAGTTTAACTTTTCAGATGCTACAGAATGTTTCACAATGCAAGCAAGTCACATTATAGGATTTTCTGTAATATTTTCCAAGATAGCGAAATAACTCTGATTTATACATGATAAACTTGAACTTAGATAGCTGTAATTGTGCCGAACCACGAAATATATGCCTCCATATCCCAACACACATACACATACCGCTCATTAATTTGTGAACACTCCCAAATAGTAGTGCTTGCCAAGGGTAGAGAGAATAATGTTATTTGCAATTAATTTGAAAGTAAACTGGTTTATTTAAATGAAATTCACTATTGTGGTTCCTAATATTTCATATTGTATAATAATAAAAAAAAATCAAGTAAGATTTCAGAATTGACTGAAATGCAGTCCACTAAACGTACACAAGCTTAGAAATGCAGAACTGGTTTGCTAAAGGAACTACTGTTGAAAGATTATGACTCGAGATCCTTTTTTTTGCCTTGTTCTAAGGTTAATATGGTTGCATCCGCTTATGCACCCCCCGCACTCACAAACACACAAGTTGTTACATTCCATTTCCACTTCTCATTTACAACTTAATGGTAAAGTCACACAACTTAGAATTATCTACTCTGATAAAGCAATTAGTTAATTTTCTAATAGGCTATCAGTGTTTTCTTGGCCTTTATTCAACATAATATAGATAACCTTATCAGCTTTTTTCCAGACACAGATTCTGCATGACCTCATGAAACGTAAAGAACACACACACACACACACATCTTAAGACTCTCCAGTACGAGTCTGGTACAATAACCACCAGTGACGGCACCAGAAGAAAATGAGGCAGATGAAGGGGTGGTAATATGTTCTTGGTCAGTGAATATAATATACCCTTAAATAACATACAAAATAAATATTTGGGCTAAAAGAGCTTTCATTTATCTTGTTGACTTCGGAGGCGGCAAGATGGTGTAGGCTCCCTGCCCCCTTTGGCGCTCTCACTGATAAACACTTCCCGAAGTCGTTTGCTGTATGAATTTATATCTTTCCAACGAAGCTCTCTTTAATTTTTTGTCCATACCTCCTAGTTCTCTTTAGGTTCCATAATGTTATGAAGGCTGCAGAAGTCCAGTCAGTAGGTTGGCTAACTGACACGCGGGCAACCTGGGTTCGATTCCGTGTGGTTGCTCTCCGACGATGATTTTTTCTATCGATATCATTGCATAAATAAATTAAGAAGTCCTTCGTCAATCTTTACGTGAATGACTCTGAGGTTAAAGTTGTTTGGAAAGTGGACGGCCCTGAGGTGATCGCAGGGTGATACTGATTCACAGCACACTACTCACATTATGACTGGAATTGAGTCTGTGTGCAGCCTCTTTATACCTCCTGCACTTTCGCGACACGGTGTACAATGCACCAGAAATAAATGTTACACATATTTCATTCTTTTCTATCCCCAGTTACAAGTAGACTAATGGTTAAAACATGAAATAGTTGCATTGCTTAGTAAAGCTTGGAGTTGATCACCACGGAGAAGACGTGATGGCAATTAGTGAGTCGTACTTGTGATGAAAGGCAGGATGACTGGAAGTTTAAATTAATGTACGATCTCAGAATTTAGTTCATGGCATTGTGTGAGAGTCACGAAAGGGTTGAGGTACAGGAAATTCTCACTGAACATGGTCGTCTAGGCGTTTAACCTGTTATCCCATGACTGCTAATCCATCTTCTGGCACGTGGAATCATTTTGCTTACATCACATGTAATGGACCATAAGAAAATTCGTCACATGCAGCGTGCAAATTAACATAGAAATCCTTAAATAAAGCAACCTTCCACAGTACCAGCGTGCTAAGTACGTATTGAAATTCCGCTCATGAAGGGTAGCAGATTGAGAGAGCGAGAGAGCGAGCGAGAGGAGACGTGGAAGCCTTCCGGGATAATCAACCTTTCCCAAAACTTCCAAGAGCGCATGGCTTCCAAGACAAGAGAAAACGGCATAAGGTTCTCTTGCGGGACGTGATCCCATCCTTATCCTTAGACACGCTCTGATTACATTGGCTGGGCTTTGACCTCTGGAAGAAACGCAATGGAATTGTATTGGTAGCAATTCAACCCTTCTTTTTTTCGCTCCCTTTTACGGTAGTAATTGTCAGATTCCAAATTCATGTATTTCGACTGCAACAGTAATAAAGAGGTCCCACAAATATCAACACACACACACAATATATACATATTTATATATATATATATATATATATATATATATATATATATATATATATATTGTGTGTGTTGATATAATATATACATATGTATATAGTAATTTAAATAAATAAATATATTATATATTCGCCAAGACGAAGATGGAAGTATAACATTGAGATGTACCTGAGGGAAATCGGTAAGGATTGAAAGGATTGGATTCATCTTACCCAGGATAGCGACAGATGGAAGGAAGGCTTGTGTTCTGCAGCCCTAAACCTTCTGGTTGAGGCTAGAGAGTTAGTTAGTTATATATATAAATATACATGTCTTATTTAAAGTCACTCACAAAGAAGCACCAAGCCGGGAATCTAAATTGGAACCTTCATTGACGGCACGGCACCACTATTCTCCAAGCGACAAAGTATCGACCTGTCAATGACCAATTTTGTAGGCTGGTACACATGGAACTAGAGTTATATTAATTTTGATGCATCAATTGAGCTTGAGTTTTTGTTTTAAGTCCACTTTATGCACAGGTAGGCTAATATGTACTAGACCTACAGTTTAAAATGGGATCCGAACCACTACATGCATCCACTGGGTATCGAACGAAGCACATCAAGGATGTGCTTCGGTCATAACTTACTTTTTTTTTTAAAACCATATCTTTTAAAATAGCGAGAAAGGCATTATACATTTATATATTCAACGGAAAATAAAATACTACTGGGCATAGTAAATTGGTTAAACTCGTCTTGTTTTCATCGATCAATTATCTATCCCCAAGAACTTCTTGCTATAGCTGTTGGCCACTCCTCAGTTTTAAAACTAATTCCACTCGTGCCAGTGATACACCAGTTCTATGTCATAACCAGTATTTGTTAGTGAAATCGAAAAAATACCGTTATCATTACTTCTTGACTTATTAGTTCTTATTTTTCCAAATGTTATACACATATCATGAATTGTTTGAAATCGTGGAGTTAACGAACCAAAATACATAAAAGATTGAACTGAAAAAAAAAATAATTAAAAAAAACCTTAGGTGGCTCGTCGCGAAATTAAATCGTAAATATGCTACTGAATGGAGGCGTGCTCATAAGGTCAGTTACAAAAAATGTAATGTAAGGGAGGCAACTTGACTTAGCTACGTCACCATATACGGCAATGTGCTACGGGAATTCATAAAAGTTGCACTGCACGACAACGATGCGACAGAAATGATGAACTCAAATGAAGTGTGAGATTTGCTAATTCAGCAATGTTACAAACATTTCCCGGCAGAAGTTGGCGATTTACGACTTTCACGATGCACACGACACATTAATTTTTAAATTCATTTTCAGAGAGTTGTTTGCAAGCACATTACTTAATAATAGGGCTTGATGGAACTTGTTTGTTTCTATTTCTGTGGCTATTCAACTTTTCTATGTTGTTAGGTTAATCGTCACGGTGAAGATTAATGATGGTTACATGAATCGCAGAGGTTCCAACACAGAAACTTTGCAAGTGTGATCGTGAGTCGAACACTCAATTCGCTCTGCTACTGAAGCAACATATAACGAAATTGCATACGAGTGGAGGCACTAGACTCTGTCCCGGGAATCTCTGGAGCGAGGAAACGAAAGCAAGACTCTGCGCAAGTAGTCACTCGAGAGGGCTCGACCAATGAACGTGTGAGATAAAACGAGAATGCGCTTTGTAGCAGCGCGTACTGTTTCGCTTTGCCAACTCGCTTTCTCTCGTTCTCTAACGTTATGTACGGTCTTGCTACACAGATTCCCGGGATATATTATAACTAGTAGTGCTGTCAACCTCTCTTCCCTGGACTGCATTTTGCTGGCTAGCAAGTCTCTGGCGTCTGGACTCAGCCAGTATAATTCTCTGTGGGGTTCGTTTGTGATTGTCCCATCATTCACCTAATCTTATTACCATTCATCCTCATCTTTGCGATTAGACAAAAGTGACAGAAAAGTGAAGTAAAATAAAACAAATCACTTAACCAATAACAATAAAATAGTATCGGAATTTGCTACATACCAAAAAAATACCGATATATCCAAGATACAGAAATATGGACTACTGCTAGGTTTTAATCATAAAAATAGGAATGATAGATCGAAATAGACGAAGGGAGGCACACATAAATATCCATGTCTAAATTGAGATTCGTAACTATTTCCTTCTATTAATAAGGGGATATCCAATAATAACACGAAAGAGTTTAGAATTGCTCGAAGCATACTTTTTAGTGTTCACCATCACATATTATAAGTAGAGAACACGGGCTTTCCAATCGAGATGATATACGTTACATAGGATTCTGGTCTTTTGGAGAGCCACGAATGGTTTCACATGTTATGGTTATCGAAATAGCGGTTTGGCCACTACGACTCAACAAACTACGAAATTGCACAATTTGATGGAGTTGAATTACCACACAAGAATAATCTGCCCATCGATTTTCATACATACAGAAAGGAATGTTCCGGAATTTCAGATGGTGGACTGATTGGAGGTGTACAAAGTGAAACATCTGAGTCAAAAAGGGAATTACCCCAAAAACAGTTTTTTTTTAAATCGAAATTTCAATGTTGCCAATACCGACTTCGACATTTTATTTCTTTCATTCTATTTCGGCGACTGTCCTACCTTTTTGATTAATCGTGACGATGAGGATTAACGATAAACTGATGAAATGATACATCCATGCCTTAACTAGGATTTGAACCTAAGAACTCTGGTTTAATAGCGCGTTGTGCTAACCACTCCGCCACGGTGGCCAGCACACATATATTTTAAGCAGCTCTAAATTTATTTCCATATACGCCGTATATAAATGTAGAGATCCAAGTTTTGAAACATGGTGGTGTACATACACTGACTGGCTACACTGAATACATATTAATAAGGTATCCCCAAAACTAAAGAACTTCCATCGATTTCATCTTATCATTAAGATGAAATCCATGAAAGGACAATCATAAACACACATGGGCAGCACCAAACATGAACCCCACAGAGGATTATACTGGCTGTGAGTCCACACGCCAGACCCTCGTTAGTCTATAAACTGTAGTCTAGGCTGTACTATGTGAAAGAGAGGTTGACAATTGGGTGCCTTCCGATAGGTCACCCCTTATACAAGGCCCACTTCATCTTCAGTGGATATGCGAACAAAGAAAATTTCCTAATTTGGGCACGAGAGCAACTGGAATAAGACCTTGAAAGACCCCATGACGATCCACAAGTTATGGGATTGTGCTTCATTGTGTGTTTGGATTTTTCCATTTTGAGAACGAAGAAGAAATGCACTGTCACTGTGATGTTGAAAACGTTTCTGTGGCCATTGTTGAGTAGGAAAAGCAATGAAATATGGTTCCTACAAGATGGAGCAACCACTGGCTGAAGTGGTGTACTTTCGATCTAGCCACCGAAATTACGGGGTTCTTGTTTCGGTCTAGGAATGGGTGATGATTGTCCCTTCATCAGTTTCATCCAATTATCACTCATCCTCATCGTTGCGATTAGCCAAAAGTGTCATAAAACCGACGTTAAATAACACAAATGCAAAATACAAGATTGAGCAATTTGGAATTCTGCAAGGAAAAAACATGGCATTGCTTGAAGAGATGTTTCTAAATCATATGTCGCGTAATGACAACATTGGCTTGCCTCCTAGATCAGATCTCACAGCTTCGGATCGCGCATCCTCCCGAGATTCCTCAAGAATAGTGTCTACAGGAATAAACCAAGAAGGAAAACATTCTAATAGTAATTCGTGATCTCGTGACAGGAAAGTTAGAAGGTTGCGGAAAGTATGGTGCATCGAATTCGTCATAGTCACTATGACCCTCAGAAATGATCACATTTTATTATGTGTATGCAACCGATTACATCTGGTACCGTCTTAAATGGTTGACTTTTGCCCAATGTTATTTTTCCATTGGGTAGGCTACCCATCTGTAGACCACTTCTATGTTGTAACTCATACAGTTGGTTCGCAAATAGCTTACAAACAATGGGATTACTAGTTTGGGACACACACACACACATTCCTCAACAGAGATACTTACTGACATTGTATCTGATTTAAGAGATATTAATGATTTAAGAGGTATTAATGTTTTAACTGTTAAGTCAAGTTATCTCAGGTCGTTAGTTATTTTCAATATTCTCCACTTCATACGTATTTTCAATTTTTTTCACCTTCTCCTTGCCAGTCGAGACCACTTTTGGCTGAAGCCTCTGCAAATACGGACCTGTAGCTGACAATCCCCATCAGGCTAACCTAATGACAATCAATTTCAAAATTATAAATTTCCAGACATGAACTTTGTGGTCTTCTTCGTGTGTTCTCTGCCCAGGTCTTTCATCTTGAAATGAAGAAGATCCCCAGACCTTTAAATCAACGCCTGTAAACTGTTTTAAAGCTGAGTTCCTGTTGACGACGTAGTTTCGAACGTTATATAGTCTCGTATACCCAGAGCATGCATCCGGCCGAGCGTGGGTTTGATTCCAATGACATGCCTCCAAGGCTTGTTTGCGGTTTCCGAAGTTGCAAACACTCCAAATTGGTGACCCGGTGCAATGAAATACGCATCAAGCACCAATCCAGTTGTGAATGAGTCGTAAACTTCTGCTTTACGATTGCAATTCTGCCGAAGATTAAGCATAAATTCTGTGCATTTCTTGTTAGCCCTGAAGTTGTAAATATTCCTGATAGGTTGGTAAGTTTAATTTTTGATGTCGCTACGAAATATTAATTACACGTCGCGCGATACTAAATCACAGTTACTTTCCTATATTTTAGCTGTAGCTAGGCGCGATTAATAAAGGAAAGCGTTTATCTTCACGCAGAATCTGCAGCTCGGGAAGGATTCATGACACTTTCGTATTCACTCTTTGCATGTGTGTGCAAGTAATTACTGCCGACACGACTTTCGCATGCAAAAGATCACCGCAAGATTATATTTTCGCTTGTCACAAGCTTGAGCAACAATGACCAACTGGTAGCACCTCTTGATATCCGTACTTGCTTGTCACGACAGCCTGAGACTCTTTTGTTCATGAATGTAACTTCCGTTCAAGACCACGCGAATGCACTTTTTCCCATAATTCTTTTGAAACCATAATTATGTACAAAATTTCCCGAAATTTTGGATTACTTTACAGTACTATTTAGGTTATATTGCTTCCTAAAGGACTGAAAAATGCGAATGTTTATGGAAAGGAAGTATTCATTATATTATCTGCTTTTATTATAGATTATATATGCTCTTAAAGTATTAATATTTAAGGAAAAGATTGGCATTTTACAACAAAGGCATATGAACGTGAAACTAGTTCGGTATACTACGATAAGAGGAATATACAATCAATGATTTTTCCGCAGAATTTTTTAAAAGAAAACTATCTTTTCGTACACCTGAATACTCTGAACCTTGCTCGTATTTGCTGCGATTGTGGTCTATGGCAAATATATTACAGAGTGTTTCTTCGGAAATAAGTTTTTGTTTCATCGTATGTATGTATGTGCGTGGGGGTTGGTGCGTGTGCGTGCGTGCATGTCGAGAGAGAGAGAGAGCGAGATAGAGAGAGAGAGAGAGAGAGAGAGAGAGAGAGAGCGAGATAGAGAGAGAGAGAGAGAGAGAGAGAGAGAGGAATAGTCCTGTTCTTTCCATTCTTGAGATTATAAAATAACCCTTTGCCTTAAAATATACCATGTTATGAAACTATCCGGTCCAGTTCTTATATTTACAGTCTATTTGATACACAAAAAAGGCTAATCTGGACTGGACCTACAATGTAAAGTGGAATCCGTATCACCATGTGCCCCCACCGGGAATCGAATCCCGTGACCGTTGATTACTATCGAGTAAAGAATTAAACTAAATCTGAATTACTATATGAAGGAAATACAAGTTATTTTAGTGAAAACAGGTCGAACTTTTCAAATTCAATACTAACTTCCTTCCGTGTATATCGTGCTGAGAGCAATTCCTAATCTTATTCACGGTCTTGTGTCACTGAAGGAAATATAATTAAAACCAAACATCGAGATTTTTCGGAAAGGCTTGTATATGGATGCACCACCATTATAACCGGATGTATCATGGAAATAATACCTGATACCATTTAAAGTTACATAAAATTTAAATTCCACATTTTTCTTGGTGCAAATCCTTGTTAATCTTGTACAGTGAACCGAGAACCTGCAGCAAAGATAATTATATTCTCCCCCCCTTTCTCTCTGTGTGTGTGTGAGAAACAAAACATGATTTTTTTTCGTTTAAGTGAATCTATCCAACATTCCTTCCACATGAACTACCGACTTTTCTTATCTCTCGTGTTTCTGGCCAATTCATATACGTGACTACTCCCGCATCGACAATGCCGAATATCCCCATCCATAATGGCAGGATTATTTTGGATTCTTTCCATAATCGAGCGATTTTACAACCTGGCAGCCTCACAAAGAAATTTTTAAACTCCCTGTGGTCTACGACTACCAGTAACATATTTGTAGGCGCAAGGCAGCACTTACAGAAAAGGATGGAATTACGGATATTCTATTAACTTCACTTAAAGTTTCTAACTGTTTGTGCTTTTAGTAGACAAATATTTCCGTAATAGGCTAGGGAGCAAAGATTTATATCCAAGTTATATGGTTGAGATTCAAAGAAGATTCAATGTTTTACAAAAGATCCGTAGTTTCGACAATTTTCATGTTTGAATATCAAGGATATTGCTTGGATGATCTCATCTCCCTGGTGGAAAAATATATGGCTTGAAGGATTTTTATAAACACTGGATATTGATGATTTTCATACCTTTTTTGTTAGTGGCTCATCCGTTAATTTTCACATCACATCTGGATAGAATCGAGGAATCTCCAAACCTCTGTGACTTGAAAAGTGTAGGTCGAGGAGAGTTTGTTTGTTGTAACTCTTATGATTACATGCCAGAATAGATAGAGCTAACAACTGCTCGTCTCAGATTCCCTGAATGACCGAATGTGAACGAATACTCTATAGTTTAGATGCCACTATACAGTTGAGACTGATTTCTATCCTATACTGAGTTAGCAGTTAATCCTCATTAAATATGCTTTTACTTGCTGCTTCATGCATTAGATTCAGATTTTGTGGCGAAATTATTCACAAGAATACAGATTGAATGTCTACTTGGATCGCTATGATTTCCGGTTTCCAATCATACAACAGCGCGGTCACTTTGAAAGGACAACTATGTCGGATTGGTTGCTGCAAGCTCCTCCTGTGACGTGTAGTAGATACGTGCAAGGAACTACCAATCACGTCACCTGCATGGCTAGAAGGGGAGGAAAACTGAGACGACTCGAGTGCAAAGTGGACTCGAACGTGAGAAGTTCTAGATTCCATTATGACGGCTCATTGGAGGGTATTTTGCAGTGATCATTCACCATCACAGCATCACAGTAGTGAGAAGGGGGAGAGAGAGGATTAAGTATGGGGAGATTGTTACGGCGTTCTGCGAAAAACAAACAAAAATCACAGAGCGTTCAGTGGATCTGATCTCGGAAATCGAAATCGCATGCTCCCTCGAACGCACACAAAAAGACCTGAATGGAAGCAATTAAGCGGAGTTCACCATGTCAAGCGATGCAAACACAAATGCAATACATTACTGAAAAACGACCCCGTCTGTGTGCCTCGGCGTATTGAATCAAGAACGGTCTCAATCCGGATGAGGTTAGTCGGCTGCAGGATTAAGCACAGCCGATCACCGCCTCTTGTGTTCCCAAGTTTCACGTCTCTATTTATCCCACATCTCGTACAAATTTTCACATTGCATTTTCACATTTTCCACTAAATCCTTCGAGAGGAGCTAATGGGCACAGTGTTAATTTGTGTTAGAAATAACAAAACATTTGTTCATCGCTTTTAATGTATTCAATAAAGGGAGGTAAAATATTCCGCTCTTCTGGTGGGAATTATAAATTTGGCTAGCAGTGTATGGGCTTGTTTTGTTTATACCAATCTAAATGGTTATGAAATAAAAATTAACGAATGCTAACATGGGAATTTATTGGATAACTTGGTTATAGTATCATAGCTTTGAAATCTTCAATGCTTGGCATATTGCAATACTATAACTCTTCCTTTTGTGATATCGTGGAGGAGAAAACCCCAATTATGACACGAAACGAACACGTATTACGGAAAATAGAACTCGCATAGAACAGTAGTGACCAATTCGTGTACCGCGAGCCACATGTTCTGATTATTATTATTATTATTACATATAATGCACATGGTAGAAATATGTTTGATAGCATCCTTTCTTTCTAATGTAAAAACATCAAATTGCTTCAAACTTTTTAAACAGTATAAACCGAGACTCTACTGAAGTATTTGGTATCTGAATAAAATATTCCCAGCTCTACACTCAGGCATATTAATAATAAAATGAAAGTTCGAATAATTTCAGTAATTCATTTACTGTATGTGAACGCTTAATACAGTAAAACTATTAGTCACTCTGGATTTTGACCTACTTTGTGAATTACGAAACTAATAAACATCAACCAATTAAAAGCATGAAACTATCTAAGAGTTATTATAATAACTCTTACGTTCAACACGGCTGGTACCTAATGTTTGCGATCTCCATTGTATCAGAGCAAAGTATTTGCTTTAAAGAAACCGACAATTCGCTACAGGATTTTATGAAATTGTTATTGAAAAGTAAAAACAGACCCATGTTATTCTCATATTTTTCGAATAACATTCCCCCTTCATTAGTTAAAAGCTTGGCAAAGCTTGATTAAGGCCATCCTTATGCTCAGATAAGCTCATCAGGATTGGAGATTAAAGTAGAATCCAAAGCAAGGTTCAAAGAGCCTCTGGTGGGAGTGGAACACGGGAACCCTTGATTACAAGGGAACAGCGTTAGCCACTACGCTATCGGGTTTGAGTTGCTGTTTTAAGTCCACTTTATGCACAGTAAGGCTAATCGGGACTGGACCTACAGTTTAATGTGGGATCCGAACCACTTGTGCCTCCACCGGGTATCGAACCCGGGACCCCTTGCTTACAAGGCAAAGACGCTACCACTGCGCCATGGGGGAGGCCCACTACGCTCTCGGGAAACCCATTTTAACAAGCGAATCACTCCGTCTAGTTCTGTACATTTTGAGAACTATAAATATATTTGATTGACCACATATTGGTTTATTCGATTGATTGAGTTGGAGTTTTAAGTCCACTTTATGCAAAGTAAGACTAATCGTGACTGAACCTACAGTTTAAAGTGGGATCCGAACCACTATGTGTCTCCACCGGATATCGAACCCGGGACCCCTTTATTGCAAAACGACGACGCTCCCACAGCGCCATCGGGGAGGCCTTACAATACCTGTTGGATGCAATGCATTACACATTTAAATATTTTAAAAGTATGTTACATCTACTATGAGGACGGTACATTATCCAAACCAAGTCTTTCATTTTTTTTTTTTCAAAACTTGAGGCGAATACTCGGACGGTATGATTGACGAAGGCCACGGGGCTCCTTATCACCACGTTGGCCAAACGCGCTGTATTTTTCTAAAGCTGTCACCATCTAAGGTTCTGGGATCGAGTTTAGGTCTCGGCCAGGGTGTTAATTTATTTTTGTTCCTTCACCAGTTTCATTCACATTTATTCCTCTGGCTAGTCTAATGACGTAAAATAAACACAATAAAAACATTCTCGTCCTCCCTTCTCCTTTCCTTCTATTGTCCCCTCACATCCCTGCGATGATCAAGCAAGCAGTGCAGAAAAGTAACGTGAAAGAAAACAAACAACCAACCAGATAGAGGCTAGGAAACATTGTTCCAATCAATATTACTGCACAAGGAATTACATAGGAAAGATAACCTAACAAAATGGAGTATTTATTTGAAACATAGGGGAAATTTTGATAACTTTCCAGAATCTAATCTAAATCTAATTAGCAATCTCTCAGTTTTTTGGATGGGAAACACTCAATTGATTCATTGATTGATTTGTTTTATTTTACTTCGCTTTGCTGCCAGTTTTGTTTAATATTGAAGATGGGGATGAGTGATGATATGATGAAGTTGATGAAGGGACACTCACAAAGAACACCCAGGTCCAGGCTGGGATTCAAACCCGGGGAAAATCACTAAAATCACAAAATAAAGTTGATTCTTTTTTAAAAAATTAATGATATTGTTTGTTCATTTCTTTACCTAAATATTACTATCTGCCAAGACAAGGAAATACGGAAAATTTATATCCATTCAAGTTAGCTTCCATTACCATTTCACTATACTCTATCCCAGAAATCTGTGTAGCAAGGTCGCGCGTGGCATCAGAGAAGGGGGTTGGGGGTGGGGGAGGGAAATCTAGTGGCCAGACACGCTGCTCGAAGGCTGGTAACTACAGTTGCTCCCCTCCCCACGCAATCCCATTCCTCTCAAGTGTTCATTGGCGGAGCCGTCTCGCGTCGGGAGTTGCTTTCGTTCACCTGCTCCAGAGATATATGGGACAGGGTATAGTTCATCAAGAATAGTCAAAATTGCGATTAACCTTGAGATGTATTGGAAAAATGAGGCAAGGCAATTGCGATTCACTAAATACGAATCTCGTGAATGAAAGAACTAAACATTCTTACACTTGTATTTGATTTTTAATGACACTCTTCTACCTATCTATGTTAATCACGGCGATGAGAATGTGTGGTAAATTGATGAATATGTGAAAGATGCACGTTAACCAGGATTCGAGTCTAGGAACTCAGAATTCATAGAACTAAGCATTCTGGGAGCGAACCTAAGCAGGAGACGTCAATCGAGAGGGGAGAGGGAGGGGGAAACAGAGAGAGAGAGGGAGGGATAAAAAGAGAGAGAGATAGTGAGCGCGCGCGAGAGAAGGGGAGCATTGCAGAGAGAGAGAGAGAGAGAGAGAGAGAGAGAGAGAGAGAGAGAGAGAGAGAGAGAGAGAGAGAGAGAGAGAGAGAGATGGAGAGCATTGCAGAGAAATCCTTGAAGTTCCGCTCCCCATAAAACCACGGAGCTGGGAGCTGGCAACTAGCACTGGCCCAGTAATCGATTGTTCTGCTCTCCGGAGTGAGGGCCACATCCAAGTCGCCGAGCTCCAATGCTTGTTTCAGCAGATATCTTTAGCAGCTCCATCATAGGAAATGACCATGACGATGAACAAAGTGAAAGGTGAGTAGGAAGGGAAAAAAATGAGTCCACTTGCTTCTCGCTTGAGCGAAGGTGGTCTTCTATTAAGTCTAAGTGCTGCATTCAACCAAATGCTTGAACAAAGGCAAGACATTCCTTCGAGAACACACATACCAACATTTTATACATATGCGCATGCAATACTAACCCAGCATCGAAACAGCTACACTGTATATTTGACTCTGTATACAGGGTGCTCACGAAATAGAAACAACTACAGTTTAAATTGGGATCCAAACCACTATGTGCCTCCACCGGGTATCGAACCCGGGACACCTTGATTACAAGACGACAACGCTTCTACCACTGCGCCATCGGGGAGGCTCGAGAGAGAGAGAGAGAGAGAGAGAGAGAGAGAGAGAGAGAGAGAGAGAGAGAGAGAGATTGATTCATTGGGTCATATTACTTCGCTTTCTGCTACTTTTGTCTAATCGCGAAGATGAGGATGAGTGAGGATATGATGAAATTGATGAAGAAACAGTTACAAAGAACACATATGCCCAGAACGGGATTCGAACAAGGACCTCTGGCGTCGTAGCGAGCTGTACTAACCACTCCGCCACGGTGTGAGAGAGAGAGAGAGATGAGGTGATATGGAGAGAATGAAAATGACAGAATAAATTATGAACATATACGTTTTACATTATAATTACATTGTCGATGAAGATATGTAACAGAAGTAATTTCTACACACGAGAAGATGCAGACATTAATTAGCAACAAATGCTGCACAACAGTTACTCTTTCAAGTTCAACCTCATTTATATACGTATATAACCCCTCCCTTTTGCATGTTCATTACTTTGCTTCAGAGGCTTATCAAACAATGTTCAATATTGTACAGTGTGTTGGTGGATAGTAAGATTTAACAGAAAAAAATTGGAAACTTATTCAAATCATTGAACAAGATTTGTGACAAGATGAAAGAAAGAAGCAAAGCAGAAACTGACAAATTACTTTCAAAAATTAAATAATGTAAATGCATATGTAGAGCTCTATACCTTCACATTAGCCCACATGCCTTCATGGCATGTTTACACACGCGCAGGGGTACCTTTACATTTTTACCTTTACCTTGCATATACTCACAAACACAATAAAATGCAAAGATTCAAATGTACGAAATGTTTCGGGGTTGCACCTGAGTAATAACAGAAGAACATCTAAGTTTGACGCAAGCTGACGAATTTATCCTTACAGCGTACTTAAATCTGGAAGGAACATTCACAATGTCCAATCGAGGTGCATTATTAATGTGAATATCCAAGGGACATCTATCGGATGCCTAAAGGGGATATCTAAAACTAGCCATATTTTATGTCCATTAAATGCTCAGAGCTTATTTCAAAAGATACATATATTTTTTTAACATGCATTAGATGTTTTTTCGATATATAAGTGTACATGTTTGTAATTTAAATAACAACTTTATACTTAATTTAAACATGTAACTGGAACTGAAACACATCGCTATGTTTAACACTTATATTTCCCTCCATCTAAAATACCACACATATAATATACGAATAACTGTAAACAATTAATTAAGTGTTAATTTTCTTTAAAAAGAGTAAATCTCAGTGTAGACTTAGTTACCAGCCTTCCCAGCAGGGTGTACTGCTTCGCTCTGGCCATTCGATTTCCTCCCCTTCTCTGACGCTATGCGCAGTCTTGCTCCACAGTTAGCTGGGACAGGGTATAGGTAATGCTCTTACTCCTTTATTGGTATTTTATGTGCGTTTACGCACGTGGGGGGGAGGTGTATGTGTGTGCGCGTTTGAGTGTAAAAATATATTCCAAACGAGTATGGGTTTGCGTGAGCAGGGGTTCATCCAGAAGTTTTTATTTTGGGCGTTTGAGGGTATATTTAGAGCCAAAATGACCATAAGTTAGGCCTTTGTGAAACATTTTAGAGGGGTGTTGAAGAAATTTGGGGACGTTGGGGGTATGGATAAATTACTACGTGGAAGGATGTGTGTTGGGGGAGACAGGGGGAGGGTAGTTACAGAAGTATATTATAGAAGCACATCCAGAAGAGATCTTTGACATGTGCAAATCTAGTCACAGAAATGTTATTTCTGCATTCAAATTATGTGTGAACAATATCCAAGTAACTACTAAAACTAGGCCAATGCTAGTCAAAACTTGGTCCTGGCATATTGCCCTTTATATCTAGATGATGTCTGATAAATATCCGGACAAGATTCAATTCTTATATAAAAAATAAATATTTTTTTTTATTTTAAACATTTCTCAATACAATAAAAACGTAGAGCTCAAGTTCCAAAACTGATTTTACATCCACTTTATGCTTAGATAGGCTAATCGGGACTGGATCTACAGTTTGAAGTGGAATTTCAACTGCTGCGCAAGGCACCTCCATCGGGAATCAAACCCGGGACCCCTCAACTGCAATTGGCAGTATGTAGACACTAAGTAATCGTGGAAGCCCACTAAGTGATGTCCGGCCCATGTTTTAACATAGTACGTTTATGTACAGTACATATTGTGGTGCATGATCGCCTGCCCTAGCTCGCTTCCTGCGGATACAATGTTAAGTCAGCAGATGAGAAGGTGTTTGGCCCCGACTTTCGCAAGGACGGAGAAGGCAATAGGCGAGGAGTCGGGGGAGAATGGGGAGTGTTTGATTGGATTGTGTGGAGACAGGGAGGAGGCTACAATTAGTGCGAGCTAGTGTGGAGCGACCGTGCACCCTCATCGACGGGTATGTGTTTTCCGAAATAGGGTCCGATTCCTTATTAAATAGCATCAATAGTCCGAATTTCTATCTTTCACCTTTTACTTCCTTTAGTTATATAATTTGACGCAGAGTCACTTGGGGATGGTTCCCGAATATCGCGGGCATCCTCTTTTATATAGACCGTCCCAAGGGGCTCCTCTGTACATGCACCACAATATCACAAAAATTTTCCACAAAACACATTGCATATCCTTGAGAGATATCCAATCTGACCTTCTGGGCTCACAAAAATTATAATTAATGTACAGTCATCGCCATTAAAAATGGGACACCTAAATCGTGAAATACTCTTTTCCCTGCAAGGCGTTGTGTGTGTTGCCTAACTATACGGCGATAAAAGATTCTAATAGGAAATTTTCAATGGTGACTTCTACCACCGCCGTACTATATACTACCAAAACGCCTTGCAGGGAAGCAAGTATTTCAGGATCTAGATGTCCCATTTTTATTGCCGGTGATTGTACATCCATTGTAATATGTGTGTTTTATGGGCAAGTGATTAAAATTCACTTAATATATTTTTCTTACGTGTAGATTGACGGAATCAGTTTATAATTAAAGTATCGTTAATAAAAACATTGCGCATTCCTTTGGTATAGTTTGTTCTAGGAAGAGTTTCTGCTGGTTTAATGAACGCACGAATGCTGCGCGATGTACAGTTAATAGAATGAGATGGAAGAAAGGCAGCGGAGAGAATGAACGACCCTTTTAATTTTTCAGCATAATCCCCCCTGGACTATCTCAGCAATGTTCCTGTACGAATTCGCAAGGGAAGGAAGCTCGTGGTCTTCAAACCGCAGGCCCACAAAGCTGATCATTACATTGCCTTTGGAAAGTTTCGTTCCCTGTTGGCATCGCCCCCTCCCCCCCCTCCCCCCTCGTGCCCCTGGGTTTTAGAACGAGCAGAAATCACGGGGGATTAAGCCTGGGAAAGGAGGAAATTGCTCAACTAAATCGGAAACTGTCGCTCATTGGCTGCAGTTGCAAGTTCAGATTTGTGTGCAAGGGCATTGCCCTGCCGAGAAAGAGAACTACGATACATCCAGGTTTACAACTTACAAGGCCTAAATCATCTATACTCTGTCCTGGGAATCTCTAGAGCGAGCGAGGAGGTCTCGACCAATGAACTCGTGAGAAGCGAAGTGAGTGCTGGAACAAGTCATGTGCAGAAGCGCGCTCTGCTTCGTTCCGCCAACTCGCAGTCTCCCCTTCTCTACCAGCATGCGCGGCCCTGCTCCACAGATTCCTTGGACAGGGTATATGTATTAAGGCAACAACTGACAAGTGCGAATGTAAGCCGGCGCCTGAAGTGGAAAATGTTATCTAGGGGGATGTTCGGTCGAGCCTTTGGGTTGGGTTTAACATGGCCACAATGTGACAGCTGGAGGGGATGATTCTCGAAAATTTTGCTAGCTGGAGCCTGGGGGGATACCATCGCCCACATCCCCCTCACTTCGAGCACCGATGTAAGTCCAATATGCTGTGGCATGTAGTACCGATGTATGCAAGTAAGATTGCGGTTGAGTTGAGCAAGTTGTGCGAAAGGAATAAAAGTAAGACCAGTGAAGTCACGGCCTTATCTGAAGCACATGTGTAGAAAAATGCCACGTTCATTGTTGTTGTATCCACAACAATTACTGTGGTTAAGAGAACATAAACAGAGCATTGGGTCAGTTAATAATCTAGAAGAGATAGTGTCCAAATACGATATGTACGATATGATATATATGAAGTATTATTCACAGAGTAACTGGCCTCCCCGATGGCGCAGTGATAGCGCCGTCGCCTTAAAATCAAGGGGTCCCGGATTCAATACACGGTGGAGGCACATAGTGGTTCGGATACCACTTTAAACTCTAGATCCAGTCCCGATTAGCCTATCTGTGCATAAAGTGGACTTGAAACACCAACTCAAACAAACAACTCACAGCAACTGAGGCTATTATGGCAAAATAACTCAACATAAACTTGAAGATCCTGTTAATCGCATAAAATTTGATTCAATATTAACATTAGAGCATAATATTGACTCCTACCGTTAAACATTGATGTGTAATATGACGGATATCCACAAAATAATTTCCGTTTGCAAATATTGCCGTTGCAGTGCTGCGGTTACGATGGTGCGCATGCGTGCTGAGTTTGTTTATTCTCTGATTATTCCATATTCTTTGTTTATTTGATTCTTTGGTAAGGTACTGTAATTATTTGCAGACATTCGAACAGCGTTTACGCATCGCGCTATGCTCTTATAATGTTTAAGAAGATAGAAGAAAAGTTTGAACAGTAAAATTTTGAAATTGAATGAGTTATAATTAGGTACCTTGATTTTTCGCAAACGTGAAAACACCGAATAATGTTAATTCTTGCAAAAAAAAAAAAAAGTGTTTATGTATGTACGTACAGTGACATGTTCTAAACACATTTTTCATACACTCGAAATCGCGAAATAAGGCGAATTTGACACAAAATTGTCTTAAAAAATAAAAGTACTGCGAAAACACATCATTCTTGTGCTTTGGACTAAGAAATAAAATGTGCCATATTTATGGGCGTCCAACGTGCATGTTTTTGAAACCCCATCCCCTAAAGAAACTATGGTGCCTCTTATACGTGGAGTAATTCCGACAGCTACATGGAACCAGTGTAAGTGTAGGTTTCCCACGATTTTTCACCTTATATGTGATCGTTTTGAATACCGAGCCCCTGGGTTCTGGCGGGAAATCGGGTGGTCACCTACCATCACACAGGAGTTGTAGCATGGGTATTTGTCGCCCGAAAGATAATGGAAGATAACTTCCTCCAAAAACGTTTCCAAAGTATGAAACTGTCACGAACAGACGTAGACCATGTGTCAGAAATTACGTACTCTGGTGTGTTTAGTTTGAATTCATTCGCATGGTCTCTGCTACCTGTGTAAAGACACCTCTCGACTTCCGAATGATACCAGTTTTACCTTTTTATCTGAAACCAGAAATAATTAGCGCGAGGAAAAGTACAACCTTTAAAACGTCGAGAGTCACCCCACCTGCTAGAACAAAACAAAATACACGCTCTACACTTCCATTATAATATAACTTCTTTTCGTTGTAGAAGCATACTAATACCATCCTGATTGGAAGTTGGAGATCATAAATTTATATTGGTGTTGACTCAAGGGTCGTTAGTTGATGATACACCAGGAAGCCACATATAATCATAATAACTTAAGCATATAAGATAAGCTTTATAGTAGATTTCTACAGGCAAATGCGTTTCTTTCTTTGTAGACACATATATGTAGTTAGACACCATCATTTATATTGCTCTCTGGAACATCCACCATCAAACGAATGAATACTTCCCATCTTCGATATTCGGTATAATTACAATAATGATTTTCTTCGCTCGAGAAGCAATTAATGTCTAATTTGCAGACATCAGTTTAGTGGCGTTGTTTTGCTCGTGGACAATTCAACGTATGTTCTACTGCTCTGTGGTCTTTCACCACATTACCTTCCCGTCTGCAAACTAGCTCCCTTGGGACATTGACACAAGCGATGCACAAGCATCTCCTGACCAGTTGTGGAAACAAGGTAATTAATTGCCCTGAATACTTGTTCCGCCAACTTCATGTAACTTCTCCCACAGTCGCTTCGTCTACATCAGCCGGCTATTTACCCCCACCTTACCTCACTTCTCATGCCGAGTTGACAACCCTACAAGCAACCGGTAATTCATGATTTACTTTTCTTTTTTCAAGTGCTGTAATGGGCGAGGAGGAGCAGAACCCATAAACACAGTCAGACGCATGGGTTACATTAGATTAAACCAGTAGCAGTGCTCATACACACTACCATGGCTAAATATGACAAGAGTCTTCCATAATGATGTATGAGCACAAGGACTCTTTCTCCTCTTTGAATATCTCACATCTTCCAACCATTCTTCTTCCCAGTGGACCATGGGAGCTGGAGCAACGAGATTCTTGCCACTGTAATCGCAGCAAGAGGTTATATTATCTTCACCCACCTGGTTCAAAAGTGTCATTTTCAATGCTCACGTTGCAGTCTATAGAGTTTCAGTTTTAACCCGGTAGGACGCGCCCTGGGTAAATATTACCACAAGGAAAATTGCATAGTTATTCCGAATTATAATTGTTTTTAAGCATGTAAATAATAATACCTTCCTTAATGAAACTAGTTTTACATTTTAACATTTTCACGGTGAGACGAGCGGTCTTATAATTGAATAATTTAATATTGATTAAACAAATTTTATTATTTTTGAACATTTTTATTGTATTATACATTAATGAGGAGAAACAACATCGAGGCAGTTTTTCTATAAGGTGTCTCAACAAGAACGCCGGATTTAAAAAGGCAAAAAAAAAAACTTTCATTTGCATGAAATGGGATATATTTATATATTTCTACATCATTACAAAGGGTACATGTTGCCAGTTAAGTATGAAAAACAAAAAATCAGTCATATGTGCCCCACGACTTGCTCTGCATGTAGTCACTATATCTATGAAATTACTGATGACTCTTACTCGATTTGGCCAATGACACGTCGAATTTCTTCCTTGAGGAAGAAAGAAGTCGCAGGGCATCAGTTCACAAGACCTCGCTGGCCAGTTCTGGTCACCATTGCGCGACTCTGCCCGAAAATTTGTCATGCAGCAAGGCAATCGTTTCGTGGGACGTGTGGCAGGTAGCGTCATCCTGTATTGGATCACAAGTATTCAATATCCACACCATTCAATTAAGGCGACAACCATTTCGCAACCTTAAAAGACAACCGTATTTAAATATAAAAGAACAGTGCCGCCAACCAAACAAGAAGACAATGGCAAAATTCAAATTTGGCGTTCTTCTTGAGGCACCCTTTACAGTCCAGAAAGGCATTAAGAAAGTCTCATAGCTGATTCAAGGTCCAAACAGTAGAAAGAACTCACTGGGAAGAGGGTTCTCAGATCAAATCGCCTGGCTATTTTTAATCCATGCACGTGTCCTTAAGGTTTTAATTGCAATCATGGTAAATAACTGTAATTCTCGGCTCTCTTTTCAAGAAGTTCATCTCTTTGTCTTGAAGGATGGAAGAATCATGTCTGAAGGAAGTTAAAAGTTGCGCTTGCAGCTGTATTTACCACACTGAAAAAAATATCGGTGTTTAAACAACACAGACAGTGGTCCCAGGAAGACTACACCCCATTTTGGTCAACGTTTAACATCAGTGGTGTTGAAATAACACAGATAAATGGTAACAATCAACACCTTTTAACACCACTGAGGTGAAACGTTGACCAAAATGTGGTGTAGACTTCCTGGGACCACTGTCTGTGTTGTTTTAACACCGACATTTGTTTTAGTCAACAAAAAACCAAGTATGTCTGATTTCCGCCCACGAATTTATTCTCTGCCTTCAAACGCAATTAAGACTTCTTGTGAGAACGGACGGCGCGGGGGAGGGGGGGACACGGGGAGGCGTTCCCCCAATAATTCAGGGACGAAGGAAAAGGGGGACGTATTTTCCTGGCCGACTTAGCACACTTGCTATTGGGCAACAATTCTTGCATGTAAATCAGTTTAAATTATAGCAGCCGCTGTTTTCGATAGAAAAACTTATTCGAGTTTATCGTTTTCAAATAAAAACACTTCATATCAAGTCAGAGAAAATATGTCATTGTTGTCAGTTTCAGTGAGGGGAATTAAAGAAACCCTATTGTTTTAAAGTGACAACAATAAAGAATACAAATTTTATAGCCAAATAGTGTTGCCGTCAGACATTTTTATACATTTGCGGAAAATTGGAATTACAAACAACAAGAGATGTGAATGTGGCTGGAAAAGAGCTGACTTGCAATACATACGTATTCAGAGGCGCAACCACGATTTTTTGAGGAATGGACGCTCACAAACATCCATGCCCAAGCCGGAATTCGAACACGGGACCAACATTATTATAACTTTTATTATTAGTAGTACTAGTAGTACTACTAATAGTAGTAGTAGTAGTAGTAGTAGTATCAAGGACGTTATTATCCTCATAAATTACTCAAAAAGGGGGTAGAAGTTGGTGCTAAAGCATTTGTGTTCGAACAAACGATTTGAATTATTTTTTCAACACCTTCAATTTCATATTAATAATGGAAAACAAGCACACAAACTATTTTTGAAAGACAGAAAATGCTTGATAAATGCATTTCAAATATAATTCTTTTTTACATTAACATGTATAACTTTCATGCACGATATATGTTTCACATATATGTAACATGGAACAAAGTGGACACTAAATTGTGTACGTATTCAAAGTTTCTTTAACACATATTACATACAATATATATTATTTAAATACACTACACAACCAATTCATCCATCTCACAATAAACAAAGAGCAAAAATTACATAAATTGTCTGAAATGTGCACGCTCCCTTTCCTCCAAACAATTGTTCATGCATTTAAAACAAAATCAAGTAAGACAAGTCTTATCTCTGTCTCTGGTAATTTATAATGCATTACAGATAACAATGGTAGATTGTGAGCGAAGCGAGCAAGAAAAATTTTGGACCCAATTTTTTTTCAGGCTGAAATCAATATTGATTTAATAGGGCGCAAGTAATTTCACGGCACTTTTGTGCCTCCCCGATGGTGTAGTGGTAACATCGTCGCGTTGTGATCAAGGGATCCCGGGTTCGATAGACGGTGGAGATACATGGCACAGTGGTTCGGATCCCACTTTAAACTGTTAAGTCCAGTCCAGATTAGCCTTTCTGTGCATAAAGTGGACTTAAAACCACAAATCAATCAATCAATTTTACAACTTATTTTCATTAAGAACGTTAGGCGCCCAGGGCCGACTCCCGTCGCTCCTAGCTACAACTCTGAGCTTGATAAGACTAAGAAGAAGAGGAATTGCGAGCGAAGCGAGCAAGAAAATTTTACGAAATGTATTTTTATTTACATAAAGTTTGAAGTTGTGGGCGGTAATTGTCTCCTGCAGGTGCACTTGGCCGTCAATGTTTGCCCCCTTGCCCCCCTAGAACACATTTCCGCCCAAGGTTGGGGGGGCAATGCCCCCCGCCCCCTGTGGTTGCGCCACTGTACGTATTATTGGAATGGCCAAAGTATAACAAGAACAGAAATATTTCATACAAGACATTGCTTGAATCATAGAAACAATTTCCGATACATTTGACAAGTTTGGTGGTGACTAGATGTCAGAATAGGATACATAATGTTAACCTATTTAAGAAATTGTAAAATACAACCGTAAAGGGAATAGGTTTAATTTTTGTCTCAGTATAACTATTACGATATAACTATTGTGAAATATTGTGGAAAAAAATGTAAAGATAAAACTGAAAAAAGAAAATTCCTAGGGAAAAACGGCTGAACAGTTGTTAGGCTCAAAATGAATGAGCGAGTAAGTTATATGCGAATGTTTACTGTATTTAAACAATTATCAGTGACTTTAAACATTTTCAGAGATCTTGTTGTGGCATTGTCGATGCTGATTAACTCAAGAGTTTCCTCATCAATTTTGGATAATCTGAGTTAATAAAGAATCCACAAACTGGGAAACCATGAACCTTTGAATTAAGACATTCCATCAGAATATACTCCTGCAGTGGAATAAGTTTTATATGTCACTGGAAGTTTTCATTTTTATAGAAGGGTAAGTTTCCTCGCCTATATATGAGACAAGAAAGAAACCAGATAAAAATTTTGAATTTCTTAATATTTATTTCAGGATTCTCTCTCTCATAAGATCACAATAATAGATGCCGAAATTAGGTTTCGAAAGGTATAATTTGAAAAAAAAGTTATGATTAATAAAAATAAACACAAACATCACATAAATTTACTAAATTAATAATCATTATCAGCAGGAATCTTGTAGCAGAAAAGACGAAACATGCTTTAACATAAAAATATGGAACTTTGAACGTTCCAACTGCAGTTTTAAAAAGCTGGGACAGGTATCAAAGAGAACGAACTGTCCTGACTAAATCGGGATGTCTGCCTTAAATTAGAATTAAACGTTTTCATGACAATGAACCTTCTCCTAATCAAGAGAAGCAGCCTTTAATTATCCAAAGTTCTGGATAATTCTAGCGAGGTATCGAAGTACGCCAAAGCAGCAGGTTCAAGAAATTATCATTTAAATTCTCCTCAGCTGGGAAAATCAGGTGAAAATAACTAGTTCAACTATTGAATTTAAAGAAAAACCGCCACACAGAACGACGTCACAAAACCACAATATTTACCGGATAATTTGGCTGACGAACACCTGAAAGAAGTGTTGCTTTCGTTGAAGTGTGCATGTACCAAGACTACAAATGGTTCCATACATTAACGAGCTTACACGATTATGTAAATTTGTGAGTAATTATAATCTAGCCAGAAAATTTGACATGATATTTTTTGTCAGAGAATTCAAAAAAATTAAGAAAAGTTTAAATCTAATGAAAAAAATATATTCAGTTCATCTACTAGCTTTTATTTGCTAGGACGAAGTCGCCATTAAAAGCAAAATTGTCAACCAATCAAAGCGACTCGGCAGAATATAGTTTCATAGAGCTAGATAAACAATGATGACATGTAAACACCGAAGGAAATTTTGGGGAACCTTGAAAAGATTGAACTCAAAATGCACCCCGTTTGAAGTAATGGCACAATCAAGATAAGGGAAGAAGGTCCAGCAAGGACACAACATATTGACTTTGTATAATATTCCTGCTTTAATCTGAAATGTTTGCAAGCATTTTATTATTTTTTGTATTCACTTTAATATTAATATTAACTCAATCAATTTTTATTTTTATTCAAATGAATATTGCTCATTTGGTTTATTACAATAACATACTTACCCGCTAATTTGAGAGAACAAGAAGTAACAAGTTCCACAGTATTAATGAGTATGTATCCTACACGTCTCCATGGAATTCAATTGTAATGGTTTCCAATCAAGATAACTTTGTCACTCCTTTGCGTTCAATGTACACGTATTTCTTGATTAATTTATTTCATCTATTATTTATTTCGTCCATATTATGATAAGTAACAAAACTCGATTAAGCCGTTAAAAAACTTCTTCAGCTCTGGTATGTATACCACTAAAGAGGCGAACAATAAGATGTTGACAATATTTCTATTATGTATTTAAAGCACATCAATGTCAATTTGCCTGTTATGTCTGTGATTTCGTCCAGTTGTAGAGCAAAAAATATGGCGGATATGATCTTGTTCTCGTACTAAAACATTTAATTTTTAATTGGATTAATTGAGAGTATGTTTTCCTCGAATCTCCGTGTCAATAATAACACATTTCTTCAAGCTTTCACCGAGCACAGGTTAATTGGAAGTATTAGGATTGTCAACTTTATACGCAGATTGTCTGCACTCGATCCCCGGAATCTGTGAAGCAAGGCCGCGCATAGTGGCAGAGAAGGAGGAAATCGAGTGGGCAGAGCGAAACAGTACACTCTGCCGCAAAGGCTGATAACTGCAGTCGCTTCTCTCCCCTTCACGCAATCCCGTTCCCCCTCACGTGTTCATTGGTAGAGTCGTTTCGCGTCACTACTTGCGCAGAGACTTGTTTTCGTTTCCTTGCTCCAGAGATACCCGGGATAGAATATAATCGGGACTGGACTTACAGTATAAAATGGAATGCGCGCCACATTTATCTACTTCGCTGAAAGTTATTAAGTCACTACACTGTAAAAAGTTGGCTGAAGATATGACGGCTCAAGACCGACAATATCCATTGCCATCCAAGTACTGTAAAAATGACCACTATAGTTTTTAAAGTGTTGTAAATTAACAGGAAGACTGTTATATTTTAAGGGTAAAATATTGAAAAATTTGCGGTAACTTCTAACAGTGTGGCCGTATCCGTCTAGAGCTTTGAGTTCTAGCCTTTGAGCCTTTGAGCTCTGAGCAGCAAAAGGTGGAGGGAGGACAATAACAAGGAAAGTCATGGTACAAAATTTTCTTTCAAGTAGTTGGCTTATGAACAATTTGAAGTTGTTGGGACAGGGAAAGTTAGTTATGCGTCGGTTCTGCTCAGATTTTTTCGCTAATATATAAGGTAAATGCCTAACAGGTAGTCATAAGGTATTGGCAACGTTACGTCCTCATGACGGAGACCTTCTTTGACTCCCGTAATTACTTCGCCGTTGATGCAAATAAAGCCTCGTTACACTTCAGCAATCTCGAATATTTGCTCGCTGAGAGTAAGTGCATGTTTCTGAGTTTTGACATGAAATTGAAAAAGCTGAACATCGTACACTTATGAAACTCATGTCGTCATCCTGCTTTGCAGAAGTTCAAGAGACTGCGACCATAGGCTTTTGGAGGAGGAGGCAATGCAGAACAAACTTGCTGGTAACGCAAAACTGTCTTCCGAAATCGCATCTAATATTGAAGGCAAATACTGTTATAAGGCGGTCGTGGAAAGGGATTGCATGGAGAAGACAACGTGGCTGCAGCTACTATACTGATCGCGGGCTCAACTGGCGGCTGACCTACTTTTTACTACATAGCTCTATCTGTCCACCAATTGTCTTCGGGGGTGTGTGTTTCGATGAGTGTCAACAACCTCAGTTGCTAAGTAAAAGCTGTAGGGGTAACATCGCTCTCCCGTTACAACGCTGCCAATCGTACGTCTGTTTTTGTCAGTTGGTTTTATTACCTTGTGGTTAAGTATAAGAAAAGGTATTAATTAAAACCTTACCTTCGCCATGTACAAAAGACGATAAATAAATAAATAAATAATTTTCCGTGCTTTGTGTACTATTGTACAACTTTTTTCCAGTAACGGCGCTGAGCAGCTCTTTCTCATCCACATTTTACAGTACGTTTGGCAACATTTTGGGTATCCAATGCTCATTTGTTTCGTCCCGCCAGCAACATTCGGTGACTTGAGAAACGAAAATATCTGATGTCAGTCGAGGAGAATTCAACTGATAGCTGATTCGTTGTTTCCCAGCCGACAGCTGGAAATGCGAGCAGTATACCCGTTTGCAACAGCGCACACTGCCTTGCCCCGCCCACTTGCTTCCTTTCCGTCTCTATCGTTTGCCGAGGCATTGCTCCACAAACTCCTGGGACGTAATATAGCACGTAATCCCTAACCCCTACCTTGCCTCGTTCAGTTAGCTCATGCCCACCTGCGTCCATGATCGCAACTAATGCAGACTTTACTTGCTTCGTGTAAACACAACGTATATTATGCCTTTTGAAAGCACGCAGAAGCTCTTGTTCTATTTAGATTGCTTTATGTCGCTTTTCTACCTCGTGGATTAATTACGAGATGAAGATGAATGAGCTGATCCAATGAAATATGTTCTTTTTATTGATTGATTGAGTTGGTGTTCTAAGTCCATTTTATGAACAGTATGGTTAATCAAGACTGGACCTACAGTGTAAAGTGGAATCCGAACCACTATGTGCCTCCACTGGGTATCGAACCCAGGACCCCTTGATTACATGGCAACGACGCTACCACTACACGATCGGGGAGGCACAAAAATGGATGATAAGATATACACAATGATATGCCCATGCTACACCCAGGGTTCTAACCTGGAACCTCTGGTTTCCCAGCGCATTACGTTAACCAATCCGTCAAGGAGGTCGCCAACACGCAGAAGCAAATGAAAGCATTCAGAATGAAGCAGCGTGTCTCTTGAAGGTTTCAGTATGAATTAATTCCTTCGTGTTAAAAAAAACAAAACAGTATTTTATAACAATGATCTTACTTCTATCAATCAAGTAGCACGTACTACAGTATGTGAAATCCCTTACCTAGAAACTAAGGAATAGAATGAAATGGTAAAGATGTAATATAAGAACATGCGAGCTATTAACAATCACGGTCCTGTTATTAGCAGAACACATGCTTCATCGTTTACACAATTTAACTTTTCACGCAATCCACTTTTCAAATACATCAAAAGCTAAATAATATCTAGAATGCTGAAAAGTAATTGCCAATAAGCTGAGTATAAATTGAGAAACAAGCAACATGATTTTATCCGAGCATTTTGGAAATGCATTCTCCGCGTTCAAATTGAAATATTCCAACATACTTGAATTAAGAAGTAAAAATAAAATAATAATAAGAGTAATATGAACATTGGTCATACAAATGTTAAATTAAATTGATTGATTGAACTTGAAATTTTGGATGCGTCAGCACTTAGGCTGATTTGCACCCCTCACATTATACGGAGTCCAGCTCCTTACCGTATCTAAAATATAACTAATATAACATAACTATAATGTCAGAGGATTAAAATATTATTATCTGGTATAAGAGCTGAGGTTGTAAAGGGGAACTCAGCACACATAAGGATAAAACACGGGACAACACACACACAGTCATACAAAGGATTAGGACCAGACGCCAGAGCCTCGTTAGTCTGCAAAATGCAGTCCAGGGCGTACTACGTGAAAGTGAGGGTGACAATTGGGTGAAATTAAATTGAATAAAAATTGTTGCCATTTTGAAGAGTTTTTTATACTTGAATTCTTTATGTATAAAAGGAGTAGTAGTACCACCAACGAATGTATCTAAAAATTACTTACATGGTAGCAAAGAGTATTGCATGATATTTCAATATTTCGAAGTCCGCACAATAACATGTCTCATGACTTTCCTGTACCTTTCCGTGCAAATTTCTTTCCTAAACAAGAGAGTCGTCGTTAGCCTCGGTATAAAATATTTCTTTCCCTTCTCCAGGTACGTTTAGAACTTTCGCATGTGTGCGAATGGTTCCCGTGTAATTTCAATTCCCTTGTCAATTGAGTAATTTAACAACTTGCTACTAAACAGGCAAGAAGAGCTTGATACTAATCACACCATCTCTGTTAGGAATTGGAGGATGAAGATTTTGCTCGGCTTAAGCTGTATCTTTGAACCTTCACAGCAAGCAACAAAGGGAAGAAGAGGACTTAATAATTCCCCCCCCCCTTTACAAAGGCAAGACTGAAAGATAAGTAATGCACCATGCCTCTGTGTTACATTTCTTGTCAACAGAGTTTACACCACGCCACTCTTACTCCATACCTGGGCTTTTCTTCTGCGCTTCCCAAAATAGACATCTGCGAGAACATCATACGGCATCTGGAAATTCTCACAAGAGTCATGGCTGTGATTTGTCAATGTTCCTTTCCCTGGATTTCTACGCCTAGAGAGTACATTTCTTTCCATTCACCCTTGATGTATTTTTGTCAATTAAGAAAGAGAGTCGAAAGACACGTCCTTAATGCATGCGGTTTCCCTACCACTTTCTTTGTCACAAGATGAAACTATTGTTTAATATGGAATAAACCAAAAAGTCTTGCTCTTTTTTTAACGCGTTCTTCCCGCTCGAAACATAAAACAAGATTTAAACTTCAGTTAATATTAATCTCCAAATATGAGGGAAATCGGTGACTGTACGTTAAGATAAGTTGCTTCCACCATGTCCCTTCGTGTTCAATGGGAACATGCCAAACCGTACACTAGAAATTATATTTATGTTGAACGTGTGTCAGTCACGCTACAGATTAGAGATAACTATGATGGTACATTGCTTCATTGTAGTTTCGAAAGAAAGCAGGCATATGGGACAGACAAACGCACGAAAAAATGATTAATTGTGATTTATGAGGAACAACACTCGCTGAGAAAAAACTTTTTGATAGCAGAAAATTGACGAACAATGTCAGATATGAAATAATGTAGGGTGTCGTTTGGCATACCTACTTAGCCTTCAATATATTATTCAGATATGTCCTTCACTTGCAGTCATGATGATATAGTTCGTTCAAAATGCTTCAACTATCCAAACATAAATCAATTTGGAATCCGAAAAAGAATGATAGAAATAAGTAATAACAGTGATAAATCTTGAGTTATTTCCGGGATGTAATCATACAAAATATAATGCTCTAGGGGACTAGGAATACCTCCTTCAATCATCTGCTTAGGTTTTCGCACTCAAGGGGGGCCTCATCGATGGCACAGTGGTAGCGTCGTCGCCTTGTAATCAAGGGGTCCCGGGTTTGATACCGGGTAGAGGCACAGAGTGGATCGGATTCCACTTTAAACTGTAGGTCTAGTCCCGATTAGCCTTACTGTGCATAAAGTGGACTTAAAACACTAAATCAATCAACCAACCAACAAGGGAAAGGAGTACCTCATCCACTGATGTATTTAGAAAATTTCCAACATTCGACGCTATGTTTTGTTTTTAAGGAAAGTCGAGTCTTGACTTGACTTGACTTAATTCCTTTTGCTCCATCAGGAGCATAGGGCTTCAGTGAAACGCCTCCATTTGGCTCTGTGACGTGCCAACTCCTTGACCTCTCTCCATGTTTTTCCTTTCTCGGCTGCTTCTTCTTCTACTGTTCTCTTTCATGTCTTCTTCGGACGTCCTATTTTCCGGGCTCCTTGGAGGTTCCAGTCTAAGGCTGCTTTCTCTATTGCTCCAGCTAGTTTTCTTAAGGTGTGTCCTAACCAACTCCATTTTCTTCTTTTTATTTGGGTTGCAATTGGCTGTTGTTTAGTTTCTCTCCATAATTCTTCATTTGATATTATTTCTGGCCATTTTATATTGAGGATACGCCTGAGACAGCGATTAATAAATGTTTGTATCCTTTTCGTGTTAGCTTGTGTGGTTTTCCATGTTTCACAAGCATACAGTAAAACTGACTTTACATTTGTATTGAAAATCCTTATTTTTGTCTTTCTAGAAACATTGCAGGTTTTCCAAATGGGATACAGTTGTATAAATGCCACATTGGCTTTCTTGATTCTATTTTGTATGTCTTCATCTGAACCTCCTTCTTTTGTTATGACACTTCCTAAGTATGTAAATGACTCTACTTGTTCAACCAGCTCATGACAAACATTCAATTTTTCTTTTCCTCTTGTATTGATTCTCATTTCTTTAGTCTTGTTCACATTAATAGTGAGTCCTGCTATATTTGCTTCTTCCTGTAGTCTTTTTAGTTTCTCCTTCATGTCGCCAAGTCTTTGAGATAATAAGCAGATGTCATCCGCAAAATCTAGATCTTCTAGTCTATCTTTGAGTCCCCATTGTATTCCTCTTTTCCTGCAACCCATCGTTTTCTTCATAACTGCATCTAGTACTAGCAGAAATATTGTCGGAGATAGAATGCAGCCCTGTCTCACTCCATTTGTAACATCTATGTATTCTGTAAGCTGTCCTTCATGTAGGATTTTGCACCTGAAACCTTCGTACATATCTTTCATTAGGTTTAATATCTTCGTTGGAATGCCATATTCTGCTAGTGTCTGCCACATGACTCTTCTATTTAGTGAGTCATCGTTCATCGATTTTGAAAGGCTCACTAAATAGAAGAGTCATGTGGCAAAGTCGAGTCAATAGAGAGTAATTGCCCTCGCCAACACCACAGAAACGCCGATCACCACACTGCAGACATTGTCTTTTGCATATTTTTAACATTAATGGTCGGAAATAGTGTAGCTGAGCATACATTTCCTCACACCAAGCACTTTAAATACTCGAAAAATAAATATGGATTCTTCACAAATCTGTGTTCTGTGGGAGACAGCAACAAAGAAGACTATATGACCTCAATGGAAGAGTCGAAAGGCACCATTAGGAGTGCCTAGAGCATCAGCTGGCCTCATAATCCGGCCCTAGGTAAGGAGGAATTCTATGTATTTAGATCTTGTTTGTGAGTCATCCACAATGTCAGAAAGTGCTGTTCGTCATCTGTGTGTGGCATTAAAAGAATTGTTTCAAAAAACGTAAGAGTGCTACAAGGCTTAAAAAATATGCGTAAACATAACGATGAAGAATTCATTATCCACGAGGAAACACCTAACAATTAGTGCTCACAAGCTTAGAGGACCTCTCCGATAGTGAAGTGGTTAACAGTGTCGTCTTGTAATCAAAGCTTTTCAGGTTAGATTCCTTGAGGGGGCGGGCACATATTGGTTCTGGTCCCACTTAAACTGTAGATCCAGTCTCGATTAGATGCTCTTTTAAAAAAGTGGGTTTAAAATATTTTGTTAAGCTTTTGCTTGTAGAAGCTCTGGATATAAAATTGTTCCGGGCCCGTTAATTTGTAACTCCACATTTTCCTATCACCCAAATCTTTTTTTTCAAATTACAGTGCTATTTTTATCCTACTGAAAAATTTTAAAAATAATTTCTTGCCAATCAATTTAACGACGACAATTAAGATTCAACTTAGGATTACAGACTGACCCCGGGAATCTCTTCAATGGTTTTAGGCTCAAATATCCATTAGAAATATTCTTCTATTTTTGTACTATATACTAGTGTTCAAAACTTTTGTACCTTCAGATTAACAGCAAAAGTATGCAGATAATAAATGAACGTGGGGTCAAACGCCAAAACAACCTACATTTTTCCTCTGAAAGATTATCCACATAACAAGTGACTTGAAGAAGGATATTCATGAACTAGATGTCCAAATATTGAGGACATGCAGATAAAGGATACATCCCGTTAACCTCTAAATATATGCCGGACAATGTGTCCTTGGTTTCTTGAAATAGTGTCAAGCAATTTTTTTGTTAGATTGTTTACTTTTCCATTCACAGTATGAAACAGATCAATGTTATAATTATCTGCTTGTAATTATATTGTAATTATTCTTTATTATCTTAATTTGTTCATTCAGGTTAAAGTTAGACAGGTATCACCGGGTCATTTCCAATGTAAGTTTGTAATTTGGTTATTTAAAGCCACTTTTCTACCCCGCTAGTTGAATTGCAATAAGGATTAGAGAAGATGAACTGATAAGAAAGAAACAAATAGGCTTAGTAGAAAATCGAACCCAGGAACCTTGGATTTCATTACAGCACAGGGGCCGGAGCCTTCAGGCCATGAAAATAGGCGGCTGGGCAGAATTGCGCTGGTGCCACATATGGGGAAAGCAAAGCGAGAGACAAAAGTCGCTGGTTCCCGCGCACTGTGTGGCAACGTCAACCGGGCTGCGATGCCTAGTTCGAGTGTCAGGCTGACCTCTCTCCGGGGCACTTTTGTGTCATCCCTGACCTTTCGAGCAAATACTGTCAGTTTGTATCACATGGATTACAAGGACCAACTCTACAATGAGATATTTCATTCCCTTCTCCGAACACGAGGTTGTCAGTGGCGTAGCATGGACATTTCGGGTGGGAACGCGAAGTCCGAAGGAGGGGTCGGCCCTTTCTTGCTTAATAATTTACTTATGGTATTAGTCGCCACAGGTATTGTTTATTTGCCTGAAGTCAGCTGGGTTTTCAATAAAACATCATCCATGCATGTTTTAGCTAGAAAATTAGATGCCTCACTATGCCACAAATGTTTTGAACTCTGGTGTTTTATACCTTTTTATATACCTTTCTGCATGACGCAAGTCATTAAAAACCTACCTGAATCACAAGCGCCTCTGCACAACAGTAGACGTCATTGTTGTGGGTGATCCAACTACTGATTAATTTGGTTTATTTTACCTCGCTTTTCTACCACTTTTGGTTAATCGCGAATATGAATATGAGTGATGATACTGACAAAGAACACCCGTGCTCACGCCGGGATTCGAACCAGGGACCTCTGTCGTCTTGGCGCACTGTGCAAAGCAGAGTGGATGATCCAAATATCGTACACTCTGCTGACATAACAGTGCCGATTAGTAATTCAGACCACTGTTTATTACATCTTGAGAATGCTGATAAACATTTTAAAATAATTTTGTCCAGAGACCATTCGATGTTAAGAGTTTTCAAATGAATGCTAAACATTTCCATTGACACAATATTAAGTAGTTAGTTAATAACGAAAAAAACAATAAAAAAATTAATAGTTTTGCGGGTTAAGCGGTAGAGCAGCCACAGGCTGAATTTCTACCACGAGGACTTCACCAACTTATTTGACAAAAACTGTGTTGATCTTTTAGTTTCTAATGCACATCGCTGTTCGTGCGATAAATTATACAATGCAGTGGCCATTAAGAAACAGTATATTTGAGATTGGTAAAGTTACGTCAGTCAATATTGCGTATTGTAGCATCACATAGCACGAGTTGCATGAGCGCGAAGAGCGAAGAACCGGGTAAAAATTCTACCGCTGTCGTCTGCTTCAGAAGGGAGGAAGGGTTACATGAACCAATCACGGTAGACCTCTCTGCTCCGTATGCTGGCGTACGAGAGAGCATTTACGCGCGTGCTGTAGAAAACGAAGCTTTCCTTCCAGAAAGGCAGCAAGGAATATAGAGTCCTGTACGCCGAACCTGCTCGGCGTCCGGCCGGGAAAGGCATTGAAAAGAGATGCTAGAACGAGTGTTGAGAGTGGAGCGTTGCAAGCGGATCGCAAAAAAATAGCTATTATAATGCCATGAAGGTCAAATATATATGAAATTAGTCACGTTTTACTTTATAATTACAGCATTTAAGCATTTTTGAAATTTTAAATCTGGGAACGCCGGGCGTACGGGCGTACGGGCGTACTATAACGCTACGCCACTGAAGGTTGTATTCCGACGTGGCAACAGTGCGAAATTATGCCACCCGCCTAATTTCATGACCGTGGATTTAGGTAGCACGAGAAAGAGAAAGGCTACAAGTGTTTCAAGTGCTAATTGATGGTAGCTCAGTCTTACGTAAAATGGACATCGGTAATCAAGTATCTTGTCCACATTTTTATCGGACTAAATTAAAGAGTGGAAACGTCAATATTTTCATGTGTCGACTTTGGTCCGGCAAATTGCTGTTTTCGGAAAGTCACTTGATTAAGCCTTTCGTATTGCCTAAATTTCTAGACCATTAAAAATTGAAATGACCACTTACTATAAAAGATGCTTGAAAAGTCGTGCAAATGAAGATGAGTTGTTACGTGCATAAGGACGATGACCGCAAACTACGGACGGAGAAAATAAGAGCAAGTTGGAAAATTAGAGGAAAATACGTGTACCGCATACTTCAGACCATAACAAATTGGCAATTATGACATGTATTTAACATTGGCAATGCAACAGTTTTGAAAACTTGGCGACATAACTGGAACAAAATTGACTAGCGTTAAATTTTATGCACTGTTGATATTGGGATTACTTATTCTTAGAAAAATTGAATTCAAATTGTATCTATTGAGAAGATAATATCAGTTAACATAAGAAAGTTCGAGTCTGTAAGAATTACTTGAAAAATTGCAAAGAAATGTGACTAAAAGAGAAATCGAATCTAACTTCTTGTGTCATTGCCGTAATTCACTGCAACTACAATTTTCACATCTCCATAGAAAATGAAAAACAGTCATACATTTATAAAATTTTGACATCGACGATAAATCTTGGATGAAAAGAAAATTTCTGTTCTACAACTAGTAACTTGAGTGGAATAATCGTACAAAAATTAGCAAATTGTTTAAATGCTTGCGGATTTGAAACAACGATCACTTCAGAAGATTCCAAATTCTACAGAGAACAAAGTTGTTTTTTTTTTTTAAAAAAAAAGAAAATACAGGGTGTACCAAAAGTTCCATTACCCCCCCCCCCCCCTCTGAACTGTAGACAAACCTGCAAAATGTTATTTTAACAGCATGCGTATGCTGAGAGGATGGTATACCATTAAATCTGACCAATGACCACTATTTACTCCAGAGGATTTGTGTGCACACCGCCATTTTCATGGCACAGTATTATTCGTGTCCAGGTGCGATGTGAAATCCTCCGTAACATGGCTGGCGTGAGGGAAGCAAACGCACTGCGAACAGCTTCTTGAACTTCATCAGTTGTCTGATAACGATTATGGGCGACTTTATGTTTGATGTGTCCCCATAGCGCATTATCACAAGATGTCAGATTTGAACTTTGGGGTGGCCATTTTAGAGGTGCTGGTAAATTTGGCGATTCTCGTCCAATCCATTTGTCTCTGAACACATCATTGGGGTATTCTCTTAAAATGGCCACCTGAAATCCAGATCTGACATCGTATGTTACGGAGGATTTCACATAGCACCTGGAGGCGAATAGTACTGTGCCATGAAAATGGCGCTGTACACACAGATCCTCTGGAGTAAATGGTGGACATTGGTCTGATTTAATGGTATACCATCCTCTCATCATACGCATGCTGTTAAAATAACATTTTGCAGGTTTGTCTACAATTCAAATGGAGGAAATGGGACTTTTGGTTCACCCTGTATAATGGGCAATGATCTTCATGCAAAAAACAAAAACAAAAATAAACACTTTTTTCAGATTCATCATAGTTAAAAGCAACACAATCCTTCTACATAATCACGATATACTCACTGGAATTAATAAATTAATATGTTTCCACGCTACCCCAAACATAGCACCAATATATAAAATATCTGATGCATTTTAGCATGTTATTATATTGCAAAATTAAAAGGGACTAATCAGGACATTCATCCTGGAACTTACCACTTGACGGTACCTGAGATATCAGTATCAAATACTGATACCGATATTGATTTCTCACTTCTCTGGTGCTACAGCCTAATCGATTTGGACATTCTACTTTTTATGCTATACTTATAGAGACCCATTTTTTGCAGCTTATTCCTGAGGTATTAATAGGCCATACGATATCGAATGATTGTTGACTGCAAAGCACAGAAAGATGTGTCGATGGATTAATGTGTGTTCACTATCCTAGAATTTGAAAGAAACATCTGACTACCAAGCAATTCCACAGCCAACAATAGTTAGCTGATTCATACTAAAACTGCCACAAGGTAATGTAGGCCTGTTGTTACCTCCCAAATCGAATTATTTTACAACCAAAATGAGAAACACTAACTTGAACTAGTAAGTTCCAGAATAAATGTCCTGATTCGTCCTTCTTAATTTTGCAATATAATAACATGCTAAAATACATCAGGTATTTATAAACTCTAAATAATAACTGCAAACAAAACAAAATTAATTAAATAAAATTAGTCTAATAACATGTTTTTATAAATGTAGTTAATTTCATATTACTACACTAACTATCGTCAGGTATTTATAAATTTTAAATAATAACTCCAAACAAAAAAAATATTTAAAATAATATTAGTCTTTTCTAGTGTTTCAAATAATGTTTTTAATGTAGCAAATATTGTATAACCAATGGCGGGGAGTAGGGGGCGTGTTGGCAGTTACCCCCAATTTTTGTCTCTCTTTTTGCTAAGCCTTGTCTACCTAGAGAAAGTAAACTCTTCATGCCAGATTTGTCTCCCAATCGCCGCTACTGAACATATTAAATGTTCATAATTTTTCAGAGATTTCTTTTTAGATATTTAGCAACAAATTTATAAGAATATGGTTAAAAAATAAAAGATAACAGAAAAATTCAATGCCAGTAAACAAATTATTTGAACTAAGGATGCAATGATATACAGGACACACAAGAAAATGCATTATAGTTTTTGAATTCATTTTAACACTTCCTTTCCTCTTGATACATTACAATGTTTAGGATCATAAGTTTCGATCAATAGCAAACCAAGAAACCAACAAATATGTTCATGGTTGTATAAGTTGATGCGTCTCAAGTGCATAGAAAACATTTGCTTTTCTGTGAAGTCCTTGAGTTTGAGTTTTAAGACACAGATAGTTTAATCGGGATTGGACCGAAAGTTGGATCCGAACCACTATGTGGCTCCACGGGGTATCGAATCCGGGAACCCTTGATCGCAGGGCAACCACGTTACTGCGCCATGGGGTATACAATGAAGTACTATGAAGTGTGTGTGCCTATCAAAGGAACATTGAAGCCTTTCTGAGGCCGGTGTCGCATGAAGATGTTCATGACATTTTACAGGGAATTGCACTAGAGGTTTCTCTTTTCAACAGTGGAGTCGTCACACAGTAATATGAAGAAGGCATTTGAAGTTAAAGTTGAAGAAGTTGAAGAAGGAATATGAGATATCAATCTAGCCGATGTCTTTCTCATTGACTCTAGAAGCAAATTACATCAAGGATCCAATGCCAAAACTTTTGTTTAACGGTGCAATTTTTTGTGGGCTGTTGGAAGTATTTGCTTGCGTACGATAGAAAATTTGACCTTCGTGTACCCTCACGTTACTTTTTGACGGAATTGAAATGAGGGTTTAAATTTAGACTTAATTTATTACTAGTATTGTGGAAACATTGATGTAGTTAACTTATTGAACTACGTGCTGTAGTGGTGTGGCAGAAATAATTCTTTTCCCGATATTTTGAAAATTGGACTTCTGGCTTTGGCTAATCTGTAAGTCATTATTTTATTCCAAGACAGAAACATATTTCGTGCTACATTTACTCACATAAAGACATAGAGAACTAAAAGTGTGTTTACTACTCTGACTCTCAGAGGTGTGGCACGTACATATCTGCTGTTACATGCGGTAAACAGTACAATAGAGAAAATCAGAAAATTGGTTTAATTTCGCTAAGCGTGGTTTAAGAATTAGCAAGAGGACAAGTATTTTTTCAAGATTTCCAGTCTTTCACAGTCAGCGATGTGCAGGGTGATGAATTGTATTTCCAGTAGCCAGAGGAAGCCTCCGCAGGGCACTCGAAAGAGGACATTGGCCCCAACACGGGAGGATAGTCAAAAGCAAGGGAGAGGATTTTGTTTTCATCGACTCAACCATGAACAGTTCGTCGTAATTTCTCCCCACATGGATAACGTTGTATTAGCACTTCTTGCTTGCGTGTAGATCTGTATTTGTTGTAACAGGGCCACCAAAGTGAGAGGTCAGAAACCCCCATTTGGACTAAATTTCTTGAAGAAAATAGGTCAAAATAATTATTTGGCTCCATTTTCGTACCCATAATAATAGGCCTCCCGAGGGCCTCGGTGGAGTCATATAGTGGTTCGGTTGATTGATTAGATTGTTGTTTTAAGTCCACTTTATGCACAGAAAGGCTAATCGGGACTGGACCTACAGTTTAAAGTGGGATCCGAACCACTATGTCCCTCCACCGGGTATCGAACCCGGGACACCTTGATTACAAGGCGAGGACGCTACCACTGGAACATCGGGAAGGCCCTATATAGTGGTTCCGATCCCACTTACAACTGTGGGTCCAGCCCCAATTAGCCTTTCTGTGATTGAAGTGGAATTAAAAAAAAACTTCTAATTTCTAATCCCTTACACATAATGACATTCAAAATGCATTTTCAGCATCATTTTATTAAAAAAAACTGTTTGAGTGTGCCTACGTCTGTTGGCATCATGCTCAAGAAGAGAAATAAGGATTGACTGCTAGTGTATTTGATCCGTGGTATGTTCATCATATTTACACCACTAATTATAAATAAATTGTCTGCCCCGAAGAGAAACGATAAAAATAAATGTGACTGGTAAACGATTAAAATTTCATCTTGAAAAAATACTGTCATATTAACATAACTACCACTTTATTTAATATAATATAATCACAGGCACAATGAAACTTTTATAGACTATAATTTTCAATTCATTTCTTGCGCAAATGTTGTTTGTGAAAAAATTATAGCATTCGCCCAGCGGAGAACAATTTTGTCTATATTGTCACGTTATTACTAGTAATGCAATTATAAAGAAATAAGCTTCAATTACGAGCTTGGCAGTTAGAAATCCCTAACAAACAATATAATCCCTCTTCTGAAATGGAAATTGGCATTTCCTTGAATTACATTCAATCGAGTTTGATGATATTTATTGAGCCGTGTGCGTGGGATACCTAAAGTCGACATCGGTACCTTTACGATCCCGATTTCAGGAAATCATTTTCCGATTTTCAGGATCCTGAACAGTTGGGAAATTTTGAATAGTGCTAAATTTTTATAAGTTTGTGAACTATAGATGTCGGAAATTCCCTGGAAACTACATAGTCCAGTCAAATTCAAGTTGATGAGCAGAACACGCCTAAAGTCGTTTACGCTGTTAAGGTGTGATGTTTTATCGTACAGAAGAAAAAGAAATCTCTAAAATACAAACATAAGGGACTCGTCGTCTCGCCACTTCTGTAAACAACTGTCCAAGAGTACTTTTGATACAATGGAAGGCCATCCATTCTTTCCAAGCTCCATTTTTACTTCACCACTGAATGCAGAAACCGTATCGAATCCTTTGATTGAATGAAATACTGGCAGATTGGCGCGAATTTCAGATGTTAGTCGGTGTTTCCTGCTACCAAAATGAATCTAAAGCTTCTGAATATTTCCTCCTTTTGAAGAGACGTGTCGAGCCACGACAACGACATCTGTATTCACGACGTCTGATGATGTATGGGTGGTGCACATTGAAACTGAAACACCTGGAAATCAGACACTAACCTTTATTATTATGGTGTTGGCCGCCTTGGTGGCCAGTACAGCAGCAGTACGTCTGGGGAAGGGCCGATTAAGGTCCTGCACAAAGGTGAGACGGATTTTAAGCCAGGGTGGGGGGATACGTCGCCGCAATCGATCCTCCAAAATACCCCATAAGGGCTCAATAATGTTAAGGTCTAGCGACTGGGCGGGCCATATCAGGTGTTCAACCTCACGTTCCTGGTCATCGAACCACTCTATGACCTGTTTAGCAGTGTGTATCGGTGCGTTATCATCCTGGAACACTGCACCACCGTCCGGGAACAATATTTGCACCATAGGGTGTGCAGATGGTCCTCCAGAATGGTCCTATAGTCCTTGGCAGTGACATGTCCCTTTAGAATGATCAGAGGTCCCAAAGACTGCCACGATATTACACCCCACACCATCACGGATCCACCCCATGTTTCACTCTGGGCACTAAGCAATCTGGTTGGCATGCTTCGGATGGACTTCTCCATACGTGAACTCTTCGAGATGTCGGAAAAACAGTGAAGGTGGACTCATCCGAGAACACGACACGTTTCAGGTCGTCTAACATCCATGATTTGCGTTTCTGCCACCAGTCAACGCGCTTTTTGGCATTGGTGCTAGTGACCAAGGGTTTCGGAAAAGCAACCCTGCCATCGATGTTGGTCATATGAAGTTCTGGGCGATGGTTTTGGTGGAAACAGGTTCAGTCAAGTGTGTATTCAATTCTGCGCGCCGACTTTTGCAGCGGTGGTTTTACACTTTTTGAAGACAATCCTCTTCAATACCCTGATGTCCCTGTCAGACAGCTTCTGCTTCCCCCGACAATTACTCCTCGGGATGTGGTTCGTCCTTCATTCTGGAGTGATGCCATGACCCTTGATACTGTGGTTCTTGACACCCAACAAATATTCGCAGTCTCCGTTACTGATGCACCGGTGAGACGAGCACCAACAATTTGCCCTCTTTGAAATTCTGATATGTCCCCCATTCTACTGCGCGAAACAGAATATTCGACGTGCAGTCCAGCTACTACTGTGTCAATGTAACTGGCAGGCACACACCTATGCGCTCGAATGCCCGCAACGCTGTGCATGACTAACAGGTGGTGGAGGCGAGCCCTCCAGGTGAGTATTCTATAATCACCGGTGTTTCAGTTTCAATGTGCACCACCTGTAGTCATGACCATTATCAGCTACATATTTCATGTAGAGAAGAAGGCTACCGTGGGCTTCATGTCTTGAAGGTCAAACTTTTTCTTCAAGTGTGCATACCATTTTTTTCCTCAGTACTGTTCACCTGTAAACTGTGTTGCCTAGAAGTGAAATAGCTTATCTACTCCTAGAAACTCTTTGAAATGTCTCAAGGATATTCGTGGAAGGTGTGATTTGGACATGAATCCCTTTATGCCAAGGTGCTCTCTAGACAGGCAGGTATCAAGCCAAGATTATACCCATTAAACATAACATCAATTCGAGTAGAGTTCAGTAGCATCTACAAATATTTGACTTGAAGACAATGTAGTACTCCAAAAGCTTGTTTGTTGTCTTCGGAGTAAGTACGTGCATTTTTACTGCTTCATCTAGTACAGCTGTCGTAATCGTAACATTATTTATATTTTCTTCGTAAAAAGTAAAGTAAAGTGCTCCCCTGTGCTTTGCACCACGCCATGAACGCGTATAGGGGGTGTGGGGTTAGGGCCTCACACTTTCTTTATCTCGGCAGAGCTGGGGGTGATGTGATCAGCACCACGCCTTTACGCCCCTGGCCGCCTTTACACCCCCCCCCCCCAGAGTTTCCTCCAGATACCATTTTATACGACGCTGGGTGGGCGCCGGAGCCGCTTGAACAGGTTGAAAAAGTCCCGGTTCTCCCCCGCCGGGGATCAAACCCGGGTCTCTCGTATGGTAGTCAGACGCCCTAACGACTTCGTAGGCATCTATTTTTGCCTTTGATGTTGAATTGAACTTAACCATTTCTCTGACTGGTAACCGTATATTTCCAATGACTTTCCATTTTTCGCTATCTGCTCTAATAACGGAGTTGGTCTATTATGTCGTACTTTTGAATCACCCTGTATATGTAGAGATTGTCAAAAAAACAATTAGTATTATTTCATAGATTCAGTCTGGCACTAATTTTGGTGCCACCGTTCAATTCTGGAACCTCCAAAACACAAGGAATGATTCCAAACCTGATCATACAGGTGAAATGCTTATTTTTACGTAGATTTCGGCGGCCATATTGATCAACATATTTAATGTTATATGATAATGTGGGTCTCTTAAATTTCTTATTTTCATAATAGAGTTTTGAACTGCAACTTGCATGAAAATAGGATGCCGTGAATGGTAAATAACTGTAATGAAGTAACAGGGTTCAGGAATTGAAATACACTAGACTCTCGCTAATCCGGCCATTTCTTGCACATATGGGTGCCGGACTCGCGGAAGTGCCGGATTATTGAGAGGGTCGGAAATTACGTACTACTATGTAGTTTAAACACATAGGGACTATACAGGCTGTACTTTATTAAATCCAAAGACACTGTACATTCATTTACATAGAAAATTTAGTCGTTCAGTGTGTACATATACAGTAGTATCACTCACTATGAAACATGTCACGAATTTTTAGTTGTCGCAATGATGATACGCGACGGCGGCATGCTTTATCACGCAAACGCTTTACAAGCATTACATCGGTACTGCATGTATCTGGTTGTTGCATAATGTACTCCAGGAAGATGTCTGCAGCTTCCGCACCAGCAGTGTGGGAAATCTTCATGCTCTCCCCTCCTGTGTCCTCTTCTTCATCATTTCATCATCACGCTTTTGATTATTTCTTCATCTGTTAAAGTTTGGTCTATCTCACAGTTTTCCTCATTCAGCCACTTAGCAACATCCTCTTCATCAATTTCTCCTCCTCCCGGAAGTTTGTGTAACATATCAATGTACATAGCTATTGTCAGCAATTGATGATTCCGAATTGCTGTCGCTCAGTACTGGCTCCAACTCTGCATCAATGCATGGCCACACTTTTCTCCAGCTCTTCATTATGGTTGCGTTCTCCACTTTATCCCATGCTTCTGCTGTTTGGAAAACAACGTCACGTAAGTTGATTGCTTTCCACACCTTCAACATAACTTCGGTAGAGTCGTTTTCACATTCGTTCAGCAAGGAAACAAGAAGTACATGTCGATAATGACGTTTAATTGATTCCAAAATCCCTTGGTCCATGGGCTGTATCAGCGCTGTCACATTTGGTGGAAGAAAGAGTGCTTCTATACCATCGGACTTTAGAGTCACATCAGAAGGATGACTGGGAGCATTGTCAATTATAAGGATGGCTTTCAGTGGAAGTTTTTTTCTTCTTCAGTTCTTTTCTCACAGCTGGTACAAATGTTTGGTGGAACCACCGAGAGAATATTTCTCTGTCCATCCACGCTTTTTTCTGGGCACAAAATTGCACTGGTAGTGTATTTCTGTCGCTGTGATGAAAACAACGTGGATTTTGGGATTTCCCAATCACCATGATGCGTTACAACACGCAATTATGGTTACACGCTGTTTCTGTTGTTTGTACCCAGGAGCTTCCTTCTCGTTCTTGACAGCTAATGTTTTTGAAGGAAGCATCTTGTAAAAGAGGCCGGTTTCATCAGCGTTGTACAAGGCATCTGCAGTTGAATGTTCTTCCTCTACTATCTTCCATATCTTCTTTACAAACCCTTCTGCATATTTTTCGTTAGCTGAGCGACTTTCCCGAGTGACTCTCAGTTGCCGCACGCCATGTCGTTTTTTCCAATTGGATAGCCAACCCTCGCTTGCTGCGAACAAGTTACTGCCACCAAGTTGTTTGTTAAATGCAACCGCTTTTTCCTTTATTATCGGGCCACTGACTGGAATTCCTTTACTTCGTTGCTGTATGAACCATCTATAAACAGCTATGTCCAGTTCTTCATTGTCACTCTTTCGCATAACCTTCCGTTTCCCCAACTCGCTATCCATTTGGGATGCGTACTGTCGAATAACTTATTCTTTCTTCTTGATGTCATAAATAGTTGCTCGTCCAACACCGTACTCAATAGCAATGGCTTTCTGTGAAGAGCCTCGGTTCAACTTATCTAAAATTTCGAGTTTCTGCTTGAGGTCAAGCGTAACGTGTTTCCTTTTAGAAGCCATAGTATGTACTGAACTTTACTGTAAGAAAGTCACAATTTCAAATACTGTGCATATGTATAGCATTGTTTAACATTTTTAACTAACAACATTGTTGAACACGATAATTCATTGTTGTGCGCGTCATTTCTGCTTGAGTGACTATAGGCCGGATGTGGGCCGGACAACTGAGAGGGCGGACTATTGAGGGCCGCATTAGCGAGAGTCTAGTGTATTCGTCATGGCCGCCATTTTGATGACGTAATTTCCGACGAAAACGAGAGCTTAAAAACTTGTGGTCTTTAGCGTTTTACATTCAAGAATAAATGTACTATGTTCTCGCCAAATGGCATGTTTTCTGCCAGAATCTACCACTTTTCCTTACGTTTCAACCGCACTAGTACGGCTGTATATCAGCTAGCAAACAAGCACTACATTAAATCAAATAACTTCCTTACGGTTAATGCTAGAGAAAAGAACCAGGTACCGTTGTAAAGTCCTTAAAACGCTCTACAATTTTAATGTCAAAATATTTAATAGTACTTTATAATTATTAAGTAATTTATGAAAAAAACGTTAAAACAGGTAATTAAATATCTAGTTTTCTCCATTTTTGTTAATATATTTCAGAAAATGTCTCCAGTACACATAATATACTTTATTTAATAAATTTCCCATTTGATGTTCTTTCATTTGGTGCAAAAACGATGTTCCTATCACTATCATGTGAGAAGTTATACGCGTTTAAAGATTGCACTACAAATTCTGACGGCGGCCACATTGATGACGTCACATCTCCGAAACCCGCAACGGGATTCTTTGGGACTTTTTGTGAGAAATACGACTCAAGTAGTACTACATACTCCAGCAAGTTTCGTTTAATTTTTGTTAATGTCCAGGTTTACCTCAAAAAATGCCTAATTTGACTGTACTAACAGTTTTCATTCCAAAAATGTAAAAAAAAATGCTTAAGAAAGAAATGATGTGTATATATCGATATTTTGAAACATTTTCCTGAACATTTTATGTTGAGAAAACTTTTTAACTTTGTCGGGAAATGGTGAACATTCCTTGTCCGGAACGTCTATATTTTTTTAAAAAATCCGTCAGAACCAATATTTTAGTCCTGTATAATAAACTCAACTGGCCCAAAGTTCTCAATTATTGGCTGAAGTGTATTGTATTGTGTTCAACAATAGCGCTTTCATAATAAAAATTACCACCATATGGTGGTGGTATAAATGAATCACATAGTTTTGCAAAATCCATTCTTCTTGAACCCTTTCAGACAAACCGAAACATGGTAGGGGGACTACCTACTGCTGTTTTCTGTTACATAATTCTTTATATTCTTTTACTGAATGGGGAAAATGTGAAATTCCAAACCAACACCTTCCCATTCCCTCGTCAATAATAAAATCAATTGACCTTTCTTCATTGAACAAATATGTAGGATGGAATCTCCAATTTCACCTTGTTTGGAGCTTTGGTTGTTATTGCTCTTTCGAAGAAGTCGCGTTATTCGAAACCCAATTACTGTCCAGGCAGACAGCAGCTCGTTAGAAACAATGGTGGCTTTGTTAATGGATATTTCTGTCTCTAATCCCAAGAAAGCGGTGCCATTGATCGTGTTGGAGAATGATTAAAAAAGAAAAAAATGGCCCTGAAGCTTGTTCTAAACGCAAGGAATTTCTTAATATTGATAAGAAAGATACTTTGTGCAAGAACTTACGGAGAAAATGGCACTTCTCTTATATTTTATAATGTTATTTTTCAGCCTCCTAAGGTCCCACTTTCGATTTGATTTGATTTGGTTTATTTTACTTCGCTTTTTTGCCACTTTTGGCTAATCGTGAAGATGAAGATGATTGATCATACGATGAAATTGATGAAAGGACAGTCACAAACACACATGCCGGGATCAAAACCACTTCGCACACGGACGCCGGCTGTCCCACTATCGAGTATGGGTCTGGTCATGAATAATCAGTTTCATCTAGTCACAATGCACTTGCCGACCTTCGTGGCGGAGTGGTTATTACAGCTCGCTACGATGCTAGGGGTTCCGGGTTCGAATCTCGGCTTGGGAATGGGTGCTCTTTCTGAGTGTCCCATCATCGATTTCATTGCATGATCACTCATCTTCATCTTCACGATTAGCCAAAAGTGGCAAAAAAGCGAAGTAAAATAAACCAAATCAAATCAAATCGAAAGTGGGACTCATTCTCTTCTTCACGATTAGCCAAAAGATGCGGAAAAGCGACGATAAATCGGACAAATAAGAAAATAAATAACAAATAAGAACCGCACGAGGATCGTAAAGCATATCGCTCGTTAAGGAGCCCCGAACCGTGTAGCACAGCATTGTGCCACCGATCTCCTTGGCACAGTGGTTAACACAGGACACTTCGACACTAGGGGTCCCGAATTCGAATCCAGGCCTGGTCTGTTCTTTGTGAGTGTACCTTCACTAGTTTCATTACATCACTCATTCTCATCTTCACGATTAGCCAAAGCCAAAAGTGGCAGAAAAGTGGAGTTAAAAACCAAATCAATCCATATCCAAAATTTCCGTTGCCCGTTTTCTACGAAATCAAATAGCCTAAAGCTTAACTCCCACTCAGACGCCGAAAACACGACAACAGAACTCAATGGACCCGCTTCCGGCGTCTCAGTGGGCGATAACCCTTAAGATAACCTGCAGACTTCTGGCACGGAAAGTCCGGCTTCCGTTCCGCGCTTTTCCCTGTAGTAGGCGTTACGCTATTTGATTTCAACAGAAGTAAACAACAGACGTCCTGTTACCGGATATTTCCGTGTTTCGCCGCGTCTCAGTGGGCGTCAAGCTTAATACTCATTACAGCGCCTCGCCGAAACGCTATGATGCGGTGTACGGAATTTTCATGAGAGATGTCCGAGGGTTTGTCGAATATAAATTTTCCGCTCGTGGCGCCTCTGGTTCCGTTATAGTGTCCTCGTGTAGTTCCGACATTCATTACAGAGATAAGCAAAAAGGGGGTATGCCTCATCGCACCAAACTCAAACACCTTCTTGGTCAAGCGCTGTATTTCATCTTGTGACGTAAGCGCGGAATGCTTTCGTGGTTAGGTTAATCTTTCTTATTAGGTATAAATCGCTTAGCATAAATACACTACATTTAGCCTAACAATGAAATCATTTGAAGACGAAATACACCACTTGACCATTAAGGTGTTTGAGTTTGGTGCGATAAGTGAGACCGGTTTAGGTTTCAGAGCGCCATAGTCGGCGATTAGCATAATGGGACGAGGAATGTAGAATGTTGATTTATTTATTTATTACGTCTTGATTATCATGGCCATTTTTCTACCACTTAACCATGTTTACATCGAAATTTTAGTGTATGAAAATTATAAAACAACATTTAAAGCAATACATAAAAAGGGAAATATTGAAAACAAAAAAAGAAAAATATAAAATTACGAAGAAAAATCACAAAAAAGAGAAAAATACATACTGGAATAAAAGTCTAACCTATACTCACAGGCATACAACAAAACACACACACACAATCTCTCACATCCACTCACATATTCATGGCAGTAGTTACAAATTTGAATATTAAGTTAAGTAAGGGGTTTCAGTGTTTTTCTGCACTTAACTGTATTCAATTTGCCACTAACGTATAAGCTTGCACTAATGTGCTAACTATTTGTGCGCAATAAAAAAAATATTAATAATGTCTTAAAGACACACATTATACGTGATTGTGTAGAAAGTCTTTACTAGCTCGGTACAAATCCTCCTAATCGATCCGTCATACATTATACAGTATAGTTCAAAGTTACGTGCATGTGAGTTGCCATTGGATATCATCATTCACTTCCATTTTGCATTCTATGTATGTATTTTGAAGCTGTTTCTGGCTTGTTACTTTGAGGCAAATGGTCGTTAATTTATCCGTTCTAATTATTGTAATACAACATTTCATGAAAGATTTTCCAATTTTATCATTATTATCTTATTATTTTAAATAAAGGCTTTCCAGAAGTTTCCAATCAAATATGGCTACATGCTGCATTGGTAATTATTTTAAGAAAAAATAAATAAGTCAATAACGTAGTGGCTAACGCTTTCGATTCCTGATGGATTACTCTATCTAAGTTATATATTATAAGTTAGTCTTTGAAGACACTCCTATGATTTCTGAATTAAGTATTTACATTATACGTACCATTTTTGTGTGTGTTTGGATGAACCATTCAACAATTCTGATCATAAAAGAACATCAATACGATTAGGTTAAATCTTAGAACATTAGGAGTGGCATATAGAATCAATTGTACCAACTGTATTCACTGGGGTTTGAAATAGCATGATATTGTGTTTGAGTGGTATTTCCATAATGTCTGTAAGTAAGACCTAAAGCTTATTAATGGTATGAATATGAACGCTTTTAAACCATGTTCTTGTATAATAATAATAATAATAATAATAATAATAATAATAATAATAATAATAATAATAGAAAATACCACTCTCTCCTATATCCTCTTCCGTAACCATCACGGTAGGTACCCTTTCAGAAGTGAGTGCCTTGTCCACTTTTTCAATTACCTGTAGCGATCTTATAAAGAATTGATTAAGGATAAAAAATGCAAAGTTTCTGCCTCGTGATCTGAACTTTACGAGAAACAGAGAGAAAGCAGGGAGGTTACATTCTACATATCGATCTAGGAAGAATTTGAAGTTGTGTGTTCAGCATCTTACTAAGACACCTAGACCCATGAAATTTCTCTCCGGTTTGAGGATAAGTGGTAGCACAGCTACTCGACAGTTCTGGAGGATGAATCGTGATCGCTAAAAAATATAGCGTTTAGATCACAGTGCATGTATTGTTTCACAATGATGTCCAGAATAATACTATTGAGTTTGATTGCACCAACGTATTTTCAACACACAATTTAGGCCTCCCCGATGGCGCAGTGGTAGCGTTGTCGCCTTCTAACAAGGGGTCCCGGGTTCGATACCCGGTAGAGGCACATAGTGGTTCGGATCCCACTTAAAACTATAGGTCCAGTCCCAATTAGCCTTACTGTGCATAAAGTGGACCTAAAACACCAAATCAATCAACCAATAAACACATAGTTTATGACAACAGTTGCATTTTCTTGGAATGTTTGAAATTCGGAAAGATATCGTCACTAATGAATAAGCGATTGCAGCAGTGGCAACTACATGATAACGAGATGGATAATGTGGAGTTACTTTTGGATTGCGTTACATTTTATTGAATTTACTTCGCTTATCAAATTGTCTAAGTTCATGGGTCTTCACTTGCCCGTAGTACACTCCGGTAAACTGCATTTATGCAGGCCAATGAGGTGCCTGAACCTACAGCCAGTATAATCATACTGTGTTGTCCTGCGTTTTGTTCTTATGTGTGCTGAGTGCCCCTTCACAGTCTCAGTTTTAACCTATGCAATGGAATTTCAATTCTCAGAGATATGATTTGTTTCTAGTTATATCAAGGGGCTTGACCCTGTATAACATGACGAGTACTAATAGCCTAGGTGCTGACGTAACCACAATTTTAATTTCATTCATTCATGGGTATAAATAACGAGCTTGTGCTACACGAAAAACACAAAGATGTTTGAGAGTAATGTCCAGAAGTTGAACCACTAAGATAAACTTAAATGCTTTGGAATATCTTGAATAATAATTTTGCACTCATTCACAAAATATAACTATTTGATTTAAAATATACTTTGGTACTCAAAGATAACAATGACTGTAAATGGTCGCGTTGGCGCAGTACAAAACACCGAAGGAAGTGCTTCCATATTCCAACTTTACAATATCCAGCAAAATAGTCGTTTTGCCCAAACGTACTGAACGTCACTTTGGACATCTAGTGTCGATACAAAGATTCTTTCTTGACTCTCACATTAGATTGGTGTAGATGTCTTGCCAAAAAAAAAAAAAAAAAAGCTGTGCTGAGGCTTCGTTCTAAACTCTAGCTGGGTATATAGAGAGATCCCCGTTTGATTGGAAGTGCCCTGGTGATAGATTATCTTGAATTATCGACCTCAAGCCAGGACTTGCTCATGAAAATAGCCGAGGGCTGCTATTTTTTGCCCACTCATGCGGGTCCCATCATAATCCCACAGGGACTTTGCTTGGTCAATTTTTCCGTGATGCATAGGTCTACATCAATATTGGGGAACTTGACAACGTTCCAGTGTGGTTGGTCCTGCTAACAAACGAACCATAACAAAACCTTCCTGGAGGAGATAAAAAAGATTAGGGAAAAATGGATTAACCCTACTCTAGTACCATGGGGTCTATGTGACCCCACTCATCTTTAAGCCATGTTTTTGCTCTGAACCCTGATGATTTGTGACCTCTTCTTTCACGTATTTTATCGCAATAACTTCCTAATAATGTGACACATGTTTGTTCGTTTTCGTTCCTTTCTGTATAGTTTTAATTTGTATTTATTTTCGTTCGGGGTCAAATGGACCCCATAGTATCTTCCATGTAATAAATGTTTTTTTTTTCCAGGTGTTATGAGGTGCAAAGCATAACACAATGGCGAAAGGATGGGGATTGTCACCGGATGATGTTCTGGCAACTTTAGGTGACCTAAGTGACGTCGTCGAAGATGGTTTGAGCTGGGATGAAAGCGACCCTGAATGCAATGAAGTGTTGGACTCTCACAGTGAACTCAGTGAAAATGAAGCTGATTCGAAAGAGGATCAAGATGGTGACAGTCGTGAAGTTCTTAGAAAGACGGATATGTGTGGTCACAGAAGCCAAAAGCTGTCAGAAGAACACCTATGCGAAATATTGTAAAAGAAAAACCAGGACCGAAGGGTAATGGGTGTCAAGGAGGCACACCCTTGAAATTATTTGAGCTATTTTTTGATGACAACATGTTAACCTAACTTGTGACTTGGACTAACCAAAAGATTGAAAGTTTGAAAACCAATTACACCAGCAAACCTGGATTTCTGTACAATACTAGCGTGACAGAAATTTGGGCACTCGTAGGAATCCTGCTATTCTTGGGCGCCACAAAATGCTCCAAAGGTACTGCAAGCATTTGGACAATGGATGGTACTGGCAAGCCAATTTGCATATCAGCAATGAGCCAGAAGCGTTTTTTGTTTCTTGTGCATTGTTCACGCTTTGACAATTCAACCACAAGGGCCCAAAAGAGCCGATGACAAACTGGCACCTATTCGCAACATCTACAACACATTTGTCGCAGCTTGTGAAGCAAACTACACTCCAGGAACTGGGTGCACAGTGGATGAATCTCTCCATGGATTCAGAGGAAGGTGCAGTTTCAAGCAATACATTCCAAACAAACCGAGTAAATATGGTATCAAGGCATATGTTCAGGCCGACAGTAAATCTTTCTACTCGGTTTCATCCAAAATCTACATAGGAGCTGGCACTCATGTACCAGGATTGCCAGTTCCAACCCAAGCTGTTTTGGATTTGGTATCTTCAATTTCGGGAACAAACAGAAATATTACCACAGATAATTATTACACGTCAATAACTTGGCAACTGAGCTGAAACACCGAAATCTGATTTTGGTTGGGACAATGAAAAAGAACAAAGCGTGCATTCCACCAAGCTTCTTGGCGAAAGCAGCAAAAGGAACTGTTCAATACGGCTTTGATCATGCAAATAATTTTACTCTATTGTCCATTGCTCCAAAGAAAAACAAGAGTTATATTTCTGTCCACTATGCATCCCGAAAAAAAAAGACAGACGTGGCTACTGGAAAAGAAGAAATAAATGTGTTTTATAACCAGGAAAAGGGTGGTGTGGACAGCGATGATCAAATGTGCAGCTTGTACACCACATCAAGGAAAACAAACTGTTAGCCTATGAGGGTCTTTTATGGAATGATTGAGAGCGCTGCTTTGAACGCATTTGTTATTTCCACTGAAAATGTGTCCAATTTTGGAAAACATAAGAAAGACAAACGACAAAAGTACTTGAAAGAACTGGCCATTGCTTTGATCATTCTACATGCACGTCAGAGACTGGAAGTACATCAAACACCGCAAGATGTGAAGCAAGTCATTCGCAGTTGTGGTATTTTATCAGACATACCCTCATCACCTACAAGGACAACCCAGCGCCATTCAGGACAGCGGAAGAGATGCTACATTTGTCCCAGATCAAAGGACAAGAAAACCAAGTTCATGTGTAATGAGTGTAATAAGTTCGTGTACGAAGAGCACAGCAAATGGTTGTGCAATCAATATCATTACTAAATATATTCCCAAAGTGAATTAAAATAATCAGAAACTAGCAAATGAAGTGTTGCACGACATTTTTAGTGTTTTGAAAAATATTTTCTGGAATATAATACGCTTTTTTAATGTGGGGTCAAACTGACCCCATGGTACTGCCAACGGGAAGTTTTTTCATCGTACCAGAATAGGGTTAAAAATATCCACCATGTTTGAAATTATTAAAGAAATTGCATACAATGGTGAGTACCCTAGTTTACTAGTCAAGGATAGAATTTCATCACTTCATTTCTCCAATTATGATTACTATTTTACTTGATTTAAATAGATAGATCACATTTTTTCGACTTTCTATTCACGGGACTGTATTTTGAAGCTTTTAAACCCTGAACTTGTATTTCCTATCAAACTTTTCCAATTTGTTTATTTATTTTAAAATACCGTAAAATGAATGGTGGAATGACTGATGATATTTGCTGTTTTGTTGTTCGTGCCTTATTGCTAGAAACCATCATTTTCTTTTAGGGAACTGTGGTTATTCTATGTATGAGGTTAATAAAAACATTAACATAGCAAGACACTAGAATCTCAGGCCCTAGTCAAGGTCCTACCTCAAGTACAGTCAAAAATCTATAAAAAGTGATGAATGCTATAAATACAAAGATGCCCAAGAAATAGACATCGAAAGCCTTAAACATACCGCCTGGTACTTTTATACTTAAGAGCATTGGAAATTCTGAAGAATCTCTAGGTAGCCTGTTAATAGCGTGGTTTAAACAGATATTATTCCTTTCACTTCCACTTTCTGATGAAATCCACTAGAGAGGCTTAGATTAGAAGGGGTGAAAAAAATTAAGTTTAATTGCAGCAGTAGTAAGCTAAGTTTTGCTTGCAACGTTCGTTCCTCAACTGAGAATCGAACCCCAATTATCAAATTTCCGGAATTAAGAAAAATGTAGCTTTCTGACTTAAAAGATGCCCTACATAATCACTTGAAGAAAATACTGGGCACAGTACTGATTATATGAGTCCTTAATGAATTATCTTTCACATTTAGAGATTTAAGGATAGTGTAAGTTCTCTTTACAACAAATGCATAATGAGAACATTTCTACTTCGTTAGAAATGTTTAAGGCATCTAATATTCTCGGTAGTATTTGTACAAATCACTTCCCTATCTAAATTCTTCATTAATACTTAAAGGAAATAGTGTAAAATGGATCGAAATGACAATTTAAAGAATCCATTGCGTGCGTCGTATGGCGGGTTTGTCAACTCATGAAAAGTGCTTTTGGCTTCTTGGAATAGTAAGCCTGCGTGTTCCGATTATTGTTCATTATTTGGTTATGTTTCTGATAATTATTGATACAGAGCGTTAGAGCCGGAAAAGAAAATAAGCTCTGCTCCTGTGTGTTTGGCAGATCATTCGACAATTTTATTTAGAATGCTGATGGTTCGTAGGATCTAATTCGGGTGCCCCGTGAGATATGATAGATAATGAGGGAAACTCTTACAAACAAGATGTTATCTCGAGCATTTAACATCTGGCGATATTATTGCTGAAGAGCAAGAGCTGCGTCACCAAAATGGATCGAGATCTGAGTCATTCCGGGTTTGAAAAACACCAGCTGGTAGTCTTTTGCTCTTTCCGGAATCAGCTGAGGAAAGACAGAACACGGCTTAAGGAGTTTAGATACACCGATTTCAAAGAGGGACGAGAGAATGGGAATGGAGAAAAATGGAGAGACAATTGAAGAGAGAGTAGTGAAGTAAGTGAGTGAAAAGAGGAAGTGTAGAGTGGAGAGAAGGGCAAAGCGGTGCACAGTAGAGGGGAAAGGAGACGAGAGAGTGGAGGAGAGGAGAACAGAGTCCATATATAGTAGAGTAGATTAGAGTCAATGTAGAGTAGAGAAGACAAGAGTCAAGGTAGAGTAGAGAAAAGTCAAGGTAAAGTAGAGAAATGCAGGGTAATGGCAGAGAAGATTAGACTGATCGATTATTATTTGAACCATTTTACTTCGGTTTTCTGATACTCTCCGTTAATCGCGAAGATGAGGATGACTGTGATAAAATTAAATGGGTGAAGGAGCAGTCACAAAATCACATGGGCAGCACACAACACAATTCTAACAAAGGATTATACTGGCTGTTAGTCTAGGCGTCAGCCGGCCCCGTGGCGGAGTGGTTAGCACATCACGCTACAACGCCAGGGGTCCCGGGTTTGAATTAGGGATGGCCAAACGGATCCAGATCCGAAAAATCCGGATCCATTCGGATCCGGATCCGGATCCAAAAGTTACGGATCTGGATCCGGATCCGAGAGTTCCGGATCTGGATCCGGATCCGGGTTTGAAAGTTTCGGATCTGGATCCGGATCCGAAAATCCGGATCCGGATCCGAGAGTTTCGTATCTCAATCCCATTATAATATTACCACACCTTAAAAGGTATTATGATCTTCGATTACAAAGAAATTTTTCGTTAGTCCTACAAGAATTTTTTTCAAGTGTTGTTCCTAAAATACTTTGCTACGCATCGGCACAAATGTCCGAGGTGATTTTGTAAATGCCATTGAAAAAAATATGTATTCATTCGAATGTATTGGAAATGAAAACAGACATAAATGTGAGACATTCCATTCCAGGATGAAACCTTTAACACATATAACAAGATAGAAATGTTATACAAAAATTATACAATTGTTCTACAGTTACAGTTTTACAAATTAAAATAAAACATTATAATATATGCAGTGTTAAATAACTACAAAGTGTAAGACTAACAAGGGAGGTTATCTAAGTGTCCCCCTCCGATTTCCATGAAACTTGGCAGTATAGTGGGGCCCAAAGGAAGAATTAGGTGTTTTTCTGTTACAGCTAAAAAACGGCTTTAGGGGGCAAAACTCCCTTAAATGTCAAGATGAGCACAAATTGAAGTGAGGATCTGACCCTGTGTCCCCCTCCGATTTCCATGATACTTGGCAGTTGTGTGTATAAACGGGCCCAAATGAAGAAATACGTGTTTTTTTCCTTTCAGCTAATAAACGGTTTTAGGGGTGGAAAACCCTCAAATGTCAAGATGAGGACAAATTGAAGTGAGGATCTGACCCCTGTGTCCCTCCCATTTCCATAAAGCTTGGCAGGTGTATAGTGGGGCCCAATGGAAGAAATACGTGCTTTTTTGTTTCAGCTAAAAAACAGTTTTAGGGGGCAAAACCCCCTCAAATGTCAAGATGAGGACAAATTGAAGTGAGGATCGGACCCCTGTGTCCCCCTCCGATTTCCATGATACTTGGTAGGTGTGTGTATAAACGGGTCCAAATGAAGAAATACGTGTTTTTTTTGTTTCGTCTAAAAAACTGTTTTAGGGGGCAACCCCCCCCCCTCAAATGTCAATATGAGGACAAATTTAAGTGGCCATTTGATTTATGTGTCCCCCTCCGATTTCCATGAAACTTGGCAGGTGTATAGTAGGGCCCAAAGGAAGAAATGCGTGTATTTTTTTGTTTCAGCTAAAAAACTGTTTTACAGGGCGAAACCCACTGAATTGTCAAGATGAGGACAAATTGAAGTGGGGATCTGACCCCTGTGTCCCCCTCAGATTTCCATGAAACTTGGCAGGTGTGTGTATAAACGGGCCATTTCCTCAATAGCTTGCAACATGTTGCCGTGGTTTGTTGTTCGCGCATACGCGATGCAATGAGTGTCTTGCTTTAGTGAGATTGCGCACCAAAGCGACAAGCGGCACGCGACACTCATCGCTTGAGGATTTCACCAACCGAACGCTGGCCTGTGCTTCCCGTCATGCCGCTACGATGTGAAATGTTGCTCTTGATTGGCTCCTTTCCAAGCAACATGTGTCACTCACTTCTGTATGAAAGTTGCCTTGGACCGAATGACCCGTGTCGCTTTGGTGTGAAATCCTCGTATCCTTTGTCGCGTGTCGCTTTGGTGTAAAATCTCCTTGAGGAAACGGTGCTGTCAGAGCTTTTGTCCCTACGGTTCGAAAGGCTGCATTGATTTCCGACTGCTCGTTTTCAAGCGACATTTGTGGTTTGTCGCCTCGGTATGAAATATCTCTCAGGATACCATTTATATTCTAATAACATAGAAAAATAAACTCTAATACACAGTCCAAGACCTGACATCCGGAATCACATTGCGATGTTTCTTCTTGTGTTACGCATGCTATTTATTTATTAATTTTATTTTACTTTTATTTCCAAATTAATGCCATTTCGTGACTGCAAATCACTCCAGAAATATAACTGTTTCCATCAACTCACTTACCGCCTTTCAAGACAAACAAATCTACATAATATATTCCAAAAACTAACTAAGCCGCATTACTTTCATAACAAAATTAGAACCTGGGTCGATCGCACTGCCATCTACTTGTCATCGTCTCGGGGAACCAGTTTCTTGGGTCGTTTTCCACACTACGTTATTCAAGGCGCTGTAGTTTCGGCTAAAAGACTGTTTTAGGGGGCAAAACCCGCCTCAAATGTCAAGATGAGGACAAATTGACGTGGGGATCATCTGTCCCCTGTGTCCCCCTCCGATTCCCATGAAATTTGACAGGTGTATAGAGAGGCCCTATGCTCCCTGTTTCTTCCTATGCCATATTTACGTGGTTTCGGGGTCAGATCCCCACTTCAATTTCTCCTCATCTTGACATTTGAGGGGGGGGGGGCTCTATACACCTTCCAAGTTTCATGGAAATCGGAGGGGGAGACTTAGACCTCCCTAGTAAGTGTATTAATTAATTACAAATCGCGCATATATATATATACAGGGTGTCATTTTAATGGCGCCCACGGACCACGGAAACGTATAGAGGACATCAAAACAAACATCTTTTCTCAGTAACATTTTTCTCGTTGGTGCATCGTTTCGGCGCTACAGTCGTTCAAAAAAGCTCGTTTTGCCGCCTGAATGCTGGCAACCACACACAACATTTGATTGCATTTGTGACGTCATATCCCGTCGTGAAGCGATGCGTTCCAGGGTTGCCAGGAAAACACATATTCTGTGAAAAATGACATAGCTACAATCAGCCACATTATGTACCGTAAAACAAAACGAGAAAACACGTTCTGTAACCTAACAGGAAGTAAACAAACGATACGAAATATGGTAGAAAGAAAATAGATTTCAAGTGGAAGTAGTCATATCGAATTTTGTCTTAGCTTACATATCAAATATTTGCAAATCTAGTTACCAAGTTGGTATCTACAATTTAGTCTATCCACTTCGTCCTTCTGATACTAGTTGTCTGTGACACACTGAACAGATGACAAAATATAAATGAAAGAACACAAAATTCCAAAGGTAAGCAACACATAATGTAATGCATATTCAGGGCATTATGAGGCAACTGACAAAAATGGTTGAGAATACAGGGATATAAATAGTAGTAAAACAAACTCTCCGACGACTGTGTTTATCTACGCACCGGATACACATGTAATAGTTTGCAACTCTGAACAGGGCAGTATATTCGCTACTGATTCATCATTAGATTGTTGCTGTGGTTGTACGTGTTTTAGCCGTAATGTAACAGCGTGAACCTCAGATGCTTCCTTTATCAGCACAAAAGTACCACAAGGCATCTGGACACAAACCTGTAGATATGAACCTTGCAACGAGATTTGCAAATATAATTGACATGTAACTGGGCGTAAACAGCCACATGTAAGTTGTAAGTACAATAACATTTATTGTTGTTGATATTTGACATGTAGGCTGAGACAAAATCCGATAATGACACTTCATTTTGAATACGTTTTTTACCATTTCTCATATCGTTGGTTCACTTCCCCCTTTCCCTGAGATGACTGCTGATCTTCTGGCTGGTAGGCTATGGTGTTCAGTTTACTAGGCGCGTTTCTCGCTTCGTTTTACAGCTAATAATGTGGTTGGTAGTTTGTCATTTTTCACAAAATTTGTGTGTTTCTTGTAACACTGCCGTGCGATGTTTCGCCGCAGGAATTGACGTCACAGATACGATCAAATGTTGTGTTGGGTTGCCAGCATCCAGGCGGCAAAGCGGTATTTTTTGAACGACTGTAGCATCGAATTGACGCACCAACAAGAAAAATGTTACTGAGAAAAGTTGTTTGTTTTGATGTCCTCTACACGAATCTGTGGTCCGTGGGCGCCATTAAAATGACACCCTGTATATATATATATATATATATATATATATATATATATATATATATATATATATATGTATGTATGTATATTATATATATATGTATATTAGCAGGTAACAATATGTTATAAGCACATTCTTACTTTCCAAAGAAGCGCATGTGGGATGGCAAGACGGATCCGGATCCGAAAATTCCGGCTCCAGGTCCAAAAGTACCGGATCTGGATCCGAAAGTACCTGATCCGGATCTGAAATTACCGGATCCGAAAGTTCTGGATCCGGATCCGAAAATTCTCGATCCGGATCCGAAAGTTCTGGATCCGGAAGCAACCGGATCCGGATTTCGGATCCGCCAGGATCCGGATCTGGCCATCCCTAGTTTAAATCCCGACCTAGGCATGGATGTTGTTTGTGAGTTTCCATTCATCAATTTCATCACATCATCACTCATCCTCATCTTCGCAATTACCCAAAAGTGGCACAAGAAGCGAAGTAAAATAAAGCAAATCAAACAATCTATGCGTCAGAGCCACGCTGGCCTGCAAACTGTTGTTACCGGGATGTACTATGTGGAAGTGAGATTGACTTTTGGGTGCCCTCGCAGAAGGTCACCCCATACACCCTAAAATAGAGTAGAGAGGAGTGAAGTGAAGGTGTAGTTTAGTAGGGTCGATGTTGGAGTAGAGTAGATAAAAGTCTGTGCATTGTCAAGGTAGTAGCAGAATCAAGGCAGACTAGAGTCACGGTAGAGTAGGGTAGAGTCAAGGTGGAGTTGGGTCAAAGTATTACTCTCGTAGTATTAGAGTCAAGGCAGCGTAGAGTAGAGTAGAATAGAGTAGAACAGAAAAGAGGCCCTATCAATATGTTTTAATCAGATTCGTGTGTTGTGTACAATCAGTTAAATTTATTAACTAACCGGTTTTGCGAAACTATTAGTGTTGCCCACGAGACGAGACTTTGGCCTGTCTCGTCTCGTCTCGAAAATATTCGTTTGTCTTATGAAACATGGTCAATCTCGTCTCGTCTCGAATTTTTAAAAGCCTGTCCCGTCTCGTCCCGTGGACAACACTAGAAACTATCTTTTCAACTATTTAAATTATTTTTTTTTAAAATACGCCCTACGGTATCAAATATGAAAAAATCGACTATATTTTAAGAAATGCGGCACAAGATTTCATCGCTTCTTCGCTCCAATAAAAATTCAAATAAAAACATCACTTTTCTATGAAGTATGATAAACCGCACATGACCACACATAACCGTAATATTATATAATACTAAAATACTGTTTACGCTAGTGGCAAGTAGCCGGAAAGCACGATTGTTCACATGCACCCCTTCACCATATGAGAATATTCTATAAATGCATGTCCAAAACCTTGCATGTAACTGGAATGTAGTACTTTCTTTTAACTTCTTGGAGTGTTACTATTTTGAAGATAGTTGTTTTGGCAGACCTGTAATTGTTTTCACATTCCGTGAATATTACTGTTCCTTATTTTATTTTTTATGCTTTATTTATTTTATGTTAAATATTAGCACCAAACAATAAAATAAAAAAAAACATATTTTTTAAGAAAGATTAAATTGATAACATTTTAATAATAGTTTGTTAGAAAAATAACTGTTTTAATACTCAGCTTAACTCTGAAATTTACTTCTTTATTTGTTATTGAAATGATCATGCTCAAATGGTTTACCACCTATTGGTGCTTCAGACTTCTGATGAGTATAACATTATTACATGATCAGATTAAAAATAGTTTTTTCATATATCGTATTATTGGTGAAATTAATGTTTTCAGGTGCGAAAATCAATTTAATATTTTTAATTTTTAAGTGGCCATCATTCCTACTGCCATGTGTTGATGGTTCAAACTCAACACTCTGTGGGCCAAAATGAACGCAAGGGAAACTTTTACCGTTTGGAAGTTTCTTTCCACGTTTCAGAAAAGTTGTGACACACAAGAGGACCGAGTCACCGCTGGAAGTTTCGAGCTATCTACAGACTTACAGAGTGTGAAATAATCTTGTTAACTAAAAGTGATATTAGACACCAGAGCACGCTGCGGTGCGATGCGGTGCGGTGCCGAAGTCAATTTTCAAGTCACCAGCGATAATGTTGTTTGGGTTATTTTACATCGCCACTGCGATGAAAATGAAAGCATTATGATGCCTAATATGAAAATGCACACAACGCATGTGGACAACGCTGTTCCTGCAGGAGTATTTTCTGGAATTCGTTTCTCTCTTGATAGGAAAATAACATTACCAAACTCTGAGAAGCGAAAAAATTGAGGAAGTATCTAGATAGAAAATATTCAAGAAATAGAAACTCAATAAAATGAAAAAAATTGTCAACAATTTCGAGTATGTCCAAATTTCAGATATTTGACAATTGGATGATATGTTGGTCTTAGAGCTACAAAATTATTGTTCTATGAGATATGTATCATATTTAAAAGAATGACGTAAATCCGAAATGGGTGCGTTTCGCCCATGCTCGAGGGACTGAAGAGAAAAAATGCTGCAAAGTGGGTCAAGATCGGAGGGGTTGGTAGCAGATAGTCCGTGTTTTGACAGTACCATTTACAATAAATAAATAAATACCAGGATACTTACAGCTTCGTGCTCTTGTACGAGTTCAATTTCGTTTCATTGACGAAGTCTTGCGACGCAAGTCATGGCTGCAATTAGAGGATATGATGTATGAGTATTACAGCAGTCAGGTGGAGAGTATTATTACGTATAATTCCTCAGGTGATGTATTCAAAAATATTTCCGCTGAATTTTATACATTAATTTGGAACCTCATAGGTATACAATATAATGTGGGTCCTAAGTCCGTCCCCGGGACGGATTTGAGAATCTCAAAGGAGACGGATTTAGGATAACAGTTATAACAACAATAGCGACTGCTCCTGACCAAACGACTACAGCTACATGGCTGTGACAACGCAATATTCAATTACTAATCTATAATTATCAATCACTAAATTATGAAAAACTTACAGCGAGGCGTCAGTATAAATGTTTCAAGTTGATTTCACGCTGTAGCAAGCTTTCAGACAAACTATTTTTGAAAAATTAAAGCGTGAATGAACAGAAAAAAGCAACTACGTCACTGCCAGTAGGCAACCAAATGGTTCTGAAGATTTTCCTGCTGCTCTCGCAAAATGGCAGCACTTTCCATAGAAGTTAAAGAGGGGGACGAATTTAGGGCAGAGGACGGATTTCGAGCACTTTACCTTAGTTTTGATGTGTACGAACGACTCCCATTTGAGACAAAATTCATAGACCTTACGGCATAGATAGATAGCTGTTTTCGTACAAATATTGAATAGAAGACTAAACAAGGGGAATAATTACATAGCAGGGTGCATCAGGGCCACAGAACTCTATTCTCAGTCCGATTGTATAAATGTCTAGATACTTTGATTTACAAGCTACTCAAAAATAAATCGTTGTGTTTTGCTACAATGAATTTTCCTGGGAATGTAGTTTAATATTTTTTCCTTCAGTAAAAAGCTCGCTTTGAGTGTGATCGCAAAAGATCACTAGGGGACTGTTTAGTTTCCGAGTAAGTTCATAAAAACTCTACTGCCTAGGATCTAGCAGACAAGAGAAATTCGGCAAGATTTCAACAGCAACAGCATCGAAGAAATGCAGCTATAAAGAAATTAACATTCACAACTCTAAATGAGCCCCAGCACATGCTAATTGCTGGAATTATCTCAACAACCGCGTTGCAAACTTACTTGCTTATTAGCATGCAGCCGGTTTCCCGCGCTTTTCCCTTGCCGTTGAGAATCGCAAGGGAGGCGATTGCCACTGCAGGCGCTTGTGATGTTCAGTGATAAACGTTGTCTGCGACTAATCGCTCAATGGGCACGTAACTGGTGGATCGATGAACAAGCAGTGAGGGGGTCGACTTCATCACTTTCAAGTTTGTTGAGTCGGCTGAAGCCAAACACAACAAAGAGATAGCAACCAAAGGCAACAGTCGCACCTGTTATTCAGTTGATAACGTTTTACCTGGACTTTCTCTACAACATACTGCTGCGATGTCAGTTCGTCATCCATTCTTGTTGTCTCGTTTGCAGAGAAATATGGAAAAAGCGAAGCAAAAAAAACAAAGTATCAGGCACGTATCTAGAAATATATTTCGGGGGAGTCCGAACCAAGTGTCAAAGAAATAATAATAATAATAATAATGTTTAAATTAAAACAATTAAATTATAATTAAATTAAATATGAATTAAAATATGTAAATTTATAAATATTGTTTTTTCATTATTACATGAATACTTAAAAAGGTGGCATAAGTATATAAATATAACATCACATATTTATTATCTAGTTTGCGTGTACTTAATATCGCCAAATTTGTAAAAAAACAAGGAAATTAATGTTAAATAGATAAAGAATTGAATATTTATTGAATAATAAATGAAGGATGTTCCTGGTTAATATTTTATGCATAGTTTCATGAGTAGTAGTGTGTACAAATCTTCTTTGGTACTGTCCTTCAAAGCAGTATGATCCCGCATCGATTATAGTACAACAAATGCTAAGAAGTACATTTTCATTATTTCATTTTAGTACTTGGTAAGTCTTTCAGGGGAGTCCGGACCCCCTGGACCCCCTCATAAATACGTCCTTGCGGATTATGTTTTTTAAATTGAAATGCCAGTGGCCTCTGATGTCTTTCGGTCAAGTTTAAATCACACTTGGCGAGTTTCACGTTACACTTCGAAATGGTAGTTATTGCATTTTGAAAACTAGTAGCTACAATCCTGGTTCCTCTACAAAGTTTTAGTAGCAACCAGTAAAAGTGTAGATGCACCAACAGAGGCGCAACCACGATTTTTTGTCTGGGGGGGGGGGGCAAGTACCAGGATAAACGTACAAACAACAACAACAATAATAGTACTAATACGACTACTAATAATAATGACATTATTATTATTATTATTATTATTATTATTATTACTAGTGGTAGTAGTAGTAGTATCAAAGACGTTATTATCCTCATAAATTACGCAAAGAGGGAGTAGAAGTCGGTACTAAAGCATTTGTTTGGAACAAACTATTCGAAATATTTTTTCAACACAGTCAATTTCACATTAGCTAATAATGGAAAACAAGGACACAAACTGTATTTTTGAATGGCAGAAAATGAATGATAAATGCATTCCGAAGATAATTCTTTTGTACATATAACATGTATAACTTTCATTTACAACATATGTTTTACACATATGCAACATGGAGCGACATAAAATAAGAAAATACATATGCAACATGCTAACATTAATTGTGTACGTATTCAAAGTTTATCCAATGCATATAGCTATGTATACAACACATATTATTTAAATACATTACATTACAGAAAACAATCAAAACTGCGAGCGAAGCGACGAAGAAAATTTTTAGATCTAATTTTTGCAATTTAAAACAATATTGATTTAATAGGGCACAAATCATTTCACTGGACGCCATGGCATTCTCTCTTCCACAACTTATTTTTATTTAGATCACTCGGCATCCATAGCCGACTCCCGCCACCCCCTAGCTCTGAACCTGACGATACCGAGATAAGTAAGCTTTACGAAATGAACTTTTATTTGCATAAAATTTGAAACCGTAAGGGGGCAATTCTCCTCTGTGCCCCCCCCCCTTGCAGATGCCCTTGACCGGCAATGTTTGCCCCCTCTGCCCTCCCTGTGTTTGCGCCACTCTCCACCAATTTACTTGTAGCTTTGGACTGGAAGTAGAGGCTGTGGTGTTGAATGTGTAACTACCTATCTCTCAGGAGATTACCGACTGCCGCATAGGTGGAGACCATCCTACCAATTACGGGATGACGTGTAGTAAGCGTGACGTACCCCCCAAGTCGTTTTAGGTTTCTGTGGTGAAGATAGCCCAGTGACTTTATGACATGCAAAGGGGCTGCTGGAATCAGAAGCTTCGTTATCTTTCACTTACTGAGAGAGTCATACTACACAATAGGCCAGTATCTTACATATACATGGTATATATGAGTCATTCCATGCGAAATCAACACAGCCTTTGACCTGACCATCTCCGATTTTCATGAAACTTGGGGAGTTGAAACTATGCATGGAACTTAGTAACTATGAAAATTTTTAGTCTCGTGCGTCTTGTAATTGTTAAATTATTCAAGGTCAAAGTTCGCAAAAATTGCCCTTTTTGAGCCCGCTTAGCTATACTAAATGTGCTGTAACACCGCCACTATTTCGCCTAGAAATCTCAAATAAAGCTTATTGTACAGGGAATTGAACAAGCTTTCCAGTGATATATAACAAGCCCACCTTTGGATTAAAATATAATTTTGTCACGTGACCTTAACTTTTGACCTTGAATATCTCAAAACATGTCATCACCAAAAATCGTGAAAAAAATATATTTGGTCCCTCATGCCATACTCTAAAACATATCAAAAAATTATTCTGGGACTGCAATGGGATCAGAAGATACAAAATAATATGTTTAACTATGTGACTGATAAAAGGCTCATTACATGAACTATGACGAGTCAAAAGTCTCTTAACACCCCCTACAAAATGTAAAAGAGATATCCTGGTCATGAAAGAAATATGTTAGGCACAGGGAGATCTCTAGCTGTGTGTGTCAAGCGCAGGTCCGGCATATTGTTGACCGCCATATTGAATTCAACGCAAAAATTTCAAAGGAAAGTGGGTGATGTGAAATATCAAATCAGGCTAGAATTTCACGAGAAATGAAGCGGCGAAGGTTTTTCCAACTTATTTTTAGGCAGCAAAACGTTATAGGCATATCTTTCACTTACGATATATACACATTATAGTGTTTTCAATATTCCTGTGAGCACACTTGTTGACGTCTCTCACACTCACATAGAACATTTGGCAATGTAGCATGTGCAACATCATCGCAAGCAGCAACTATGCCTTCTCTCAGATGGTCAATATCAGGGACTTTTAGTGCATGCACCATTCTCTTCAAATGTTTCTGAAGGTAAAAGTTCTCAAGATGTTAGATCTGGGGAATGTGCAGGCCTTTTAATAGATCCCCATCTGTCCATCAATCTACCTAAAAATTTACCATGAAGACATTTCCAAAATGTTCACATAGTGTGGTCACACACTGTCCTGTTTCAAAACTCTGGAAAAGTGCCATACCCCGTAAGCAAGGATGAAAAACCTGTTCACTTAACATAACACATCCAAGAAGCCCTCACCATTTCAGGTTCCGTTGTTGAATATGACCAACCATTCCCGTTCTCTATACACTATAGCACATCATTAGCTTACCAGCAACAACCATTCGGCTGGGATCTGTCTACTGTAGATTATCAAATCACAGGTATTGCGTATAATTTTTATTAACTTTACCGGGAACATAAAAATTAGCATCGTCACTGAAGAATTTTTCATTCCAAAGGAAGTGTCACGTAATTGTTTGAGATACTTTTCTCAATATTCTCCACTATTCAAGTATTTGGTGAATGTTGCTGATTAAAATCATATGCAATGATGCGTATACTTATTTCTGCCCCAAGATATCAGCGTGATCTCGACCAGTTCCTAACCCGTTAGGAGCATTCATAATACTTTGTTTTTAACACCTCGAAAAGGGAAAATCATTACAATTATGCAGTATTTTTTTTTCTGGTTAAATATACTTTGGAAAAACCTTCGCCGCTTCATTTCTCGTGAAATTCTAGCCTGATTTGATATTTCACATCACCCACTTTCCTTTGAAATTTTTGCGTTGAATTCAATATGGCGGTCAACAATATGCCGGACCTGCGCTTGACACACACAGCTAGAGATCTCCCTGTGCCTAACATATTTCTTTCATGACCAGGATATCTCTTTTACATTTTGTAGGGGGTGTTAAGAGACTTTTGACTCGTCATAGTTCATGTAATGAGGCTTTTATCAGTCACATAGTTAAACATATTATTTTGTATCTTCTGATCACATTGCAGTCCCAGAATAATTTTTTGATATGTTTTAGAGTATGGCATGAGGGACCAAATATATTTTTTTCACGATTTTTGGTGATGACATGTTTTGAGATATTCAAGGTCAAAAGTTAAGGTCACGTGACAAAATTATATTTTAATCCAAAGGTGGGCTTGTTATATATCACTGGAAAGCTTGTTCAATTCCCTGTACAATAAGCTTTATTTGAGATTTCTAGGCGAAATAGTGGCGGAGTTACAGCACATTTAGTATAGCTAAGCGGGCTCAAAAAGGGCAATTTCTGCTAACTTTGACCTTGAATAATTTAACGATTACAAGACGCACGAGACTAAAAATGTTCATAGTTACTAAGTTCCATGCATAGTTTCAACTCCCCAAGTTTCATGAAAATCGGAGATGGTCAGGTTAAAAATTGCACATATCTGTGTTGATTTGGCATGGAATGACTCATATCTCTTTGGATTACTGTAGGGACGCATCACACTGCCCTCTCCAATGATTCCCGTGCCTTGGAATACATGTTATGAAATATAGAAGAGAGGGTGTGGTAAGAATGGTACCGTTAGAATGGAACAAGTCTCGGTCTCGTCTCGACAAACGTCCTTTTAAAAATCGAGCTTGAAGCTTGAGCCTTCGAGATTTGTAGAGACTAGATAAACCTCTGTAATATCGAGAATATACGAGACTTAGTATGCGAGATTGGCAGTCTCGATCGGGACTTAGTTGTAATGTGTGAAAATTCTCTTTAAACCAAATTTGCTTCAGTGTGCGACTTATTCACTTAGTCAGATGTACCAAGCGGATATCTATCGGATTATATTTTATTTATTTAGAAAGTTCCTTATATTTTGTTTATGGTAATCAAAAAATAATAATCCATTAGTAGCAAATGCAACCCTGTGAAGCCACTTTTGACGGTTCGTAACACCAGGCGTCTAACAGAAAAAGTTATTGAGAAAATAATATTTTTTGCCTTATTTACCTGTATACACTGTCAAAGTTTGTGTGATGACATGGTGTATATGAATCTTATACTATATGTTGTAAGACTTGCCCTTTGAGATCGATACGAGAACGAGACGGGCGTTCATGAATCGAGACGAAACCGAGAATAAGACTGACATTTACAAGGGTCCAGCTGCTTCGGGCGAGGAAGGATGAGGCGGGGAGGAAAGGGAGTAAGATAAACCTCGGATGTCGCATTATGCTGACCACACTACTTCTCTACATCTCTGTCAATTGATTTACTGATTTTTGTTATTTAGAGTCGCTTTTCTGGCACTTTTGGCTAATCGCAACATTGAGTATGTGTGATGATATGGTCGATGAAATTGAGGAGGGGATACTTGTAAAGAACACGCATGTCCAGGCCGGGATTCTAACCCGGGACTCCTAGCGCTCTGTACTATATAACCACTTCGCCAAGGAAGTCGGTACAAGATAAATATCTGTTCCTGGTGGCAAGATGCTGTTCCACGGGGTTCGGGGCTCCACAAAGAGCGATATGCTTTATTTTTTATTTATTATTCTAAGTCTTAAATTAAGCTAATTATATACATAAAATAATAGATATTATAATAAGCGCTCACAATGTCATCACGACGATAAAAAAAAGTATACAAATAACTGGAAGTACATGGTTACTGAGTTACAATACTAAAATAGTAATCGAAAATAAAAACAGGTTTGAAAATGAAGGAATAAGAATGATAGAAGCGTCAAGTAACAACTATATAAACCGGCATCCGTGGTGGAATGGTTAATCTAATGCTGTAAGAACCCAGGGGTCCCGAGTTCAAATCACAGCATGGATGACTTTTGTGTTAGTTTGATTATTTATATCTTCATTATGTCATCCATCACCTCGGTGTGATTAATACATAGTAAAGGACATTTCAATGGAAAGGAAGAAAGAAACGTTCTGATCAAATAATTTGTTCTGTCTCAACATGAGCAGTTAAAAGCAAACGTTTTAAGGAAACATCCTCATATGAACTAATAAAATGCAACATTGTACTCAAGCATACGAAATAAACCGTGTTGAAGAAAGGACGAAAACAATTCTAGTCCATTGAGATTAAGACAATTCCCCTTACATCTTATGGCTTTAAACTGTCATAACCTATAAAACCGTAATGTTTAACATTAATGTTTTATAGTACACTGGTAATATATTATACAATTAAACAAATGAAAACAACAAGAATAAGAACAACGCACTCATGTATGCACATACAGACACGTGCAATAACACAGAATAATATAAATTCTATAAGTATACTGGATGTTTATTGGGCTGGAACCCATTCTTAGTATTTTTTTCCCCCAGAGGAACACAACTTCAAAGTCAGATGAAAAACATTGTATAGACCGTACCTCATATTTCGCCATGTAGATACTTCTCCTTTTCCAATAACATTACTTTTCAACTTTTATTAAGCGTTAAATATTAGCAAGAAAATTACAAGCATGATAATTCCAAAATTTTGGAGAAGTTGATATTCTTGAATTACGTAACGGTAACTTTACAAACCTCCAAGACTTCTATATCCCATAATATTCAGTGTTGACTTCGTTACCATAGCAATCCTGGACTTGCGATCACACAGCCTTATGTACACAGCCTCAAGCGAAACCCTACCTTTACAATCAACCTCGTAAATAGTTGCAAGGCTTCTTGAAGGACAACATTCCAAGTCCAATGCCTCAGCGAAATGAACCGTGAACAATTCGTCAAAGCTCAAGTAAAGAGCATGCGACATCAAACACGCTTTATACACTTGTATTAATTTCTCTGGGCTTTCTCCAAGCGTTGTTCACTCCATCAACGTCCTCATCAGAAAGCAAACAAGGTAATTACTAAACGCTTTTTGTAATTTGTTTTTCAAATGAAGCAAAATGCTTCAAATGTTTTTTTCATATGTTCATCACTTTTGTCTTATAAACAATATCTGCCACATATCTCCAGAGGTTAAATAATCCAATGGGGGTTCAAGGAATCGGATCACCAAGTCAAATTCATCTTCTTGGAAAGCGTTCGTTCAAATGACGGCGAACAATGATGACGAACCTTACAAAAGTGATGAACATTAATGAACTGAAAGCCAGAATAAACAACGCGATAGCCACCGTGAATGTCGGCATGCTGACCCGAACGTGGGAAGAAATCGATTATCGCCTTGACATTCTCCGTGCGACAAAGGAACATATATAGAAGTGTACTGATACAGGACATAAAACCTTTTGAGTTATCATTGCCACCAGCTAATTTCTTCATTAGTCTCTGATTTAGCCTATTAATAATTTAAATGTGTCGGTATGATGCATCCATTTCACCATATTTTCACTCATCCTCATCTTCGAGATTATCCTTAAGTGGCAGAAAGCGAAGAAAAATAAACCAACTCAGTCAATCAATCAATCACCTTAGAAGTAATATTAACAAATTAAAATGATATTAAATAGGAAATTAAAAGCAGACTCGTATTTGAACATCTCTACACACACACACACTCACCCAACCCCCAGCCCCCACACACACACTCAAATATACTGTGTGCGTGCATATATCAGTGGTGTGGATCCCAATTTAAAACTGAAGGACCAGTCCCGTTTAGTCCTAACTGGGTATGAAATGAATCTTCACTTGAGCCGGTTTTGTTCATGAATTGGAGTTCAAATACCCATTAACTTCTGTGTGTGCTCTTCTTTTAAAGGCAATTTCAGCAAATTAATTGCTTATTGAGTACAATCACACTTTGATCAATGCTGAGATTTGCCGATGAAAAGATGGCCAATTTCATTATAACGATAATCCAATTAGAAGACCGCTTAATATCCCAATTTCGTGAACCCTGTGTCCCGCTTGGGTTGTTGCGGTTGAATACGTCCTAAATTGTGAGTGAATGGATTATCCCAACAGCCCGTGTAAGTCTTCCAAACCATCATGTAGCGTTTTAACTCTATACACCAATTATATACAATGGTAATTGCTAGTGCATTTCGAATAAATTAGTCCACAGGTTGGTTTAATGAATAGAATATGCTAAAATCATATTAATTTTGATTTGTGTGTTATGCAGCACGATAAATTTATGATATTCGCAAATTGAAGTGGTCTTATGATTCAAAAGAAACGCTAGTTATTTCATTGCCAAATTATGATTCATTTTATCGAAAGGAAAAGTAAATAGTTGGCTAATTTTTGCCCACAAAAATTGAAGATTTCGGTGCAACTTAAACTATATTTATGTAGCTCAATTGAAACTTTAAGAAATCTCGACATAAGATAGGCTTACTGAGATAAGAAACAGTAACAAGAAAGGTTTCAGGAGAAAATCGCACTTTGCTTTTGAAAATTGTTCATATGGACTGGAAGTTGTTAATTCTTTTTGCATATTCTGAAAGTAAATACATTCATCAGCAGAACAAGTTCCATTTAACTTTTTGAATATCCCTGAAGCTTTGTTTACAGTTGTTTGTGGAAGTTGCTGACTTGCAAAAAATTTGAAAAATCAATCCGTACCTTTTAAACTGTGCCAACTTATAAAATGCGTATAAACTTTATGTAGATTCAGTGAGCATTGCATATTCAAATTTTTTGTTTCCTTTTCAAGTTTCATTGTGCATAACACTTTTCAAGGAATTATACTTTTAAGTACCTTTGTTATTCATAAGTTTCAAGTTCCACTTCATTGTCTCTGGTATTATATGAAACAATACAATTTGCAGCTGATACCCATTATAAATATTACATACGGTAAAATATAACTTATTTTTGTAGTTTCTCCTGCATTCAGAAACATTTGTATTCTTGGGTCCTAGCTGGGCGCAAGCCAAATTTCATAAAGTTTGTATAAAAGCGCTATTTCTTTCTATCTCATCTTCGGAACCCGGGATTGTACATACACACAGGCACGTATCCAGGAATTCCTTTCGGGGGGGGGGGGGCTCAACACCATTTTTTTAAGGGGTATAGTAAGAACCTCACAATTGTGTGTTTAAGACCAGAGGTGGCAATTGGGTTCCAAAACGGAGGGGGGGGGGGGGGGCGCGTTGCAAGGCAAGTTTACTTTCTCTTGGTAGCCAAGGCTTAACATTAAGAGGTCATAATGTTCAGGCAAAAAAATTAAAAATGGGGAACAACTATCTCTTAAATCGTTGCCACTGTAAGGCTATCATTTTAATCAGAACGTGAAAGCGGAACATTTTTTACCACTCGACTCCTCTGTGCCGGAACCATCTCAGTATGTGGGTTTGTCCATTTCTTCTCATCAGGCATAAAATCATCTATGGTGTCTTTGAGTGTTTTTACGAAGCTGTTACACATGCACGGGATGGACAATCCACTCGACAACGCGAGATTCAAATTGTGGGCTGCGAACTGGACGCAGACGGCTCTCGAATATTTCTCTCTGATTCGAGCCTGAACACCACTAACGTGTCTTGTCCTCCCATTTTTTCAGCTCTTATAAAAGCCGAAACCCAACAAATTGTTCAGATTCAGACCTTAGCACTCACAAGTGTTCAAAAATGCCTGTCACAGCTTCCGCTGTCTTGTCATATATCGGCACGAAACAAAGGAAGTTTTCTCGAATACAGGTGGATCACGAAACAATTAATGCACAGTGAAAACCCTTCCGTTCCCAACACATCTAATGTTTCGTCTCCCAGTATGATGAAATGCTTACTCATTTATCTCTAGTGACGTGCCCAAGGGAGGTTTGGTGAGGTAATAACCCCATTTGACCCAGTATTCTTACAAAAAAAAAAAAAAAAAAGGAACGTCAAAGACAGGGAAAAAATGGCAAAATCAGGACTGACCACCAAGAATAGTATGCGTAAACCCTCTCCCTTACAAAAATTCTTGGCACGCCTCTCTTTATCTCGGACACATTTTTTAAAATCAACTCACGAGAAGTTTTTATCATCCTATTGGAGATTGAAGTAAGATGCGTTCTTCCTGCAGGTTTGGATATGATCCTTAAGGGTGCTGTCGTCTGCTTGCCTTCACACCTAACCTTAACAAGGCCCTAATTTTCCATCCTTATGACTTGGATTTTCAAGACTTAGGAAGGTTTCAGACCGAAGGGACACGCGATACATGTCGATTGGAATGGGCCAATCAACAGCAACGTTTCACACCGTAGCGACACAAAAGGCCGCACAAACCTAATCTTCAGGCGACACGGTGTGAAATCTCCCTTATTAGGCCATTGTCATTGTCACCTCGAAGTAGTAGCTCTTGTTGACCACAGAAAAAATTATCCTCAACCGGTGATAATGCTCCTCAGTTTTCTTCTCTCTCCTATATTTTCTGTGCTTGTTCACTGTACAGGCAACACATTACAATTTGATATACGCAGGACATGTACTATGTAGACACTTTAACGAAAAATCGGTTGAAGTCAAGGATGGCTAGGTGGCTCAGTTGGTAGAGCCCTGATTCGGGTCCTGGTAGAGCCTGCAATTTCTGCCTAAAATGTCTACATATGCAACATCATCTTGCTTTCTCTTCTCGACATTCATAAAATTTTCGGCTGTCTCTTTATGGTAGTTAAGTGTTTGAATGTGTTTCGAACCCAGTAGGCATAAAGAAAAGTATTTTTTATACCATGAAATTCTCGGACTGCATGTACGAAATTTAGTTCTGGCAAAACTAAATCATCACTCAAAACTTTGATTTTCAGTTGATCTATGCAGTTTATTTCTGTTTTAATAAACCACTCCAATATCCGGTACTGCTGAAATATTCACTTTAGAGAGAGACCTTTGATCTCTTCGGCCCTCGAACGGAACTAGCACTACACTGAGGCGCCGGAAGTTCTGCTGTCGTCACTTGTCTTCATTTTCGAATCACTATATCTCATAAAGCAATCAGAGGACGCTGATTGATCTGATCACCAATCGACTGTATGAATTGTCACACTTACCTCTGAAATCTCATTAACCGATTCTTTGTACAGATCAACCGAAAAATTGAATCCGCGTATTTACATCCTCATTATATTCTAGAACGTTCCGCAGATAAAACGATTCGTTAATATCGCCAGTAGTTGACTCCTTCTCTCATTCAAGAACGTACCCTCTCCCGCCTTCCAGAGATTAGAAATAACAACGAATCGCCCTACGTGTGGCGCTACCTTTGTTGAGCAGCTTCCAAATGCTGACAAGTTTCTACATAGTGCTCAAGTGCGCTGCGACAACACCGAAAGCTCAAGAAAAGTGTATGTGCAATATTATCAACAACAGTTTTATAGAACATTCTCCGAGTTGCCTCGATAATTGTCTATCTCCTTAAATCATCGTCACATTATTAAAAAAGCCAAAAACCTTATTTTATCTAGTGTAAAATAAAAAATCATGGGGGGGGGGGGCTCGAGCCACCTCAACCCCAGCTTGGATACGTGCTATTAACAATGACAGGGTTATAGAACATTCTCCATCTTGTCTCGATAATTATTTCTCCCAAATTATCATCACATTATTCAAGAAGCCAAAATCGTAATTTTATCTAGTGTAAACAGAAAAAAATCCTGAAGGGGGCTCGAGCCTCCAGGTTCCCACCTTGGATACGTGCTATTGACAATAATAGGGTTATGGAACACTCTCCGTTTTGTCTCGATAATTATTTCTCTCAGATTTGTAAATTTATTATCTTCACATTATTCAAGTCGCCAAAAATCTAATTTTATCTAGTGTAAATTGAAAAATTTCCTGAAGGAGGGGGGGGGGGCTCGAGCCATTAACAATAACAGGGGTATAAAACATGCTCCGTCTTGCCTCGATAATTATTTCTCTTCTTACATTATTTTCACATTATTTAAGAAGCCAAAAACCTAATTTTATCTAACGTAAACTGAAAAATTTCCTGGGGAGAGGGTCGAGCCCCCTGTCCCCCATCTTGGATACGTGCTATTAGCAATAACAGGGTTACGGAACATTCTCCGTCTTGCCTCGATAATTATCTTCTTAAATTATTGTCACATTATTTTATTTGACACCACAAGAAATCAAAAACCTCATTTTATCTAGTGTAAACCTAAAACTTTCGGGGGGGGCTCGAGCCCCCTAAGCCCCCCTCTGGATACGTGCCTGCATACACACACACACACACACACACACACACCTGAGTGAACAGTTGTTCTAACATAATGTAAGAAAAGCAAAAATATACCCATAATAACAGTGATACAAGATGCATGCAATATGCCACTTGTGAGTGTAAATTCAATCCGAATAGCCTCCCTAAGGAGAGAGTGGAATGGATTGATTTGACACGGGTTCAATTTCCGATGGAGGCACATAGTGGTTCAAATCCCGCTTTTTTTAAAACTGTACTTCGCCTTTCTGAGACTTTTGGCTAATCTCGAAGATCAGAGAGTGGACTCATCCGTGATCTTTGCATCAGTTTATTACTCATTTTCATCGTCGCGATTAACCAAAAGAAATAGAAAAGCCCTCTAAAGTAGCCAAAACAGGAAATAATGCGGATGTCTGGGTCATTTTTAAACGCACAGACATTTACATGTTGTGAAATTTACATCAATAAATAGGGATTGTGCAACAGTAAGTGTCTAAGGAAATGATAAGCTCTCTATTTCAATTATTTATTGAATCGCAGTAACCAGGGAAGCCAACTTGGAAAGCATATAATGTGGTCCATTACTAAAAATCCCATTTCCTTTCCAAAGTCTCCATCTGGGAAGAGTAGAGTTTTATAAACTTCCTCGAAAAATATCTTAAAAGTCTGTTTTCCTTTAAGTTTTCATGCCTTGCCTTCTGGCAAGCTCCTTCTTTGCCTTTCACTAAAGGATCTTCATGGTCATGACCACTCTTCGTTATTACCCATAATGCAGCTAAGGCTACCCTTCCTTCTAGTTTCCTCTAGCTCCTTTCAACAGTTTTCTGCCTCTGGAATACCACACCTTCTTTTTAAAAAAATCTAAAACCATGCACCAAATAACGTACACAGATCGTTTACCTAAGTAAAGGGACGCACATAACAACACTAGTCAACGCCATCGTCGTTGACCTCATGAAAAATACAGATAAAGCGAGAAGATATGTAATGAACCTCCTGCAAATTTTAAATTCCCTGTGTATATCATCTAGCATCCACTCAGCACTTTAAGCTCTAAGTTGAAGACAAGATATTGAGAAAGTTGAAGAACTCCAAAGAATTTTGCAAGGTTTGGCCTAAAGCGTACTATATCTGTGTGATTCTACCTTTGTTTCATGTTAATTTTTTAAAAAAGAAACATTAATATTTATCAAATCGCATATTGATCTCAATAGTAATGTACAGACCATTTCTTTTAAATTATACATTTAAACATAGTAAACTTAGATATCGACATAACAAATGTAAGATAAAATTCCTTCAGAAAAATTTACATTATAATTCATAGGTAACTGATTTAAATGTTGCCTTAATATAGAATCATAGGGTATACCATGGTATGTTTGCTGCATTTAGTTATTTATCATTGCTTTTTTATATTGTGACCACGACGATGATGTGGTAGCTGGATAAAATATAGATATATGAAGGGACAATTACAACTATGGTGAAGAATTAAAAGAATTACAAATCTGGCCTATGCTTTGGCCCAAAATTGAAGACAGGCTTTTTGGGTATGGAGTTCAATTCGATTAGTTCCGCGAACGTCAACGCCATCTTGTATTCTTTAAATTGGCTATTACTACAGGAAAATACACTGTATTGAGGATACCCTTATGGAGAAATCTAAGTTCTGCACCGCGTTTCATACATCAATCGCCACGAGTAGAACACGAACAAATATGTAGGATACATTTCTTAGGCTTAAGGTAAACAATTAACAGAATTGTTACGTCATCGATTGTCTTGCAATATTGTGAAATAGATGACCACCGTCAATTTAAAGCAAATTAGCTGAAATTCTTGCTGTAAGAAGATATCGCGAGTGTTTGGTTTGGTATTGCATTTGAGCAAAATCGGATTTATAGTTTCAAAATGGCGAGCAAAAAACGGATTTCCCTATGTTACCCTAACTCTCCCGTGGTGTAGAATTTTCTTCAAAACTCTGTCAAGAAACATTTTCTAATTATAGAGAACTAAACTTACTGTAATGATATGTAATATATTGGGACAAAAGCTTAAAATATATATATGTGTAGACAACCAATGCTGTAAATTTAAAACAAATTAAATAAAATATTTACAGCTGCTAGATATAATGAAATATTCTTGTAATTTTGTAATTGAGCTCAATTGGTATGCAGGTTTCAAGATGGTGGACGAGAAACTGATTTTTCCCATCTTGTGAAAGATTCGAACTTTGCTCGTATTTTCGTAGACTGCATTTCTGGAGATTGAAAAAGGAAACTATCAACACTTTTATGGCATTACTCGAGCTTTCGGTTTAAATATAATCTCTGTGTGTGGTGTAGGAAAGGTGGGGTTTCGAAATGGGGGAACACATGATTATTGTAACCGCTATGGATGTAGAAAATTTAGAAAAAATTAGCAGAAATTTACGTATCAACAAGTTGCGTTGGATGACTGATCTTGTACTGTATTTAAGTAAAATATGAGAAATATGGCGGATGAATTATCTAGTTTTTTCCCATGTTGCGGACATTTCAAATTCTGCTAGTATTTTGGAATCTCTGTTTGGGATATATTTATCAAGCGTAATAAACTAAACTGACAGTAATTTTAGAACATTATTTGGGGTAAAACGCTGTTAATAAACTTTTAAATATAATGCATTGTTTAGGAGGCGAGGGTGAACAAACTTGTAAATATTTTGACTCCTATAACCGTCGTAAATATTGAGCTTTTATGCTGACATTCTTATGGCAGCTTAATACGTTGGACAGTTGTCTTGTGTTGCATTTGATAAAAATAGAGCCCCAGTTTTCAAGATGGGAGACGAAAAACAGTCTTTACCTGTCATGCGACGACCTTAAGTTCTACTTCCATTTATCTATACTCTGACCCGGGAATCTCTGGAGCAAGCGACCGAAAACAAATTCTATGCGCAAGTAGTGACTCGAGAGTTTGGACCAATGCACGCATGGGAGGGGAAGTGACTGCATGGAGGGGAAAACGCGGCTGCATCTACCAGCCGTCTGCAGCAGAGAGCACTGACTTGCTCCGCCCACTCGCTTTCTCCCCTTCTCTACCGTTATTCGCGGCTGTGATCCACAGATTCCCGGGACAAAGTATAGACTGCATTTCTGTAGAATAAGAAACGGCAGTTTTAGGACATCACTGGAGCTACAAGTTTTTAATAAGAACTTTGAAATACATATAATACGTGTTTTCGAAGTGGCATAGGGGTCAAAATGGAGCTAAGCCAAGCAAGCTTTGTGCAATGTATATTATCTTCATTGGTCCATCTTCGTATTGCTATGAAGCACCGTTAACGCAGCTGAAACTTATTTATTTATTTATTCAAATTTCAGATACAGCACTTGTAAGGCCATTTTACACTGAAAATTCTAATAAATCAACAAGAACAGTCAAGATGGTTTTAGGTAAAAACAAAAAGGGATACTACATATAAACAGATAAAACATAAACAAGGAAACAAACAAAAGATTTACATATTCGTTCTTAGAGAAGATCGGAAAATACTTTAAGGGGCAAAAATGTCGATGTTTGTAGGTAGTTTATTATATACCAATGTCCAAAATTAAAGCAACAAACGGAAATTCTTTCCCGTGTGTCCATTTGTCCACATAATACGATCAGGTGATAGTAATATTTTTGATGTCATAGACAACTGGTTTAAGATAGAAAATAAACTAACCTTGATGTGCCAGGATTCAGGGGTGCCCATCCCCCCCAAGGCCAATGGAACTTCCTCCCAAAAATCATGTCTTGCGTTTCCCCCAAATCATATCATTCGCGCCTTTAAACCATATCGTAATCCCCACAAAATATTTAATTACGACAGCGTGTCTACCGAAAGTAACTTTTTTCTTAGCTTTACTGAACATTATAATTGATCTGCCCCTCCTACCTAAACAGGGGTGCCATCATTTAAGACCATCCCTAAAATCGTTCATTATAATCGATGTTCAGTCCCGATTAGCCTTAGAGTGCATAAAGTGGACTTAAAAAACCAAATCAATCAATCGAGAATATCGCTTGTCTTGTAATGCAGCTTTAGTATAAAAACATCATTCATTTCATTAAAGCGCCAAACACACATCGTAGCAACAAAGTACTGCGAGCGAAGCGAGCAAGAAAATTTTTACATCCATTTCTTTGCAGGCTTTGAAGAATATTAATTTAATGGTGCGTCAATACTTTCTTAAGATCCCGAGATATTTATAGTCTTTTCCTTTTCCAGCTTTTCCTTTGGCACATTCGGGGTCGAAAACGTGTGGATGCCCTATTGCTAAATACAGTCTCCAAAATGTAATGTTCGAACACTCTCTCTCCACTACAGAAATCCCTTGACAATCTAAGATTTAACAATTTATCAAGAGCTTTCTATCTCCCCCTTTAAATTTCATAATCAATCCTACCACCAAAATTTCCATGCCAATTTTAGACTTACTGTTAATATTGAAGATTAGATATCGTCTCCTCCAAAAAATTAATTCTCAGTCTCCACACCAGAATTTCCGCAACAGTCTAAGACAATAGTAATACACAAGAATAGGATACCCCCTTCAATTTAATGCTCAATTTTCCTCTAACTAAAGTACTCGCCATAATCTAAGACCTAGAGTTGGATACTGTCCCCCCAAAGTTTAATTCAGAACTCACGTTTCAATTAAGGCCTAATATATAGGAGTTCGTTACCCCCCTCTTCGATAATGCCCTAAACACTTTCATTTCTTCATCTAATGGATTAAATATGGTGCATTTAAGGTGTAAAATTTTTACATATATTTTGGAAAAGATATAAATGTTGAATTTTATATTATTTGAAGGAAAAAATCCTCCCAAAAAATCTTGATGGCGCAACCTGCGCCATAAAACCCCCTGTGGGCACCCGTGTCAGGATTTATCAACAAAAAACTCACGATAGCAACAGGTTAAACTTGGCAAATTTATCAACAAAAGAAATCAAACGAGGAAAGGATTTCTGTTTGTTGCTTTAATTTTGGACACTAGTGTAGAACTGTGGCAGCCTGTGGATCAGAGAGCGCTGTATAAGGGAAAGCCAAGCGGTAGAGTTGTGGAACAATTCAGTGTTTCGGGTCGATCGAGAGGGAACTCTGAAGTTGAATTCTGTAAGTAGAAATTCAGATCTTAGTTTTCCATTGATGATTTTATAGAAAAATTTAATTCTCAATACTTCTTACTTCACATTTTCATTTTTCCACAAAGCAACCCTTTCTTGCTGATGATACCCACCTTGTCTATCGTCAAAAATACCGGAAGTATCTGCGCCAAGCAACAAAGACTGCTCTTTGTATATCTCTCAAATTAATACTCATAAGCATTAGCATACACGTCCGTCAATCTCCCCACCCCATCTTCTCCTTTTACATCTCAACGCCCCCTTTGAGAGAAGAGATGCAGCTGTTTCTCTTGGACCAAGACCAACACAGCATCCTGCGCAACGATTATTTTGATATCCATATGGAAACATCGGGAGAGACAGATTCAGCATTGAAGTAGACGTTTCTAAAACAAAAATATTTATCTGAATCGTGTATCAAAATCAGCTTCTTCTCCGAGAATTACCATCCACTTCAGCTGCCTTATGTAATGCATCCGTACATTATGTCAGACGACAAGAGAAGCGTTTTCCATTTCTTCCATGAATTTTTTAACAGTTAAGAGCTCAGTTTGCTCACTTAAGCGTAGTAGCTGTACCAAGAGACTACCATAGCACCTCAATATGCACGGAGGGTTTTACAAGAGCAGTTTTGAACGGACGTGTTTTGTCTATTATGTATCAAGATGTACGAAGATCAAAAAGACAACCATTGGAAATAAGAGCAACGGTTAGTGCAAAGGCAGAGGTTCGAACACTGATCAAGATTGGATGTCTCCCATCACTAAATTCTTCATTCCTTGTCATCGTGGCGATTATCCCAAGAGGTAGAAAAGTGGCCTAAAATAACGAAGCTGCGAAGTCAGATTTTCTGAATTTAAGTGCAATTCTTTTTTACGTTTTATTGTCTATTTATATGTTTATTTCTTCCGTCCGCTGGTTCAAATATACTCTTCGGTCATTGTTGCAATCCAAAACTACTTCAAAATTTTGATAAAATTCGATTAACGATGTTGGAACAATATATCCACCTGTAGCCATTATTATTTGACTTTCACTTTTGAATCGAATACAAGAAATTGAACGATTGCTTCTGAAATCAACCCTCAAATTTTGCAGCTGTCTTAGAAATTAATTGGATTACATCCCACAGTTTCTTAACATATTGATATAGTATTTGTTCCAACGTGAATTTTCTGTCATTAATTAAATATTTGTTTGTACTTTAAAAGGTGGCCAACTGTCTAGGTTTGAATATTCTAAGCCATCTGTCTAGAGAAAACCTTCGCCGGAACACCAAAGTGCCGATTTCCTTGAAAGTGTTTTTTGACACGTTTTACCACAGTTTTTCAATGCGAAATGCTAATGTACAAAATCGTTCATATTACATGTAGTGTACATTCAATACCTTGAAGAAATGTCAATGAACATAGAATAATCTATATTTGTAGATTTGGGATTTCAGTACCCATGTTGACTACGAAGGGGACAGTAAATATTTGTGTTCCTTATGTATTTTGGGTGTTTATATAAATAAACAGAACGACGTAGCTTATAGTTAGCACATGTCCAGTTTTCTTATTGGTTTTGCAAATTTGCGACCCAGTTTGTATCATCAAAAGTTGATCGATCGCCTTAAAATGTGATTTTTAAAATTTTGTTAATTAAATCTTTTTCCTACCACTTTTGGATAATCACGAAAATGACGATGAATAATGATTAGATATATTGATGCAGAGACACTCAATCACCCATGTCTCAGTCAGGCAGGGATCAGAACACGGAACTTTGTAAAATCGTGAATCGACAGCTCAACACGTTACCTTAGTATTGAACTACTTGCTTTCTGAAACAAACCCGAAATACTACCCTTTATGACAGAGAAATACGAAGTTTCTGTGAACAAATCCGTGCTGAGGAGCACTTTCGTATCCAATTAAACCGCTACATTTAGTTGGCGACCCTTGAGCGTGAGCAGAGCTCCAACTTCCTTCTCAAGTTGGTTGGTGTCGACCGTAAGAGCCTGCTACAAATCCTTTGGTTTCTTCTTCGACAGCTTCCCAGGCTGAAGTGCCAATGTTGGGCGAGAATGCTGACAAGGCCTGGAAAAGCGCTCTCGGAATGCAGATAGACGGCGAAGAAAGCATGGAGTAAGGCAAGTGTTTCTTTCTATGGAATTAATAGTATCAGGAATAACTTGGGGCGCGTCAAGTATGCGAGTCATGCTCACAGAGCAAGTTTCTAGCTCGTTGAGCAAAATGTAGCCTACTGGACGGTTATAATGCGTTTTGCTCACTATGTATGCAGCTTTTATGCCAATAATAACAGTGCTACAGAATCCATAACAAGTGAAAATTCATTTTACGTGTTGCAGCTTGGATTTTCACCCTGATTTCACACCTCTCTGACACTCAACAGCAGGCATTAGTGTTAAAAAGAGCAAGTGATTCATAATGCAGTTTGAATATTACTTTCATGTTTTCCTCTGATTATTTTTAATAATAATAATGAAGAGATTCTCTCAGGATCTCATCCAGGAATGGTCATCGCCAGCAATATTTGTAAGGGGTCAGGCCATTGATAAAAGTTGAATAATAGAAGTAATAATAATACTTATTATTATTATCATGGTTATGATTTGCATTATAAAATAATAACTATTATAAAGTAATAGAAATAAAGCAATGTTTATTATTATTATTATCATTACCATTTTACTGGGAAGCCTTCTACTCGAACCACAACTGTTTTACATTACGTTCTTTTAAATTTCAAACAGTTAGTGTACTGAAATATACGTATATATTCATTCTATTTTGTTACTAACATTTACACACAGAAGTTAGGGGAAAGTCATAAACTTTACGTTGTGTGACCTGACATATAAAAACTGTAATTTTTTGGAATTTTTAAAACTGTACAACAATTTTTGTTTTGAATTAAATCGTAGAATATGGAAATACAGGGTCTGTCCGAAAAGTAATAAGATTGGCTCTGGCGTCGCGTGCAGACGCACTTGGAGGCGAAACGGATGGTGGGGAAAGAAAGAGGGGAAGTTCATATTTTCAACCGTACCGCGTTCATTCTTCTCCGAGCAGTGAGAGCAACATAGCAGCCGGCAAACATAACCTCTACGCGAGAGACGCGTCACGGTAACAATGCAGAGAACGTTGGAGCAGCGTTACGCTGTCACGTTTTGTGTGACACGGTAAATCCGGATCCGAGACGATAGAAATGTTGAAGACAGCCTACGGCAACGAATGTGTGTCCAGAGCGGAAGTTTTTAACTGGCATAAATAATTTAAAAACGGAAGGGAAGACGTGGAGGACGAGCAGCGATCCGGGTGCCCTTCGATGACGAAAACTGAAGGAAATGTGGATCGTGTGCGGAAGTTGTTGAACACTGACCAACGTCTGAGTGTCCGTTTAATAGCAGACGAGTTGGGAATTCCAAAAACGGAAGTTCATGAGATTGTGACTGCGAAATTGCAGATGGGAAAGGTGAGATCGCAAGGACGTGGATCCTGCATCACGACAATGCGTCCTCGCACACCGCGTTCGTTGTCACGGAGTTTCTGACCGCAAGAGGGATAGCAACGCTTCCACAGCCACCGTACAGCCCGGATCTCTCTCCGTGCTACTTTTTTCTCTTCCCCAGGCTGAAGAGAGACTTGAAAGGACACCGATTTGCGACCGTAGATGACATTCAAGGGGCCGTGACACACAACTTGAACAGCATCCCGCAAAAGGAGTTTCAGCAGGCATACAAACAATGGCAAGATCGTTGGAAGCGCTGTGTCGCTGCGGAAGGGTCCTATTTTGAAGATTATTAAGTGTATTCGGAAGTATTGTAAATAAAATTGGGTTTTCTAGAATCAGTCTTATTACTTTCCGGACAGACCCTGTATAGCCTGGCTCCTGTATTTTACAATAATATTTCTAGGTTTTCACTTTGGTTATTCTTTTCGCATACCGACACATTATTTCTGGCATTAACGATAAAAATAACGAGGTTTGGTCTTTTTGTAGTCACCGGCAACAAAAAATAAAGGACGTAGATTCTGAAATTCTCGCTTCCTGTAAGGCGTTATGTGTGTTGCCTACCTCTACGGCGATAAATGGATTTTAATAGCAAATTTTCAATGGCAACTTCTACAACCGCCGTATAGTTAGGCAATACAAGTAACGCCTTGCAGGGAAGCGAATATTTCAGGATCAAGGGTAGGGGGGTTTATTGCCGGTGACTATACCTTGAAATGAACGATGACAATTTCCGGGGAGTGTTGACGGACAAGTTTGACTCTCTTCCCCTTGTTATTCCGACACTCATGCATCCAGGTCAGTTCTGGATATGCTTCCGAGCTTTTGAGAGTTAATGACACTCTCATCTTCACTTCACTCTCATCTTCAGGGATTGAAGTTAGCTCTCGAAAGCTTGGAAGCATATGCTAAACTGGCCTGGCTGTTATCCAGAGCGGATATCTTCATTATTCACCAGGAAGCTTAAAGAATTATTTAATAATAATCGTTCCGTCATCTATTACAAAGTCTTTGGCAAGTTAGTACTCTTTAAATGTAAGTTCAGGTACTTTGCTCACGAAGTAACCCAATTTCTTTTTGAAATGTAACTCAGTTTACTTTGAAAAGTAACTGTAAGTTACTTTTGCACTTTTACTTTCTTCTTAATTATCTATAACTCGTACTGTACATGACTTGCATGTATGAACTCCAGGCGGGCTGCCTTTACGGCACATCTAAATTTAAAACTAAACACACGCCCATGAAATTAGGCGGTTGGCAGAAGTTGGCGCTGTTGCCACGTCGGAGCACAACCTCGTGCGTTCGGAAGTTTAAGACAATGAAATATCTCGTTGTAGAGTTGGTCCTTGTAATCCATGTGATACAGACTGACAGTATTTGATGGAAAGGTCAGAGATGACACAAAAGTGCCCCGGAGAGAGGTCGGTCTGACGCTTGAACTAGGCAACGCAGCCCGGTTGAAGTTGCCACACAATGGGCGAGAATCAGCGACTGATGTCCCGCTCTCGCTTTGCTTTTTCCATATGTGGCACCAGCGCAATTCTGCCCAGCCGCCTATTTTTATGGCCGTGCGTTTAGTATATATTAACATTTACATTACATAGGTTTAAGAATGGAAATATGGAGGTAAGAATACACAAAGTAAACGCTCAAATTTAAAGTTACATCACGCAATTACATTGATCGCAACAAATGTGAAGATTGAAAATGTATTTCTATTTTCATTAGCAATGCATACTTTTGTTCAATACTGTCAGAACGTACAGAAAATTAACTGTCAAATTAACTAGAAATTTACCTACCAGAAAAAGTAACTGAATTAGAGTTACCCATTTCAAAAAAATGACTAGTTACTCTTACCGTTACTCGAAAAAGTAACTGTTACTTCGAATTACTATTACGGTTCATTAGTAGTATCTTGAAGAGGGGAACATCAGCAATAATATCCAACATTATGTCTTAAAAGAAGGAATATATTTAGTGATAATGCTTACTACTTTTAAAAAATCTGAGTTGGAATCCCGACTTGGGCGTGACGTGAGTAGCGTATGCGCTTTTCTTTACATCAAGTTCATCATTCATAATCATCGTCACTATTGACCCAGCGTTTCAGAAGAGTGACGAAATGTAAGTAAAATACGAAGAAATATATGTTTCTAAGGTGAAATGGGCGCATTACAACGTTGGGCGTTGTGACTGTCATTCTTGAGTTATTTTTCCTTGAGTCAAACAAAGTGAGCATTTCGGTTCGCAAAAAGTCTATGCGCCGTTCATTAATTAAGTAGCAAACTCAGGGAAAGTGGAGAGGGTGCTTTCCAATCGATATAAGCCACGGGAATTAAACTTGAAGTAGAAAGTCTGGTTCCTCCAGATGTTGCAGGTGGTCATGCTATTTCTTCAGTAATGGGAGTAATTAGAAAAATCTTTCAATTCCTGAATGCTTAATCCTACTTCACTGCCTCGTGCTCTCATATATATATACTCTATGTGATCAGAAGTATCCGGACACCCACCTTAAAATAAAGTACAAGTTTGGGCAACCCTTCATCGGGAACACTGCCAGTCAATACAGTGTTGGCCCACCCTTAGCCTTGATGACAGCGTTCACTCTCACAGGCATACTTTCAATCAGGTGCCGGAAGGTTTCCTGAGGAATGGCAGCCCATTCCTCGCAGAGCGCCAAAATGATAAGAGGTATTGATGTGGATCGGTGTGGTCTAGCACGAAGTCGGCATTTCAAAACATCCCAGAGATGTTCTATGGGATTCAAATCAGGACTCTGCACAGGCCAGTCCATTAGTGGGACGTTGTTGTCGTCAAACCACTCCCCCACAAGGCCCTGCAGTATGGACGGGTGCTCGGTCGTGTTGAAAGACACATTGGTCATCCCCGAACTGGTCTTCGACGGTAGGCAGCATGAAAGCTGTTAAAATGTCAACGTAGGCTTGTGCCGTGACATTGCCATGTAAAGCAACAAGGGGGCCAAGCCCCCTCCAGGAGAAACATGACAACACTGTAACCCCGCCACCTCCGAATTTCACTGTCGGCACTATACAGGCTGGTAGATGTTCACTAGGCATTCGCCACACCCACACCCTACCATCGGATCGCCACATGGTGTACTGTGATTCATCACTCCATACAAGGGTTTTCCACTGTTCTGTGCTCCAGTTTCGACGCTCCTTGCACCACACGAGGCGGCGTTTGGCATTTGTCTGTGTGATGTTTGACTTTTGGGCAGCTGCTCGGCCATGGAAACCAAGTTGCCGCACCTTGTGCCAAACAGTAATGGTGCTTGGAGTAGATCCTGATGCAGTTCGGAATTCCTGCGTGATGGTGGCGATGGATGATTGACGATAATGCTGTACGACCCTATTCAACACTCGATGGTCTCTGGAGGTCAACATGGGAGGTTGGCCTGCAATCTTTTGGGTTGTATGTACACATCCCTTCACTATAACAGCGGAAACAGTGGACAGAGGGATGTTTAGGAGGGTGGAAATCTCACATACAGACATCCTACACAAGTGGCACCCAACCAACTGACCACGTTAAAAGTCTGGGAGTTCGTCAGACCATCCCATACTGCTGTCTCACACTGTCTGTAGAGTACTGAGTTCGCTGACTATGTGTTCCATGGAGTAGATGGTAGTACTGTGTCGCCGTCTATGATAAACACACGTTTCACGGCGTGTCCGGATACTTTTGATCACATAGAGTATATATATATATATATATATATATATATATATATATATATATATATATATATATATATATATGTATATGTATGTATATGTATATATATGTGTGTGTGTGTGTTCAAAAAGTGACGCAACTTTATGGGAAATCCCATGAATTGTTCTTGTTTCGTTATAGGTGCTGAATAACTGAACAGCCATGGGCTATACGTTGCAACAGCATATATTCATTGTGACAGAGTACATCAGCACCAGCAGTTATGCTTTGACTCAGAGAAGTACGGAACAGATGCTTTAAATAAATCCTCCATGAAGCGGCTGTACCACAAGTTCCAGGTGAAGGGAAGTGTAGTGGACGCACCGAGAAGCGGTCGATCAAGGTTGTTAACAGAAGAAAAGTTGGCCGATGTGCGAGCTGCATATGTTGTTAGTCCAAAAAAATCAGTGCGACGCCTTTCAAGCCAGTCCGGGCTCTCCATTGGCAGTGCACACACGGCGTTGCGCAAGTGTTTGAAATTGTACCCCTATAAAGTTAGAGCGGTCCAGCAACCGCTGCCTCAAGACCTGAATACCCGAAAAGACTATTGTCGTTTGTTCATGGAATCTGTAACGCCAGAAGGGAAGAAACACGATGACTGGTACTGAACTGATGAGGCATGGTTCCATCTGGATGGATACATTAATGCCCAAAATTCTCGGGTATGGGCCAGTGACAACCCACATGTGACGAAGGAGTTGCCTCTGCATTCACAGAAAATTGGCGTTTGGTGTGTCATATCACGTAGTCGCATGTTCATTACATTGTTTGAACAGACAGTGACCTCGAACGGTATGTGACAATGGTGAGAGAATTTGTTAACACGTTGTTAGCTGAGAAGTTGGAACGCACATCGTTTCAACAGGACAATGCCACAGCTCACACAGCTGGGAACACAATGCGTTACTTGGAAGAGTATTTTCCAGGACGACTGATCTCAGTGGGGTTATGTCCACCGCGATCTCCAGATTTATCGCCTCCGGACTTCTTCTTGTGGGGTTACCTTAAGGACTCCGTCTACGTTATTCATCCACACAGTATTCCGGAACTGAAAGACAATATTCGTAGCTGTGTTGGTAACATCTCACAGATAACATTGAAAAGGGTTTTCAACAACATGGTTCGTCGTGTCAACTTGTGTGAAGAACAAAACGGCAGTCACTTCCAGTACTTAATGTAAAAAATGTAATAAGAGAGAGGGAGAGAGAGAGAGAGAGAGAGAGAGAGAGATAGAGAGAGATTTACAGGGGTGTGAATAGAACCGCGTGAGTCATACGAGTACTTTGTCTGGTATGTAATGCTGGGTAGCATAGAATGCAACTTTCTAAAATGATGAATTAGATGAAACAGATTTAAGGACACTCACAAGGGACTCCAGAGTCCGACTCGCATCTAAAACTTTTGGTGCAATGTTAGAAACTGGACTTTAACAACTAGGCGCCATTTGGCTCCATATGAACTACCCATGTAGGGGCAACTGAGGAAACGGACGTCTCAACGTTCGGACTTAGTCCTTTATCTCTAACTTTTCCAGGAACCCGTCTCCACCCCCCAAAGTTGAAAACATAGTCGCCAAACTATACTTGAATTAAAAATACAAATACCGAGGCATTATATGTTAAGGTTTTCTTTGATAGTGATTAAAAATTATAATAACAAAATTAATACCATTCGTAATTTATTACAATCCCCTAAGAGAGATTTCACACCGAATTGACACGAAACATGGGACACGTCCATTCGTCCTGGAGACCGAAGTCCCCAGTTCGAGGTGCCAAACAACTCTACCGCTGGTCCGTAGGTTCAGGGTTCCGCGGCCGCCCGATTGGACGGTCGTCGGTCCTTGGTTCGCGTCTCCGGTTAAGGAAACACGATTCCTACCACCAGCTAACGGTTTAATTCCAGGTTCATGTCACCGGGTCGGTTATTTACACCTCCGGCGGTAAGCCACGTCGTGCATAAAGTGGTGCCGTTGTTCATTTATAGCAATAATAATAATAATTGTTGTAATAATAGAAAACTATAACCCTTCTGGTCAATGGAGACAAGCTATACAGCTTGCAACTCAGAACTGAAACCAAAAATATTGACCATACGAGGATATACGTCTATTCCTATATATAAATAAATGAATCAAGAACACCTGTAGGATAACGAATATATACGTGTATTCGGCAAAAATAAACACAACAATGATAATATAACACATTACTTGTACATATCCCCTCGCTCTCATTCCATCATGCACTCACACACACACACTGCAGGGGTGAACACAATATACCATTACATGATAAAATATCTAACCGGCTCTTTGGTTTATCTCCCGTGTACCTTCGAACATTCGAGATTTCTATTAGCCCCTTAGGCTTGCTTTCAATGTAAATACGAGCGGCTAGCGCTCTGTCACGTATGAGACGCGATTAGCTAGGCGTCATAGTTACCAAAAGTAAATAATAATTGACATTACACTTGTTGAGACACTATGCAAAAAGAATAAGCATACACTAAATGAATGACAAGAGGAAATTAACTTGATTACAAGTACACGGGTGCTGATAATACAAACGACTGTAATATAAACTAGGATATATCAAAAATGATTAAGTCGGCTATACTATTTAGTACCTAGTTTTCTACTACCTATATATATCAAAGAGCACGGTAAAAGTCAAATAATTAATTATATAAATACTCGGCGCGAGAATAGGAAAAGAATAACAAATAGTAGGTCTTTTACATTTTTAGAATTTCGAAGGGTGAGCGAAATAGGTTCTTAATTTTTGAAGATTTATAGTACTTTTGATTTGATTGGCCAAAATAATTAGTAATTGCAGGCAACATTGTTCGATTTCATCTCGCTGTGTTATGACGAACCAGTGGCGACGTAGGTGGACAAATGTTCACTCTCACACATAAAGAAATAACTGGAGGATACTATACCGACTGAATGGCGGCGTGGTCCTCGCTGATGTCAACGGTCCTCGTTGCGGCGTCCCGACGATACTCTTGGCTATGACAGTCTGTCCTCCTGGCGGGCGAAAACTGTCTCTTCGACTTAGACGTAACATTCTTTTTTCTTCCCTTTTTCCATCGCGGCGACGAAGATGGGCGGAAAAAGCACCTCGCTTCCATATGTCTGCTCGGGGCGTTGCATCCGATCATGGCTTCAATGGCCGTTCGGGGATACGCAGGGCGTCGGGTCGTCTAAGGGCGGACGTCGTTTCATCTCTCTCTCTTTTCTCTATCTCTTCTCCTTTTCTCGGCGTAACATCCGTCTCACTGTTGTACTGTCGTCTCCCACCTGGGTTGGCAATGCGAGTTGTCGCTGCGGCGTGGCTTTCATCTCAGACGCCGTTGTGCAAGCGTCGTGGTGCGGTTCTCTTGACTTAAGGCGTCGTATACTTAAGCAGGCGTCGTGGCTTCTTCTCTTGGCTTCATGGCAGCAGTAATCGGAAACCCGAAGGTCCCGTCCCTCTCGTAGATTTCAACCGCCCATATTGATTCACTGTCCCTCCATGCAAAAAAAGGGGAAAACACAACTGGAGCACGTGAAACACGTAATTAACACGGCCTCAATTCCTGGCACTGTCACTGTGATCACACACTCACGACAATTAACACGACGCGGTCGAAAAGTTCAAACGAAGCAAAGTTCTGTATCTCGCGCAAAGTGACGCGGAGATGGTGTTCGGTCTGAATATGGCGCTAAACTGTGACGGTCCTCTGGAGTCCAGGGGTATTTAAGGAAAACTTGAAACTTCAAAAAATCAACCGCCCCGCAGTTCGTTAGCTTAGAAAAAATGCTGGACGGTGGTCTTTCTTCCAGGCTCGTTGTCAACTTGGGGGGTTTGGGGGTGAAGAAAAAAAAAACAGAGCAGTCCTCACACGTGTTGCGAAAGAACTCCCCCTCGGTCGGCAACTTGGACGTTGTTCCATTCGTTGAACAAGTAAAAGTCACCCTTAGTGTCAAAAATTCCACAAGTCGGTATTGTTTACCTACCCTCGCCGTCTGGAACCGAAAATCCAAGAAAAGCCAAATAGCACAACTGGCTACAGAAAGTTGTTAAGAGTATTTACGAAATTCTAAAATACACTTACATAAACTACAAAAAAGACTGGTGACAAAAGTAATTGTCACATTGTTATGTGTAAATCACGTTGTTATTGAAACTCGGGAGAGGCATGTTGTGCATGAGAAAACGGAGAAATCATATACACTGACCTCAAACTGTATACGTTATAGTTTCCAGTCTGGATAAAGCGAATACCTAAACACTACAGAAATGGTTCTCAACCTTTGTGAAAGCATGTCCTGGTATTTTTTTAGTCAATGCCCGGATCCCAAGAATGATCCTCGTAAATACCTTTCCAGTATTTAACATTTTATACATGAATTAACATGTACCCGTGAAATTAAATACTGATAAATAAATTCTGGCATAATCATAAAGAGAAATAATAGTTTGTTCACGTGTAGGATTGTTGACAAATATAAAAATATGGATGACGAAGCGGGAACGTCGTCTCCTTGTAATTAAGTGACCCCAGGTTCGGTACCCGGTAGAGGCACATAGTGGCGCGGATCCCACTTTAAACGGTAGGTCCAGTCCTGATTAGTCTATTTGTACATAAAATGGAGTTAAAAATCGAAATCTCACAACTCAAATATGAAGTTGGGATTATGTTACACAGTTGTCAAACACTTTCAGCAGAACCTTTCGGAGCTCAGTATTGTTGATACCACGAGGGTCCGGTACCGGTCGCGGCCCTGCGATTGAGAAACAATGCACTAGAGTACTTTACCACGTTGACTGATCTATTTTGGACTAAAGTACTTCCATGTGCTGGCTTTTTCAAATAAAAGCAGTCCCGTCCAAAATGGCCAAAACACGGCCTCCTTACACGATATTGAAGGCAAATTAGAGACGAAAACTCCACCACTTTATTATATCAACAAATTAGTAGTTCAAACATGAACACTCATCTTAGGCCGGGGTTCGAACCCAGGACCCCCTGGCGTCGTAGCGCGATGTGCTAACCACTCCGCCACGGAGGTCGGCTATAGTGCATAAGGGCCAGATTAGAATTATAAGTGCAGGAGTTCAGAATGTACTGTAGCGTTTATGATTTCGCAGTAAAATATATGGAATATTAGGCCAACCTTTCTTTCATTGTATCGAGACAAATCTGCAAAACATATCCTGAACTTTGACTGACCGGTGATAATGAATCCTAATATTGTCGCCCAATAGGGTGGCGCATCGAACCATCTTGTGAAACATTTCATTGGGTCTTTTGGAAGCGGATGAGGGGCGCTGCCAAAGTGTTAGAATAAGATCTGTCGAGCGCAATAGCTTTTGCTGAGATAAACTGAATATCCGCCCTGCATGATATGAACGCCCGAATCGCCAGTCCTCCGTAAGAGCCATTGTTAAATGTGGCAATATTTGGTACTTTATTTCTAGTGTGTTATGAAGCTTATATCCGATTTTAAATATTATACTGACGTATATACGTGGCTTTCATTGCGAAGGTTCCAGGAAGGTCGGGAATTATTTAACTAATACAGAATCAGGAATGGACTAAATGTCGCAATATGTAAAGCACACACGTAAACATGTATATAGTGGCGGACACAGGGGGGGACTGCTGTGTCTATATCCCTCACTGCCATACAATTTTCTACATAGAAAATAAGTGAAAAGATGCTTAAATATTTTATTGAATAGCCGGAAAAGGACTCCGTTTACGCTCATACAGAGCGTATGATTGTTGCTGTTCAAAGTTGTGGCCAACTGCATTCACACATTCCCGGCAGCTTTTGATGAACAATTCTTATAAGACAGGTTAATATTCGTTATGTAATATGAAGATATGCGCGTAAAAATAAGAGGGACGTTACAGATCGAAAATGTCATCATCTGCTCCATGCGTCGCCGTCTGCAATCACACGCTATCTCGGCCCAGAGCCAAATTGAACGCACTGTATTACTTCCATTATAAAATTATCTTGTACGCTCAAGCTCACACTTAAACGGTCTCGAATTCTTTTCTCAATGGGGCATATTGAAGTGGTATGTATGTACCATTTTATATCCCGAATTATCCATGTCTTGTCCGTGATAGATATGTTTAAACATATTCTATATGAATATATGAACATTGATGGTTCCCTCGTACTTTTACTCTCAATGATTTCCAAAAATGTATTATGAAACGCAATGCTATTAGCTTCGAGAGTGGGAGGAATATTATTAAATGCAAATATGAATTCATCGAAGAGCAAGCTGTTACATATCCATGTATTGATCATTCTGATTGCTCTGGATACATTAGCAACAAACATGTATGGAAGTTTCTACAAATCCCTCCAACCAAAATATTTGGATGTAGATAGATAACATTTTCAATGGTCATAAGGATTTCTCGGTCTAAACACAATTAGTTGTTACTACCGTTACACTATATCTACTAATAAATAGGGAAAGGATTTTAAGGTGTGATATGGATAACAAGACATGGATAACATAGGACTGATTGATTTGGTTCGTTTTACTTCGCTTTCCTGCCACCTTTCCAAAAATATAGCTGTTTTCATGCCGATTTGAGATGCGTATTTTAGGACATGAAATCAAGTAAAATGAACACACTTTGATGCACCTTTTCGTCAGATTTGCGCATTTATCCCCTTTTTACCCCCCCCCTCCTTTGAAGCTTCAACACCTTCTTCCTTTCTTTTCTTTCATGTTTTGTTAAAAAATTGGACAGAAAAATAAATGATTTTTCACTCTTCTTGAGCAGCTACATAAAATCCTACAGTCCTATTTGCCGAAGCCAAACTTGGATTCAATTTGAGGAACAATCCGGATGTGGAGGCCTTTGCAACTTCGACTCCCTTTCCGTGTGCTTACTCGTACAAGATATGCCCCATTGGTTCATGTTGAGGGGAGTTTCTCCACATGTAAGGATCTCCTGAGCTCAAAGCGTCAGCGACTTACATTCGAAACACAGAAATGTTAAGCGTAATCCAGTGAAACAAGTTGGTTGAAACCCAGGAAATGCCACGTATACTTCCTAAATACTCAGGAGTTCGGGGTTAAAATCCCGACTTGGCATGGGTGTCTGTGAGTGTCCATTCATAAATTTCATCATGCCATCATTCATTGCCATCTTCGCTATTAGCCAAAAGTGGCAGAAAAGCGAAGTAAAACAAACCAAATCAATCAGTCCTATGTTATTTGCTACAGTGTTGAATAAAGAATGATAATGTAACTGGTTTAGACCTGAATAAAAGCATTTCATCAGCACCTTTTTTTTTACACCATTTTGAAAACATTTTCAGAACCTTTCTTTCCCTTTCCTTTAATTTTGCACCTTAAAATCCGTTTCCTACTAATAAATGTACTTACCAGCATTACTGGAGCTCCATAGGATCAAAAACAAAATTCTCGACAACTTTCAATATTCCTCAAGCATTTGCAGATATAACTGGCCAGAGAACCGAAAAAGCTTATCCGCTCATTTAACTCAAAGTTATTTTCTTTATAATTTTAATAATTATATATAATTTTATTTTTATTATCTATCGTTACTTTTCTACCTATTTTGGTTAATCGCGACGAGGAGGATGAGTGATAATATGATGAAGTTATTGAAGAGACACTCGCATGACACTCATGTCATGAATCGAACCCGTGCCCCCTGGCGTCGTTGAGTGCTATGATAACAACTCCGCCACGGAATTCGACTTTAATAATTAAATAAATTTAAAGTGTGTACAAAAGTGTGTATGCTACCATAAAGGTACTACGATTCAACTACAGGCCACTATCAACATGAACATATGTAAAATGTTCATTTTGAAAGACAACCATAGTTCAGGTGGCAGTGAAAAACTCAGTTCATTTCTTAGGTAACTAAATCTTCCGGAATAGAAATATTCTCATTATATTTTGGTCTTGCATCGCATTTTGCAGTGTACGAAACTAATCAGGGTGCGAAATCATTGAAGACTGGTGATGAGAAAGAACTTAATCTATACACATGCGCGCGCAGATATCTTTATTTATACATATGTACATTATATGAGATGAATATTTATAATGTTATTGGATATAAAATAAATTACTAAATATTTTCAAATACATTATTATTAAATGCATAGAAAGGAATTTATTTGTTACTTTTATGTTTAACAGATATTTATGAAGTAGCAAACTAATCCCTTTACTAACTGGTTAAAGATGTCAATAAATTATAAAATAGTTCAAAAAGTTTCTGCTTTCTATTAATAAAGCAATTAGATTTCATACTTGTATTTGTCTTGCATTCTTGTTATACTTTTATTTTGCAGATCTGTTAATGATATCTTGAAGGAGTGTGTGTTTTCAATATTATCCTTAGTAAAGTATATTTGAAGACAAAACTAATTGATTATCTTTTGTTGTTACAACAAAACTCTCCTCCCCGGAATTTTTGGGTGGGGTGATTTTTTGAGGCCTAGATTGTTGGGGGGGGGGGAAATCCCCCATGTCCCCTCCCACGATTTCGCACCTTGGCACGAGCTGCGAAAAGTAAGTTTCCAAACATTGGTTACAAGTAACCAGTTTCTCCAAAACACTGACTTTCTGATGTGAATATGAGCCTCGGAAACTTCTCTAGTCGATAATACGAGATGAATGTGCTTCGGAAATGGTCCTGTATTTGAAAAATTGATGAAAATACAACCGTGTTCAATACCTTCACCTGCGTGACTACTACGAGGAAAGACAAGGACCGAAAACGTGGCTTTCTCAGTTAGAAAGAGGGGAGTATTGATTTCATTTATTCTGCGATTGGCTGCATCGTTCGTGTTTCTCCTTTTCTACGCAAGGCAGGGCAGAACTTGGCAAGTTCATCTCCTCAAATTGCTTCACCTCTTTCCGTTTTACGTGACGTCGACGGGGCGGTTCCGCGCTGTTAAACCACAAGTGGCACAAGCCGTGTTATTCTTAGCGATTCTTTCTGAACTTGCTCGAATGTACGTTTATAATTGAAATTAAATTGTGTCCTGGGGGAGGATGGGCGGTTGAAGGTTGTTTCATCAAGCCGAGAAGACTGCAAGTCCACGAAGATTCGTCTGACCTTTGCAGCCTAGTGGGTCAGTCAGGACGAATCAATAACTGTGTCTGCGGCTGTCGCTTTTGACAAATAACAGTCGCTGGTTTGGGAATTAGGAAGGAGACGACATTTTTAAGCAGGTTTCTTTCTCGTATCAGAGTGCTTTGTAAGGTACGGTCAGCGTCAATAAGATTGAAACACGTAGATCCTGAAATGCTCGCTTCTCTGCAAGGCGTTATGCGTGTTGCCTAATTCTACGGCGACAAGTGGGTTTTAATAGCAAAATTTTCAATGGGAACTTCTACCACCGTCGTAGAGTTAGGCAACACGCGTAACGCGAGCATTTCAGGATCTAGGTGTCCTATTTTTATTGCCGGTGACCGTATATGCTAGCAATTGAATTTGTAAGGGAGCATCGTGTTTCGGCAAGCGCCATATCTACTTCAAATTTAAGAAGGAACGATGAAGAAACCTTGGATTTCTGTTCCTTTTATTTGACTCTTTTCGAGAGACACACACAGCGAGCGCAACCTCCCATAACAATATATATCCATCGAGATTTACACAAACACACACAACAACAACAGAAAGGGAAGAATCTTCACAGCACCTAAGGGACTACAATTTTTAACAACGTTTTCCTCATTGAAGTCTAGTTTCGAAATTACGAGCTCTCAAAAACAATACCTTATATTTTTCTGCTTCTATTGGCAGAGTGCGTAAGCCAATCTTGACAGTAACCGTCCTATGAGACCAAACTAGTGAAGTTTTTATCTAGAGAAAAAAAAAACATTCGTACCACGTAAAGCATATGTAGCCTGTCTTTGTTGATAAATGCATAATATAAAACCTATTTCATCTTAACCGCGCTGGTATATTATCCGCACAGGAGAAAAAAAAATATCAGAGGCAGCTGTATATCTGTACTTAATGGCTGCATATATACAGGATAAAATACTGCTTTTCGACGGCTGCTAGCGCCGAAACGTGGCCTCAATGATCAAATTGTTAATGGGAAACGTTGTTAGCCTTAAAATGTGTCGGTGTTTTAGGACGACACCTTGTACACGCACACAGATACACACACACATAGGTGTTCGTTTTGTACTGAAATTGTAAATTGTAAGAGTACAAAGGAAACAAATGGAAACTTTCTTTGCAACATTACAAAATATTTTTTCTAACTCAATGTAATTTTTGTTTTAGTACAAAAAAAATCATGTGTTGGATGTACACTCTACAATAATTTATTGTAAAACAATTGATTGATTTGGTTTATTTTACTTCGCTTTTCTGCCCCTTTTGGCTAATCGCGAATATTGGGAATGAGTGATGACATGACGAAATCGATGAAAGGACACTAAAAAAAAAGAACATCCATGCTCAGGCCGGGTTCGAACCCAGGACTCTTGGCGCCATAGCTCGATGTGCGAACCACTCCTCCAAGGAGTATAGATTTTTTACTCAATTACAAAAATAAAAAAATATGTCTCGAAAATTGCAATCAATATTACAGAAATAACACAAAATATTTCTTCGTAATACTTATAATTATTGGCTGTAATATTACGAAAAATAAAATGTAATAAATACGTGTCAATCACCAAAGTCTTCCTAGAGCCTACATGGTGGTTCGGATCCCACTTTGAACTGTAGGTCCAGTTCAGATTAGCCTTACTGTATATAAAGTATATAAAGTGGACTTAAAACACCAAATAAATCAATCAATGAACCAAAGATTTCCGAAAACAATATTTGTAATTATCGGAGAATTTATTTTGTAGCTATCCAAAATTAATAAGACGACACACAAACTGTCTGCCTGGATGGCATATCATTTTAGTGATTTACGCACACATTGACGTTAATTAAAAATATTGTTTATGTACACAGTATGTACAGTCACGGACACTTCTGGATTGTAATGATACCATTAACTTTGAATGGGGTTGATGCAATCTAGAAGTGTCTGTAACTGTACGTTTCTGAGAGACACTTCTTTGTCACATTCAACACACTAGATGAGCACTTTGATAATACGTCACACAAATATGACTATATGCATCACTGTATTGTTTGAAGTGACTCTTTGATTATGGATGATTAGTAATTAATAGACGTACAGGTTGCTACTTCCGAAAGTTATAGTAATTAATAAAGTAGAGCGAAAGTAAGATCAGAGGGATATATTGTTCCATATAAACAAAGACCTGCAATCAAATGATGAGGATATTACCTCTGCCCAAATTTAAATCGACTTCACATTAATTAGTACAGCATGACAAGGTCTAATATTCAATGCCCCAATGAGCGTAATTGGCTTTCTCATAATGTATCTCAGATTACAATGTAATAAGAGATGTTATTATGATGGTATTTTTCTTTAAGGCCAGTACTGAAATATGTGTGCCTCTCAGCATAATGTTAAATTTTATGTAGGTTGAAAGTATTTATAATACTTGTATATTATAAATTAAGACTTTTACGCCTTTCTTATGAATATGATATAATTTAGTGAAAATATACTTAGATTCTTAAAATAGATAACAAATTTATGTAGAATGAGAGTAGTTGTATTGGTACTATTATAAACCCAATTTTAAGTGTAGAAAAGAAGAGGCTATTTGATTGAACAATCAGATTTGCTTACACTTAAAACAAAGCCAAGAGGGGCCTATACCCCAATTTTTCAGGTGTGATATGCTCTGATTTTTAAGAAATTCTGAATTTCTAGTGTAGAAAAGACGAGGGCTCAACAGATAGATTTACCCATACTTAAAACAATGGCAAGAGGGGCCTATACCCCAATTTTTCAGGTGTGGAGGTTCGGGTTTAAGTCATCATAAAATGTGAAGCCTCCCCTGATGGCAAAATGATAATATTGTTGCCTTGTAAACAAAAGGCTCTGGGTTCGAGTCCTGATAAAATATTTAAGATTGAAAACATGTGGCAAAATAATATGTCCACAAGTGAGATTTTGAGAATAATTACTGCTAGTTGATAGCCCCGAGATCTGAAAACCTGGTAAAAAATGTTTTACAACAATATATTGTACAAAAACTGAATTTCTCAATTTTCTTATTTTCTCATGTTTTATAACCACTCGCTCAATACAATAGAAGAAGAGCGGGTAGGCATAATTAATTGCCTCCATGCCTTGCCGGCACGCAAAAGATAAAATCTACACGCTAGAACGGAACATTAATGGATTTTTCTGTGCGATTCACTGAAGGGGCCATTAATCTTTCTGTGCAACAGGGGAAAATGTAACAAGGAAAATGTAACAAAGATTGAGATAAAGATACATATTTTCTGACCCAGTGGCAATGAACTGCCCCTCTTCATGCTGAAAGCAATTCTATTCTGATAATATAAGCCTAGGCAAAGACTTGGAAAATATTATGACAGAAACAAAATCCAATTTTGTCTGTATCAAGGTCTTCAGAACCCAGTAAAATGTGGGCATATTCCATTTGGAGACGTGCTAATATTGTGGCATTGTAATCAGGGGCTTTGGGTTTGAGTTCTGTATAAGATTGAAATATATACAACTGCCCACACATAAGATATTAACTGCTAGCTGATAAACAGTTGAGGTTTGTGTGTTGTACAACAGGATAATAGAACAAATATCTTCTAGAATTGCTCTGTGACCCTCTCATTTCTTACATCATAAACATATGATTTTTCTCCTATGAGAATAACACTACATATGGTGTCATCAGGTAATGCCTCATGGAATTCACAGATAATTTTAATGTTTGTCCTGTCATTCACCACAACTTGTTTCCTTTTTGAAGTGTTAATTACAAACATGGGTATCTGTGCTTTGAATTCATCTGGTGTGTAATACATATCAGTATTGCCAGTAGTGACCCTCTTGAAAGCCGAAAAGGCCTCATATAATTTGAGGAAATCATTCTTGGACATGTCTAAATTGTAATTTTCTCTGGGAAAGACCTCATTTCTGCCATTTTTAAGATATATGTTCTTGATGTTGCAGCTATCAAATTTACTTGAATTTTTTTCCTGATTATTGTGTCTTCCAGTCTGAAACAGTACCACTACAAAATCAGGCATGTCGTATTGAATACTGGAGAATGAATTTGTAGCATCAAACTCATAATATGTACCAGTTGCGGGCTTCTGTACACATTGATATGTATAAAATTGCAGAGGAATCTGTGGATTTTTTATTATATCAGCTTTGTATTTAAGAGCATAACTGGCCTCGTATTCAACAACAGGGATTCTTAACTCCATAGTCTGAATAATGCATTTGCCTGCATCTGGTAGGGTATTGGGCAGAGCTTCCCCTGTAGAGTTTATTGCACTGTACCTCATCAAAGCATTATTATCATTGGCAGCTCTTCTAAATGTAATTCTTAACCCACCCTTCCACATAATATCTTTGTAATCTGAGAAGAATCCTGGCAACAGGCGCATAGGGAACAGCACAGTGTGGTTCTTAGATAATATCTTATCACCAGCCTCAAATCCACCTATTTTGTAGTATGAAGCCTCGGTTTTGGATAATTTTAATGTGGCCAAAGCTGTGGAGGTAATGCCGGGATAATCCACTCTGTTTATAACAACGCCATGCTTTCTGATCTCAATTTCAGAGAATAGATGTGGCACAAAATTGTCTACAAGTCTTATATTAGAATTTGCCGGATAATCGGTACCATCGAGCTTTACAACATCAAATTTGATGTATAAATCTGCTCTGTGGGGGTGTATAAATCCATCCCCTACATCAAGATCAACCTCAACCTCTGTGTTGGGTTGATTTAAATTTGCAAATGTCCTCCTGTTTGGGGGGAATGATTGTAGCTCATAACTCTCAATATTTTCCATTTTCTTCTTGTATGTATTTTTATTTAAATATTAATCTCTATGATTGCAGTTGTTGTGGCTCCAGCAAAATCAACTAATTCTTCTTTTTCATTAGTGACCATCAATTCAATGTAATCTATTCTATTATGGCACACAGGAAAATATAATGTTGGGGATGGATTGTAGATAATGGGCTCCATGAATTCAGAATTAGGTTTGAATGTTGCAATAATGCCTGTTTGTTTGTGAGTGCCTATGCCATTTGATTTGGTGATCATACCCTCAGCCACATTACAGTGAATATTCAGAGTCTCTATGGCTAAGAATTTAGGTATATTCATAGCAGTGTGTTTGATGCCTGGTTCAAGTTTTGTGTTGTTCTCAAATCCCAACAGCTCTCCTATAGTACCCAGATTCACTGTTTCTGTGGCAGATACAATCTCTACTCTGTGAGTGACAGAATTTTGACTTAATACTATACCTCTGGGTAATTGAGCATTTAGAGTGGATAGATTATATTGCCCTGGAGTGATGACAATTTTTTCATCCCCTACTGCAATTGTGTTGTTGTGGTGTGTAATATTGGGGATTAGGTACATGCCATAAAATGCTCTGAGAGCTATTGTTTTGGGATATACTATGTCATCATGCAATTTGAGTTTCAATATTGAATTTTGGCTGGTGAGATGGAATACCCCCATGATGTTTTAAATACCACAAGGCTTTTTGAAAATCTTCAATTGATGGTTTATTTATTTGAGACATATATCTAAGAACTGATAAACACAAATGTCCACAATTAACATCTTTGAAGTTTTGAACACGGGCATTATTGTAATAAAGATTAGCTGAATTTAGATATTTTATTAAATTTTCAGGTGGAGCACCTCCAAATGAATCAAACACAAATGCCTCATCTTTTAAATATTTAAGATAACAAATCCAGTGAGTGCCTTGATTTTTGTACTTATCCAAATTAACAATGCCACACTCTTTGTTGAGTGGTTGTTCTGGCAAAGAATCAGACATGTACACACCTCTAAAATTTTTGATGCCCAGTGGCTTGATTAAAGCTTCAATATCTTGGTTTGTAAGCGGCTCTTGTTTTTTTTAAACTTATTCATGGCTCTCTTAACACCTTTGCCTTGTTTCTCCATTGCCAGGTTATGGCGCTTCAATTCATCTAATTCTGCCCTATTTTTCTTGGCATCTATTACTGTTTTTGCTATGGCGGCTGATCCCCCAGCCAAGCTCCCCACAGCCCCGAGAGCAGCTAAGATGGCAGGGATGGTAAATATAAATCCCCCCACATGTGATTTTTTTCTTGATTGCTGTAATTTTTTTTAATTGGGGGGTACTAAGCAACAATTTCATACCATGCCCCTTTGCAATACAAGAATTTTTTTTCTTGCGCTGCTTTTTGGTTAAAAGACTGTCAATAGTTTTAAGAGATTTGAGACCTGCATAAGGTACTTGATACATAACACCCTTGGCCTTCATTGTAGGTTTATTATATACATATTCACAGCCCCCACCCCAGTTTTTGTTTGGTGTTCATAGCTATGGTGGTACCCAATGCTGCTATTTTTTCACTCAAAGAAGCATCTTTGCTTACAAATCTGCCAAATGCAGCCTCTTCTAATTTCTTATCTGCAACATGTCTCTTGTCAAGATCAGAATGTGTGTTGTATGCAATATCATGGTCTCTACAAGCAGCATCTAAGGGATTAACACCAGGATCCCCTCTGTTTAATCTATGATCCAATTTTGTACCTGGAACACAATACTGATAGCCTGGAATGTGTAGTTCAAATGGCAGCTTGTTTATAATGTCATTAACAAGGCCCCGACCCTCAGAAATATTCCAAAATTTAGGTGGTAGAGTATTAATAATTTTTATAAGATATCCAATCCCCTTAGTGTCATTCACTATAAAATTAGACAATTTTGTGCTTATCATGTCCATAATTCCAACCTTTTCATTGTAAAAATTGTGGTTGCCAGCATTTTCCTCCCCAGCTATCACCAATAGCCTATCTACAAGTTTCCTGACATCATCAACCCATACAAATTCTTTAGGCAGGGTGTTGTATTGTTTGATTCCACTGCCAGTCTTGATCTGTGACCATATGGGCTTGATTAAATTATTGTATTTTGCTCCACTGCTCGACTTGACTCTTTTTTGTGTGGGATCATTGTTCTGGTATAGAGCATCTGATTTTATTAATATTTCTTTGTAATCCTCATAATCTTGATCTGTATAGCTGCCAGGCCTTTTCCTAGTCATCAGTTCCCATAATCCAGGTGTTCCGGTGTACTTAACAAAAGCACCTTTTTCTCCAAGTCGAGATTCTGAATATACAATTATATCATCTCCCATAAATGTTACTCTGAAATTGCCAATTCTATGTATGATGCTGCCATCAAGCTCTGTGTCAGCATATACGCCAAAAACCTCATCTTTATTGTCTTTAGGTGTGGTTAAATATTTTTGAGCAAGAAGACCCAATTCAATAGGATCCTGACTGGCTTCAATTCTTCTAGGAGCAATAGGACTTGGTGTATGAATACTGGAAAGTGGGGTGAATGGATAATCTAATATGTTCCTTGCAGCTACAGGTACAAGCTCTGTGAGCAAATTTTGATTTTGCTCTGTAACAGTTTTGATATTTTTACCTAAATTATTAATAGCATCAATTACAGGCTGTTCTGTTTGTTTGTGTTTTTCATAAATTCCACGGTTCTCTGATTTCCATCCCTTAAATCTTTTTACAAGATAATCTCTTAACTTAAGATCATCAATGATTGGCCTTTTCATGGTTATTTATTTATGTTCCAATGTCTAGAAAATTGTTGATTTTATTTCTATATTTGCCAGTATTGGGTGTTCTTGTCATATCAATTGTGACAAACCCATAACTGTCCTGGTTCCAGCACTTGCTGCAAATCTTGGAAAAATCATTGTAGCTCAGGTCCCCACCTACATATTCATCATGTATGTGTTTGAGGTTGGTATGGTCTTGATGAAACACACATATAAAATTGCTATTGTCTCGGATCAGCTGCTTGGGTATTTTTGAAAAAGTCTGTGCCAGGTAGAAGCAATCAATATTTTTGTGCCGGCCCTGTGTAAAAAAATTTCTAACCTTGTTTTGATTATCCAATATAATATCATCAAACACAACAACAGAATTATCGAGACATTCATGAAGTGGCTTAACATCTGGTTCAAAAGTGGCAATATCCAATCCATCATATAGCTTCATCAGCTGCTGATATTTTAATTGTTCCAAGCTCTTAGAGAAGATATACAAGTGCCTGTTTTTCCAGTCTAACCAGTTGGGTGCCAATAAAAAATTATCAACTAATAGTGTAGTTTTACCACAAGCAGATGGCCCAACAATAAGACACCTAATATTATCAGGTAGCAATTTTCCATTTCTCTTATTCTGTTGTTCAGGTTCTGGCAGCCTCTTTATAACATCCCAGGTGCTCATATTATTATTTTGTTTGCATCGATCCAGCTGTGTTCTGGGAGTCCTAGCCATTTGACAAATAATTTGTTGCCTTTTCTGCGGATAATTTTTTCTATGAGATATGTGTCAGGCTGTTTAGTTTTGCTGAGCTCTTGTTCATAGAACCTGCCTTTGAGAATTTCTCCTCGGTGATCCTTTATTATATATGTGTTAAGGGTCCCGGGTTTAACTTGAACCACTGTAAATAATTCACTGCTCCAGTTTCTTGTAAAGCCTCTCTTGAATAAGTGCTTATATTTGCTTATTCTTACTTGATCACCCACCCTGTATTTGGCCTTTCTTCTTGTTGGCTGATATTTAGGATAATAAACAGTTCTGATCAATTTTTGCTCATCAGATGAAGTTACTTCAGAGGGTTTCATGTTGATTGTGGAATGGACCGAGTTGTTATATTTTTGTAGAAGTTCTGGAAGAATATTAATCCATTTATAATTACCTTGAAGTGTAAATTGTTTATACATAAGATTTTTTAAGGTTCTGTTGAATCTCTCTACAATTGAGGCTTTGAGGTCACTGTAACTCGAATAATGTTTTATTGCCTGGCTTTTAATAAATTGTTGAAACACTGAATTATAAAATTCTTTGCCATTATCTGTTTGCAAATAGCGCGGGGATCTTCCACTCTGATTGATAATTGTTTTGATGGCTTCTGTAACACATGCCCCAGTCTTGGATTTGAGTGGCACAGCCCAGGCAAATTTTGAAAATGTATCTATTACAGTGAGTAGATACTTGTAGCCCTTGTTGATTTTGTCTAAGTTTTTCAACTGTCCACTTGCCATTTCAATCAAGTCGCTTTGCCATAAATCATCTATGCTTTTTGTGACTACTGGGAGTCTCTTAAAATTATGTCGGGCTTGTCTGTGTAATTCATCAACAATAATTTGTCTAGACATAATATGTAAACAAGAATATTGCAACTATGGGGTGTTCAGCAGCTGAAACTGCAGGATTTTCTAAATATAATTTGTCTCCAATTTGTATTTTAAATTCCAAAGAGCCATCATCTTCAACATAGGCTGTTTCCAATGTATTGGGATCTGTAAAATCCTCCAATTCCACACTGGTGATTTTCACTTTGTTATCAGCATTTGTTATTGATAAGGTGGGGTAGTGGTGTGCCTGTGGCTGAAGCCAATATTTGATCTTGATTGGTCTCAATGTGCCCCCAACAAAAAATTGATAATAAAATTGTGCAGGGGACAGCATATATATTTTCCCACCTGGTGTAAATGGAGAATCATATTCTTTGTTGGGGATGCTGTACAATTCAAGAATTACTGAATGTTTTGGATTCTCGATTATGCCTGTTATTTCTTTTTCTGCTGTGAGCAATCTGCTTGTTACAGATTCAAGGTGCTCATTGATAGTTCTAACAACATCATCATGGCCTGGCTTGATTTTTATGTCCACAACAAGTTTCTTGTATTGTTGCACAATTTCTTGTAGCTGGGTGGCAAAAACAGACAGAGCATTTGCTTGATTGGATTCCATGGTCCCTAGCTGCTGCTTGATATTAGCTACAATTTGTTGCAAATTTTCAACAATTGCCAATTTTGAATTTTGAGCTGTAAGATCATGGACCTGTCTTCTGATATCCTCAAACAGGGCATGCAATTCATTAATATGTTGATTTGTTGGTAGAGTGTCCACTGTCTGTGTGAGATGTTTGATCTCTGCTTGGATATTCTTGATATCTTCTGATTTCAATATCCTATTCACTGCTCTCTTAATATTTTTAAGTTCCTGTGATGTAGGCAAATTTGATACTGTATTTTGCAAAGATTCAAGTGCCAATTTCACATCATTTAATTCAGAAGCATCAGCCACATTTTGCATAGCATTTTGGAGCAGGGCTATATCTGCCTGAGGGGGTGTGGATTGTTGTAAAATTTCAAGTTTTGTTTGGATATCATCGATCAAGTGATGAAAATGAGATAGTTCAGATTCAGTGTTGAGGTTTTCAAGCTTTGTGATTTGGTGCTGGACACTAACAAGGGTATCTACAATCCCAGGCAATCTGGATTCTAGTACATTTGCCAAATCACTTTGCACTGCTGCTATTGTACCTTCAAGATGGGTTATGGAACTTTGAATTTTTCCAAAATCTTCATATGTTTCAAGTTGCAGCTTAATATTTGCCACACTCCGAGTTATTGCATTTAAAGCATCAGAAGATGGCAAATTGTTCATAAAATTTTCAAGTGTCTCAATTTTTTCTTTAACCTCGGCTATGGCATTGTTCAGAGGGTCCAGATTAGGTATTTGGAGTGACTGAATCTGTTCTTTTAGAGTGGAAATCACTAGATCAAAATCTTCTTGTGATTTTATGCTTTTGACAATTGTTTGGAGCTGTGCCTGGACATTATTTATTTGCTCTTCTAATTGCTGTTTCAATTGCTCAGAATTGGTGGCCTGGGTCTTAAATTTGGCTTGAAGAGCTGCTACAGCCTCTTCTAAACTTTGAAAATTATCTAATGTGGCCAAATCAGTATATTTCTGAAGCAACAATTTGAGTTCAGAATCAATTTTAAGAAGAGGGTCCATGCATTGTGATTGCAAATTTGTAATTTCTAATTGAAGACTGGCATTGAGTGTAGTTTGTAAAGCTTGTAAATCACTTCTTAATTTCTTGACTCTGACATCAAGCATCAGAATCTCATCACTGTGATCTTCATGTCTTGTATGGCCAAATATATCATTAGGCATTTTGTTTAGTAGTTATTTATTATAGAGTATCTGATTCTTAATTCTATAAAAAAGGGTATAAGCTTATCATAGGATCCAGGGACCTCAATATATAAGCAGTCACCAGCAGAAACAGTATAAACAGTGCCAGAAATCATGTTTGAGTGCTTAATTCTGTAAATATTTCTCCCTACTGAAATTTTAACATCACCCTCAGGAGTTGTAATAAATTGCAATTGCCCACCTACAGGTAATTGGTAATGATTTAAATTATTGTTAAATATGTACAATATTTTGCCTGTTTCATCATCAACATCTGTAAATATGCTGTTCAGGTGAATAATTAACAAGCCACTCAGTTTAGACAGCATATCAGAAGAGGGTTGTGGTGTTGGCAGGTCCATAATACCTTGTTTTTTAAACCCAAATAAGTTCATAGGCATGTTTATTTATTTCAAATCATGCTCTGTAATTGGGCATTGATTGCCATTTTTCAAATCACAATGACCCCATGGTAGAGTATGTATTCCACATGATAAAATGCATCTCTTATCATCATGTGGGTCCAGAGCCACTTTTCTTACAATATTGCTTGTCAATAAGTGATCCACACTCTGGATTCTGGATTCTGATGTTTTGATTAAATTCTGGGATTTGATGCAATTTTTATAATCTTCAAATTCAAGCTCTTTTTCCACAGCTACTTTGCCAATACCCTTGGCCTTTTTAGCAGCAACACCACTACATGTTTTAAAACTGTACATCTTGGCACTTAACCCAGCAAATTCCACAATAACATCACCAAGTGTCTCATCTTTTAACTTGCCAGGCACTTTTTTGTTGTGGGGTTGAATATTCAAATGGCCTGGCAATTCACTGGTGTCAAAATATTTAAACAATTCAGGCTGTGCCATATCTTGATAAACATCTTCTGTTTGAATATCAAGAACAAAACTATCCGTGTCCATGTACATCAATTTTACACGATCCTTATAAAAAGGTTTCAACACATCATAATACAATATTAACATATGTAATTTGGCCAAATCCAATATTGCAGCCCCTACATAAATAGGTTTATCAAACTTAATCTTTGTTTTTTTCATGTTGAAAAGTGCCATATTTTCATCATAAATTCTTCTATAATTGAAATTAGGCTTTGCAACCAATTTTTTGCTCAGGCTGGGGTCAGTAATTATTTTAACATCGGTATGTTTTCTGACATTTTCAATAGTTTTGCCATACACAGAATTAACCATCAATTTAAACAAGGCCTTATCAAATTGGCTCTTTGCAGATGTTCGAAGCTCCGTGTTTGTATCAATGTATGGTTTCAACCATCTTGAGTGCCTGAACCTCAAAACTTTTCTAAGTTTGGTCACTTGAACACCATGTTTCATTAGGAACTGGAGGTTTTTGTAATATATGACATAGCCTTGTTTTGGATCCAGTGTCATCATGAGCTTCTTCTGTTTAGAGCCAGGTGAGCACTGAACCTCAGGAATTGGGGGCAAATCAGAAAATTTCTTATGTAAATGATTAGGAATTATCAGATCAACCTCTAAGAAGAGGCCATGTTCACGGTCATCATAGTTCTGAAGATCCTCAATATTGAAATCTTCAACCCATTCAAGCCCTGCATATGGCAATTTATCCATCATAGCGCGACCATAGAGGCTGTTGGCATCTACATACTGTATATAATTTGATGGCAATTCTGGATTATAATCAGGCATATGCTTGTTATTTGCTCTGGCATATCTCTGAGAACATTGCACCATCCCCCCTTTTATACCTTGCTCCATAAACAGATACATATCTTGATCTTGGATCAGATCCAAATGCTTTTTAGTGTTCAAAAACATTGCATCCCATGCTAGGCCCGGGGCACTGTAAAAATATATTGGGTCCAGTTTATAATTTTGCATCGAAGATTTTCTGAATGCCTGCAATATATCAGCTAAGAGGGTCACATCAAGTTTCAAATATGCCATGTGATAATCACCAAATGTCCTGCATTTTAAATTGTTCCACATCAATTGGGCATGGTGATAATCATCATCAGTAATTCCAGATCCTCTGATTTTGCTGTAAAACTGTTCTTGTGGAGGCAGGGAACATTCATCAAATTTAGAAAAATCTGTAACATAATCATATGGATATACACCCTTCCGCCTAATTAATTTCAGGTCCTGATTTGGAAACAATGCAGGTGTAATTTTGAATTGATCATCAGATAATTGAGTGGCCAGTGTGGCCAGGCTAGCAGATAAAATTCTGTAAGAATCAAGAAATCTTATGTGAATAGGAACACCATTTACTTTAATTATTTTGCTAATAGATATATATTTCTCATCATTTTCAGCTAAAATATTTAAATTCTGCTTGTCAAACCCCTCATATCTGATCAAATGATGGAAATCATAATTGGATGCTCCATGGCAAAATATGGGGACAAATTTTGGTCTCTTGATCTTAATATTACAGCTATTACACAGGGCCATTAAGAATTTACCATCTGTATGAGAATGGTGTTTCACCTTGATATTTGTGTCTGAAAATTCAGAATCACATACCGGGCATTTTTCTGCATTGTTGAAATCTTCAATCTGTTTCTCTGTTAAAGGCAACATAGGTTTTGATTTTAATAACATATTAGATGCTATGTCACGGCACTCATTTTCTATTCTATGTGCAAATATTTTGATGGCATCTGACCCTATGTATGAATCTTTTTTGGTAACAACACCATCCTGTACAACCACATAACAAAAACTGGAAGGTTCATGTAGCTGGTATGGTGTAATTGAAGATTCTTCAGGATCTGGATTGCAGAATGAAAAAGATTTGAGGATTGATTCAAAATCACAGACAATATATACTGGGTGTTCCAACAAGGCTTCAAACTTTTTGAATTTGCAATTTTCACTTGGATTGGGCATCACCATATGAACAGGTTTATGGTTTTTACAGTATTTTAAATGTTCAATTAACTTGTTTTTGGCAATTTCTGCATTCACTTCCCGAACCCCATTTACCATTTTCCTGCCATCAAATACACATAAACATCTTCTGCACAACTTGAATATTGTATTGGATTTATCTAGTTGTGTTCTCACTAAAGCTTCAAGACTGTGTATCAGAGTGTAATGATATGTGCCATCCCCTTCAATTAAGAGCAAATCAATCGGAACAGCAGATTCATCATCAATTGTACTGATTCTGAGAGGTTCTATCGGGCAATGGCCAGTGGAACAAATAAATACATTAATAGATAATTGTTTGCCATTGATATCCCTGGCTCTTTTTTCAAATTTATCAATATTCTGAACAGATATTGGATATTCTAAGCCCTTCATTGCATCGTCAAAAAGATGTTCATGTTGTTTGTAATAAGTTATTCTCTCAGGATGCCTTGAAACTGGATACAAAGCAGCTAATATACACCACAAAAAGCATTTCTGGTCGGTATTTTCTATATTAACCACGGCTCTTTTGTTTTTAATATTTTCAGGTAATGGCAAATATGTAGATCCTTGTAATGGGCTGAATTCAGAAATATTAACATATAACTTGTGTGGAGATCCGCATAGGCTCCGTCCAGACTCTTTTGCTGCAAATTCAGAGTGTTTAATATTCAATTGATCCATCAAACTGCTTATTATTCTGTCTGAATTTGCATTTGAATATACAGGTACAGTTTCTGTTATGTGGGGCTGTGTAAATTTTGTGCCATTTGGTTTCTTATATTGAGTATACAATTTGAGGGACAGCTTATAAGAGCCATTTTGTGCATTTAGAATTGCCTGTACATCAGGTTTTTTACTGTTCAAAAAATTCTTAATGCCACATCTTGGCTCTGATACAAACCGATAATCCCTTAATTGGCCATTAAAACTGCTATGGATAGGTGGTGCATAGCATGGCTGTTTTGCCGGTCTAGCATTAACAGGTGCTTCATGCTTTCTTTTCAGACCAGATGTAGATGGTTGTGAGGGCAATATTGATGACTGTGCATAAGAATTACACTTATGCCATTTGTAATATGCCTTGCTTAATATTTTATGGCATCTTGGACACATTTTTGTGGTTTTTCTGCATTTCTTACGGTCACAAATACGGCAATGCCTAGCCCAATTAGAACTAGATATATTTTTATTACACTGATTGCAATATTTTTGTTTTGGCATTTTTTCTTGTTGTTTATTATATAAGATTTTCTGGGCTTCAATTCAAAACTTTATACTTAATAAAAATATCAGTTGGGTTCAGCAGTTAGTGGCTGAGCTGGTGCTTTTATACCCAAACAACAGCAGTAACTAGGTTTTGGTGATAGTTTTGCTGATGTACAACACACTTCACCAGGTTTAAAACCTCATCTCTATATCAACTAAATACAATTCAAAATTGGATTTTGAACTGTGCAATAAATATTCTGTAAGTCTCACTTGTGTTTATATTAACAGAACAAGACAAAACCAGAATTGTATTCAGAATTGCATGTTTTCATACAAAAAAAGCCATATTTTTGGCAAGTTTATAAACAACAATCACACAGATATAGCTTTTACACACATGGCCGAATCTGTCTGAGCAGAGGAGGGAGGAGGTTTTCAGATCTCGGGGCTATCAACTAGCAGTAATTATTCTCAAAATCTCACTTGTGGACATATTATTTTGCCACATGTTTTCAATCTTAAATATTTTATCAGGACTCGAACCCAGAGTCCCTTATTTACAAGACAACAATATTAACATTTTGCCATCAGGGGAGGCTTCACATTTTATGAGGACTTAAACCCGAACCTCCATACCTGAAGAATTAGGGTATAAGCCCCTCTTGCCATTGTTTTAAGTATGGGTAAATCTATCTGTTGAGCCCTCGTCTTTTCTACACTAGAAATTCAGAATTTCTTAAAAATCAGAGCATATCACACCTGAAAAATTGGGGTATAGGCCCCTCTTGGCTTTGTTTTAAGTGTAAGCAAATCTGATTGTTCAATCAAATAGCCTCTTCTTTTCTACACTTAAAATTGGGTTTATAATAGTACCAATACAACTACTAATGAGATTTATTGATAATATGTTTCATGGCACTCCATATTTTTTATAGATTTATCTCTCAAAGAACTCACGAGTTTTCAGTAGTTCATAAATCTGATTCATACTGTTTCCTACATAAATGTTTACACGTATTTGTATTTTTTATTTAACATTGCTTTTCTGTTACTTCTAGGTAATTGTGACGATAAAGGTGATTGATTAATAAATGAAATTGATGAAGGGATACTCACAAAGAATACCCATGCCCAGACCTGAACTCGAACCCAGTAACTTCGGTGATATATCGATAATCGACCATTTAACGTTATCGGCCATCTGGCCGGAAAATTTGCACAAATATAACGGTAGTAATGAGGATTAATAAAAATGGCTATATTGCATGTTTGGTAGGACTCCAAATATACCTAAGAGTGTTTTATATGAAAGTGCTTGCTCTACCAAGCCTTTAACTGTTATCAGTACGTACATATCTGGAAATGAATTATATGTGATCAATTTTAATACACATTAATATATTTTCTTGTAAAGAAATATATTGAAATGTGAACTAAGATTCCATACGGTAAACATTAGTTTTTATTCATAAATAACCCCTTACTGGATCTTAATTTTTCAAATAATGAAATAAGTCTTTTAAACAAATTTGTGAAAAAATATTCTGTTGACTTTGGCGAAATCTAATAACATATTTACAGGAAATAAAATAATATGGGCATGATAACATATGTGGTACAATGCTAATACGTTTAAACAACAATTACTTGAGAAGAAGTTGCATAGATTTATCACCATTTTCACTCTTTTCAACTTTCTGAACAAAATAGTAGCGAACATTTTCTTTTCTGAAAAAAAGGGGAAGAAAATTCATTGTAGATTTATGACTCTGATCAGACTTGAAATACTCTAATAAATATCATTATCACACAACCTAACACATTTCAATTCATCATTTGAAGAAAGTTATTGCTCAAAAGAACACAACAATTGCATGACCAAATATTATTACAGCATTCGGAGTTGAGATGGATAGCAACTTACCCAGATAGGAAGCAGCCAAGGACGTATTTAGCGGGAGTCCAGGGGGTCCGGACCCCCCACGAAAGATTTATCAAGTAATAAAATTAAATAATGAAAAATATATTCGTTTAGAAGTTGTTGTATAATTTCCTCTGAACTTATTGGAAGCCAAGGATTATATTGGGGTAATACGGCTTTGAAGGCCAGGAAGGCCATATTTAGGGGGGGGGGGGGGCGTCCAGGTGTTCGGAATTACCAAGTTCTAAAATTAAGCAATAAAAATATTAGCATTTGTTGCATAATCGATGGTTATTAATTTTCTCTGAACCGTTTAGAAGGCAAAGATTATATAGGGATCATACGGCTTTGAATGACATTACAAAGAAGAAACTTACTTTTATCCAACTACATGTAACATCATTTTTGCTATTCGATAAATATTCAATTATTCATCTATTTGACATTAATTTCATTGCCAGGGCACTTGCTTTAATGTAAATTATTCCGATCTTATCTACAGGTAAACTACGTAATGAATATGCGCTGTTATATCTCTATTCTTAAAAAGTCTTTTTACCTATTCGTGTAATAATAATATAATATTAATTTATGTATTGTAATTAGTATAAATTTGATTTAATATAATTATTTTCATTAAAACATTATTATTATTATTATTATTATTATTATTATTATTATTATTCCTGAGACACTTAGTTCGGAACCCCCCCGAAACATATTTCTAGATACGTGCCTGGAAGGTGTGTACGAAATGTCGTCAAGCATGATGCTAGCACTCGCAATCAAAGCGAAAGCTACGACATCGCACGTTTACGAGCATATCGCAAGCCCAAGCCCCATTCGATTTTAATCAACTTGCTTTCCTTTTGGGTTTATCCGTCTGCGCGCAAATTCGTTTGCAAGCGACGCGAAAAATAAGAAATCGCGTGTCAAAGAACTCGCCTCTCATGCACGATAAAGTTGTGGAACTTTTATCGTCGACGAAACGGAACAATTCTACAAAAGGAAAAAAAAAGTGGGAGCAGGAATGCCCCATTCTCCAAATAATACCGGGAACAGTTTTATGCAACTGTTAAAAAAAAGACCCAATACGACCAACTCCCTTCCTCTGCTTCCTAATAACAACGCGGTGGGTCATGGCGCATGATGGCTGTTCATATCTATCCTCAACGGTGCTTACGTTCTTCTACATCGGCGTCCCTTCGTGTTCAGATTTCTCCCCCTCTCCCGACTTTCTGCTGTTTCCCTCCTGTTTTTCCAGGAAGTCGCCATTGATTTTAGGGGTGGAAGACTCTTTTACTGAGGCACTTGATGTCAAGAGTTTCCCAGTTCCTTGTGAGTTCCGGTAACCTACCTCGAAAGCAGCCACCTAAGCACAATTTACGAGAAGCTTTTTATGATTGTAAACCCCGAATAATTCCATCTTCTTTCAAAGAAACTCATCGCCTTAGCTCCTGGAATTCAAAGAAGTACGCGCCCGGATTTCCATTTGAATTATAAGGCTGTAAGTGTCAGCGAGATTTCTAAACAGACGATTCGAGGGAGAAAAAATGAAGGAAGAAGAAAAATCGATCCTAGGATGGTGCTTTGCTATTGACATTTCCACCACCAATTCGCTCGCTGACATTGCTACTGTGAAATAATATTCTTCGTCTGCGTAATATTTGCAAAATTGGTTTGGTAGACTAATGAATTCTGCATTTTGAGAAATACGCATGATCCCTGATCATATCTACTTTGATCATCACATTGCAAACTAATAAAACACATATTTAATCTTGTTTTAATATCTCCTTATAATTTTGATGGAATAAATTCTTAACCCTATTTCCTATCTTCAGGAGAAACGGTCGCCCTTCCTCTGTCCGAATGTTTTAGGTGGTGTTGATAATAGACAAGACGTCGTCGCCTTGTTATCAAGTAGTCCCGGGTTCGATTCCAGGTAGAGGCACATTTCACAATGGTTTGGATCCCAGTTTAAACTGTAGGTCCAGTTCCGATTAGCCTGTCCGTGCATAAAGTGGACATACAACAATAACTCAAAAATAATGAACAAGAAGCGATGAGAGAGTGAAATATGAAAGAAATTATGAATAAGACAAATGTACATTGTTGTGATAAACATTAATTTATCACATTTCGACTTGTTTATTTCAATAGAAATTAAGAGCTGAAAATAACTAGTGCTTATATCTTGTATATTTACTTAAAACTAAAGTTCATTAGAACGTCACAGTAGTTGGAATTTGTAGTCATGTGAAAATCTTTGAAGAGGTGAGGGATGGGAATTTTGAATTTATCGTTGGAAGATTTATTATTATCTGTTTTCAGCACACTTTCTGCTTCTCCATTTAACAAAAGCCACTTGAGGTATCAACAGAAGGCAAATTTTCTTGCATACTCTCTCCATAAAAATTAACAATCGTAACCAAATTTATTCACAGGATGTGAAGTAGTTTGAAAGTGGAATTCATCATTCCCTCATCTCCTTATCTTGGAGAACTTACTTCAAAAGCGTAAAGAGGCAGAAAAAGCGATGTGGACCTGGATTTCCCATAGAAGAAACAAAAGCTCATCTGTACAACCCCCAATGGCAGGAGAAAATGTCTACGTTCGGAATGAAATCCACACCAGACACAATATTAAAACTAGGAGAGAATTCAGAAGAAACATGACTCCTATTCAACACTGGTCTCCTCCCGTACAACTAAATCATTGCTTCCCTTGGAGCATTTGATGAGATTTGCCCGGTGTTTTCACTGCCTTCCAACCCTCGAGTTTTTCAACCGCTTCAATTCCTGCTATGATGAAGGGACGAATTGAGTCAAGACCAGTCCAATCTGATTTATAAGACTTGCCTAACTCGGAACTACTCATTCCCTTTGTGGGATCAACACTTGCAAGAGTGGAAGCAACAAGGACCGTAATCAATACAATTACGAATAATTTTAGAAGCGAGCGAAGCTGGTTCAGCACTTGAGGACGCTATAAAATTATGCTATTAGTTTACCTACCAGGCTGACGGTCTTCAAATACACGAGTTCCAGCTTCATTTGCCACTAGTTAAAGAGAGATGGTATACTTTTGCGTAGGAATTTACCTATCTGAGTATATTTTAAAAAGATTCCTTGATAACGGATCAAGGGGTCCCGGGTTCGATACCCGCTGGACGCACATATTGGTTCGGATTCCATTTTAAACTGTAGGTCCAGTCCCGATTAGCCTTACTGTGCACAAAGTGAACTTAAAACACCAACTAAAAAAAACTCAAAATAACGGATCAAGGGTTGATTTGCAGGTTGTCAACTTAACAATGCATGGAAAAAAAATTGATGATATTTAGTCTTTATATATTCGTAGAAGTAAGGGATTATTATTATGATGCAACATATGAGTTCCACACATTCATTGAGTGCATTGGCTCTCCGTTGCAATATGGCTAAGGAGCAGACTTCTACAATCAGTTTTTAGTCTCACTTTCAGACAAGTGTTCACAGAAACTAGTAGACCAAACCAGTCCCTTCAGGAATTTGCGACAATTACCACATTACAAACATTACTATGCAAGAAACAAAATAAAAGTCGTTTGCCTCCTGGCAAGTTGCACATTAGGTAGTTGGGGAGGAGGGACTAGTGTTATTTATTTTACTAGCAGTGCCATGGTATTGGACATGGGCAGCTAAAGCTCCCATCCTACCTCTGGGAAATTTGTGTGACACTCATTTTCACCCTTACTATTATACTACGTCCCAGGAGTCTATAGAGCAACGCAGCGCAAACGCTAGAGAAGGGGAGAAAGCGAGTGGGCGGAGCAAAGCAGTGCGCTCTTCTGCAAACTGCTTGTTGCTTCTCCATACAATCCCTCTCCCTCCAATCCATTCATTGGTCATCACTTGCGCAGAGGACTTGTTTTCGTTCACTTGCTCCACAGACTACTGGGACATACTATATGTAACAAATACAATTTGTTTCTCACCGATTAATTTGCACATTAAGTAGGCTGAGGGGTTATCCCATGCTTTTCCATATTAATAACATTATCACGCTGAATATTATCACGGTGTTGACCGTAAGCCAATAAAATATATTTTTAAAAAAAACTAGTATATTACACTATTTTAAACTTTACTATGTATAGCTGTTATACATAGCTGTTATTTCACCTCAAAGGCAGAGGTGGGCAGGGAATAGTTACAATATCTACATCCCCAATTCAGGTGTTAATTGATATTGTACTCAGTACACGGCATTGCACTGCGCCTCTAATCCAAGTTATTTTTCATCTGGAAAGTTGATTGCTAAGTAAGCATAACTGGGAAAATCTCGTGTCATTTGTTTTCAGTAATACCATGTACTACACATTGAAATAATGTAATTGTTGCTAGCTGTCCTCTTTGGATAAATTGCGCTCGTTTTATCACCTACAGTGCAATGAACATAATCCAAGTTGTTTACCATCTGGTATGTTGAACGTTAAATAGACAGCGGCGGAAGGGTGAAAATGATATTGCATTTACTTATTTTAACCCTTATTATAAACCTTGTTTGAGACATGAAAAGGAAACTATTGTATCAATTAGGAATATGTTATTTACAGACCTTAGAATAAGTACCCCTCCCTCGCTCCTTTTATGGGGATAAATTGATGTTGACCTTTATCCAGTTGTCTATAATATCATGATACTCACGGCTGTTATTGTCAAATCTCTAATTGGCGTCATGTTCTCTCTGTTCGTTTGATTAGGCATTTTCGTTTGTTGCTTTCCACGAAAGATGAAAATAGACCTTGGTGTTCTCGTCTTAGCCACAAAAAAATTTGCTGTAGAATATTTGCTGACAGCTTTCTGCACAATATGCATGTTCCATAAACAGTGAAGAATATTTATTTAAAAGTGTAAGAAGCTGGGGAAAATTAATATTATTTTCTTAAATTCGTCCCATAAACTTCAGTAAACGAATATTTGTAACTCGACACGGACGTTAAAAAAGATAATAATTTAAAGCGAAGACAAACATGTAAACTGGGGGCCTACAATTTAAAATGGGGTGGTCCAAACCATTGTGGAAATGTGCCTCCACCCGGTTATAAACCCAGTGACCTATGATAAGCGTTAGCCACTACGGTAACGGGAGGGCAATAGATAAAAGTTAAACTGGACAGCCAATAATGTTGTATCAAATATATGTACGATATTACTCTTCTTATTTTACGTCAATTTTCTGACATTTTAAGTTTATTGTCAAAATGATGATAAATGAAATGAAACTGATGAGGGAACACTTATATAGGATACCTATGCCCGGACGAGGATATACGGTGATATATTCTTTGGCTGCATGCTTATATTTGTGTTGTGTGTGCGTGATAAACTTTTCTAGGAAAGGTCAAAATTGTAAGTCGCATTTTTAAGTCACGTCATTTTTATGTGTCATCAAAAGAAAGAAATGTTTATACTCTGTCCAGGATATCTCTGGAGCAAGGCCGTATATATCGGCAGAGGAAGGAGGGATCGAGTGGGCAGAGCAAAGCAGCACTCGCTGCTGCGAAGGCTGGTAACTGCAGTCGCTTCCCCCTCCACGCAATCCCGTTCCCTCTCAGATGTTCATTGGTGGAGCCGTCTTGCGTCACTACTTGCGCATTCACTTGTTTTCGTTTGCTTGCTTCAGAGATAACGGTATAAAGCATAGTGAGCGAGCGAGAGAGAGAGAGAGACATACAGAGAGAAAGGGGGAAGAAATAAAGTAGCGAGAGGCAGAGATAGGAAGCGAATAAAGAAGAGAGAGAGAGGGAGAGGGGGGAGGGAGGAAGAAGAAAATAGCATCTAAAGAGAAAGAGATAAAATATGTGAGAAAAGAGAAAATGGAGAGAAAACATAAAAAAAGAAATGATCAAGAAGAGAGGAAGCAAACACGAATGAAATATATTACTTTTGGGAACAGTCAAACGTTAGAGAGAAGATACAAGAAAAGAGAAACAGAAAGAAAAGAAAGAAGAGAGGAATAAGACTAAACGAAACTCCGTGGCGCAACAGCCCGTTGAGGGAGTCCTGCCAAGCGGCTTTACGTTGTGTGACACGTGGTCAACGCGTCGAGTCCCATCGCCGCTGATTTCACTCACTACAGTAGTAGGGTTTGTGGTATTATAAACTCGAGAAATGAAGAGCCCCCTCAAGCAGATTTGGCTACACTTAAAACAAGCTCAACATGCCCATATGAGCTTTTTGCTCAAGTGTGGAACCCTGTCTAATCCAAGATTTTTGTAAAAAATGCCCTCGGAATTTTCTGTGAAATGAAGAGCCCCCTCAGATTGATTTGCCTACACTTATAAAAGGCACTTCTGTGAGATTGTTGTCCATAAATTTGTTAAAAATATGCCCCTCTTGATATTTTTTTTGGCCACACTTAAAACTAGGCCAAGACACACCCACCTACACACATATCTACACATACATACACACCCACCCACACCCACCCACACCCACCCACACATATTTACTTCCGGTCCACTTCCGGTCCACTTCCGCTTTACTTCCGGTCCACTTCCGGTCCACTTCCGGTCCACTTCCGGTTTGCCTACTTCCGGCCCACTTGTGGCCAAGTTGTGGCCTATTTCTGGTTTATTTATATTGCATCATGTTTTGCAACAAATTATTATGCAATAAATTATTAGACATGTGTTGTTTTCTGATTGGCTGCTTATGACATAATGTGATTATGTGTTTTATTCTGATTGGCTTATTGTTTCAGATATTTTCAATGCGGTCTGTGCTTAGGCTATATAAAGAGATTTTGCATTGCATATCAGCCAGTATTGTGAGAGCTGTTGAAGAGAAAGGGTGTGTTGTTCCAGTGTTGCTCATATTTTTTAAACACAAAAATATTGCAGATTTGTATAAATTGAATTACAAATCTATTTGATTTAATATACAGAATTTTTGACAACCTGTCATAGGTTTATTAAGTATAGAGTTTTGATTTGAACCCCAAGAAATTTTATATAAATACCAAAGCCAAAAATATTAACACACATACACACATACACACACTAAATATACAAAACACACTGCTGAACCCAACTGATATTTTTTATTAAGTATAAAGTTTTGATTTGGACCCCAGGAAATCTTATATAATAAACAACAACAAAAATGCCGAATCAAAAATATTGTAATCAATGCAATAAAAATATATCCAGCCCCAATTGGGATAAGCACCAAAAGAATTGTAATCCAGATAAAAGCAGAATAGTCACAAAAATATGCCCCAAATGCCATAGAGAATATAGCATGAAATACTTCACATATAAACATACAGATACTTCTTCTGCACAGTTATCAACATTTCCAAACAAAATTGATTGGAAATATTTGTGTGATTGCCCTGTATAGCTTGGATTGCAAGGCCAAATTTTGCAATTTCCTAGATCAGGAACTTGACCCTGTGCACCAGAAACAGGCCATAAGATGTTTATCTACAAATTATGCAAATATAATACATTTTACAATTTGGATAATAGAAGATGAAGAAAAATATAATATTGTTCCCCTATTACCCAGGCTGTGCTCAAATATTCAATATGAATACCTGATGATGTGCATGTATTTCCAGGATGACAATAAAACAATTACAGATGTGAGCAGGTGCCCAATATTGAATCTGCAAAAATTTGTTGCACTGATGTGAAGAGCATATTGAAAATTAAACTTGTTAGAATTGACAATGTTCGTATCACCGATAAGAATAATTATTATAAGATTACAAATATGTTTTCAGGTTTATTTTTTTGTTTAGATTATGAAGTTGTTAGAGCATATAATCACAGAACATGTGGCAGATATTATTACAGTGATGGCCCATATGTTGCTGAGTACATATACAGGGACAAGACTGAAGTGTTTATAACAGCAGAGCTTGAAAAATACAGAAACATAAAATCAATAAAACATCTCATACATCCAAATTGTTGCAGGTTGTCTTATCTTATAGAGGTTTGTTCTGAGTACAATTATATCTTATCAATTATGAACAGCTCTGCTGCATGTTGTGATGATGAATATCTAGTCCCTAAACCTAACAGAGCTGTGCAGTGATGTTGTTATTGGGAACAGGATTCAAATCCTACACAGATTTATGGATAGGAGTGAAGAATTAATTTTTGCCATGAAATTATATCTAGATACTCAATATCCCTGTGCAATAATGCTGTTATTGGGAACAGGATTCAAATCCTACACAGATACAGATTCTTGCTGAGCTTAATAGGTGATTGTCATGGAAGATACTCAATATTTCTGCTGTTATTAGGTACAAAATTCAATTACACAGACACAGATATAATATCTAGATAAATAATAATGCATACAGAACTGTGGTTTCTATAAATCTATACTCAATATCCCTATACCTGACAGCTGTGCGGTGATGCTGTTTTTGGGAACAAGATTCAAATCCCACACAGAAACAGATTTTTGCTGGGCTTAGAACTATTATGGATAGGTGATTGCCATGAAATAATATCCCTATACCTGACAGAGCTGTGCAGTGATGCTGTTATTGGGAACAATTTTAACAGAGCTGTGTTTTCCATAAATATATACTCAATATCCCTATACCTGACAGAGCTGTGCAGTGATGCTGTTATTGGAACAGGATTCAAATATACGGATTCTTGCTAAACTTAGAACTATGCCATGAACAAAACTGTGCGGTGATATAATTATTGGGAACAAGCTTCAAATCCCCGCACAAATACAGATTCTTGCTGAGCTTAGAGTGAAGATACCAGTGATATAATTATTGGGAACAGGATTCAAATTTTGGAACTATTATGGATAGGTGATTACCATGAAGATACTCAATATTTTTGTTATTAGGTACAAGATTCAATTATACAGATACAAAAATATTTATTAACAGAGCTGTGCGGTGATGTTGTTATTGGGAACAGGATTCAAATCCTACATAGATACAGAGCCTTGGAATTATTATGGATAGGTGATTGCCATGAAGATAGATACTCAATATCCCTATACATGACAGAGCTGTGCAATAATGTTATTATTGGGAATTGGAACTTAGGTACAACATTCAATTACACAGATACAGACACGGAAATAATATCTAGATAATAATTTTTAACAGAGCTGTAGTTTCCATAAATTTATACTCAATATCCTATACCGTGCAGTGATGCTGTTATTGGGAACAAGCTTCAAATCTCACACAGATATAGAGCTTTGGAATTATTATAGATAAGTGATTGCCATGAAGATAGATATTCAATATCCTATTAGACACAAACACAGTATCAATAAATTTATAATATCTTTATATTTAATAGAACTGTGCTGTGATGTTGTTATTGGGAACAGGATTCAAATCATAGATAGGTGATTGCCATGAGGATAGATATTAGACACAGACACAGAAATAATATTTATCATTAAATTTATAATATCCCTATACCTGACAAAACTATGCAGTGATGCTATTATTGGGAACAAGATTCAAATCATGGATAGGTGATTGTCATGAGGATAGATATTAGACACAGACACAGAAATAATATTTTCCATAAATCTATACTCAATATTCTTATACCTGACAGAGCTGTGCGGTGATGTTGTTATTGGGAACATGATTCAAATCATGGATAGGTGATTGTCATGAAGATAGATATTAGATACAGATACAGAAATAATATTTTCCATAAATCTATACTCAATATCCCTATACCTGACAGAGCTGTGCGGTGATGTTGTTATTGGGAACAGGATTCAAATCATGGATAGGTGATTGTCATGAGGATAGATATTAGATACAGACACAGAAATAATATTTTCCATAAATCTATACTCAATATTCTTATACCTGACAGAACTGTGTGGTTAATATTATTAGGAACAAGTTTTAAATCTTACACAGATATAGAGCGGAATTATTATGGATAGGTGATTGCCATGAGGATAGATACTCAATATCTCTGCTGTTATTGGACACAAACACAGAGAATGAAATAATATTTAATAACATAAATCTATACTCAATATCCCTATACCAAACAGAGCTGTGTAGTGATGCTGTTATTGGGAACAGGATTCAAATCATGGATAGGTGATTGCTATGAGGATAGATATTAGATATAGATATAAAAATAATATTTATCTATAAATCTATACTCAATATCCCTATATTTAATAGAGCTGTGTAGTGATGCTGTTATTGGGAACAGGATTCAAATCATGGATAGGTGATTGCCCTATACCTAACAAAGCTGTGCGGTGATATAATTATTGGGAACAGGATTCAAATCTTACACAGATACAGAGCGGAATTATTATGGATAGGTGATTGTCATGAAGATAGATATTAGACACAAATACAAACAGATACAGAGTCTTGCTGAGCTTGGAATTATTATAGATAGGTAATTGTCATAAAGAACACAGAGAATGAAATAATATCTAGTAAATAATTTTTTGTAAATCTATACTCAATATTTTTTTGACAGAGCTGTGCGGTCATAATGTTATTGGGAACAGGATTCAAATCATGGATAAGTGATTGCCATGAAGAGGTAAATAATATTTATCCATAAATCTATACTCAATATCCCTATACCTGACAGAGCTGTGCGGTGAAGCTGTTATTGAGAGGATTCAAATCCTACACAGATACAAATTCTTGCTGAGCTTAGAATTATTATAGATAGGTGTGTTATTGAGAACAGCATTCAAATCCTACACAGATACAAATCCTTGCTGTGCTTAGAATTATTATGGATAAGTGATTGTCATGAAGATAGATATCAGATACAAATTTTATAAATCTATACTTAATATCCCTATACCTGACAGAGCTGTGTGGTGATGCTGTTATTGGGAACAAGCTTCAATGTTGAGCTTGGAATTATTATGGATAAGTGATTGCCATGAAGATAGATATTAGACACAAATTTTATAAATCTATACTCAATATCCCTATACCTTACAGAGCTGTGCGGTGATGCTGTTATTGGGAACAAGTTTTAATACTGAGCTTGGAATTATTATAGATAGGCATGAAGATAGATATTAGATACAGACACAGAAAATAAAATAATATTTAGTATTAATTCTATACTTAATATCCCTATCTCTAACAATTACAAATTCCACACAGATACAGAGCCTTGCTGAGCTTGGAATTATTATGGACAGGTGATTACTATGGCAATAACATCTAATAGAGCCTTGCTGATATTTCTACAGCATGGAATTGTTATGAATCCCTAACAGAGCTGTGTTGTGTAGGTACAAATCTCACACATAGATATAGAGCCTTGTTGATATTGTTATTGTCATAATCCCTATCTCTAACAGAGCTGTGTTGTGTAGGCTGCCTTGAAAATATTATTTACCCTTGCTGATATGTTATGGATAAGATGTGAATAATACATACCCTAATAATCTGATTCTGATATTTTCCACTATTGTTTCTTTATAAACGTTTCAACATACGTTCCAGCAAAACTGCAATTGGCCTTGCAATCCAAGCTATACAGGGCAATCACACAAATATTTCCAATCAATTTTGTTTGGAAATGTTGATAACTGTGCAGAAGAAGTATCTGTATGTTTATATGTGAAGTATTTCATGCTATATTCTCTATGGCATTTGGGGCATATTTTTGTGACTATTCTGCTTTTATCTGGATTACAATTCTTTTGGTACTTAACCCAATTGGGGCTGGATATATTTTTATTGCTTTGATTACAATATTTTTGATTTGGCATTTTTGTTGTTGTTTATTATATACAATTTCTTGGGGTTCAAATCAAAATTTTATACTTAATAAAAATATCAGTTGGGTTCAGCTGTGTACTTTGTATATTTCTTGTATATATTTAATATGTTAATATTATTAATTTTTATCCTCGGTTTATTATATAAATTTGTTGGGTTTTTAAATCAAAACTCTATGCTTATCTTATGACAGGTTGTAAAACTAATAGCCTACTAGTGGAAAAAAAGAATAAATATTGATCTAAACTGACCTTCCGCAAATGCCTGCACAAACATGCATGTCTAGAATGGCAATGACCTAGCACTGTGTTATGTATTGATTTTTTGTATAACAGGCTGGGACAGATATAAGCCTGACTCTAAATAAGAGTGGATTACAACAAATATCAGATTTTATATTGTTCAATATGAATAATTATATATTAAACCAAACAGGCCTGTAAGTATGAGAAGCACTGTAACAACACATCTGTTCTCCTCAGCCACTCTCACAATACTGGCTGATGCAATTTTGATTGCACGCAAAGCTTCAATACTCGGGAATTTCTGTAAGCACTGACGCAGAGGAGAATCACTTGAAACATGCAAAGCAAAAATTCAATACTACTGTGTCGGGAATTGTGCACATTAATCACTTTGATCTAAACAAACACTAACACAGAGGAGAATCACTTGAAACATGCAAACATATGATGTAAGAAATGAGAGGGTCACAGAGCAATTCTTCTAGAATTGCATTGTTTTAATATTAGATAAGCAAATTGAGCCTGGTGCCCAATTGAACTTAAACCAGAAGTAAATATGTGTGTATGTGGGTGGGTGTGAGTGTGGCTTTTTGGCTGTTTTAGGTGTGGCCAAAAAAAATATCAAGAGGGGCATATTTTTGACAGAATTATAGACAACAATCTCACAGAAGTGCCTTTTATAAGTGTAGGCAAATCAATCTGAGGGGGCTCTTCATTTCACAGAAAATTCCCGAGGGCATTTTTACAAAAATCTTGGATTAGGCAGGGTTCCACACTTGAGCAAAAAGCTCATATGGGCATGTTGAGCTAGTTTTAAGTGTAAGCAAATCTGCCTGAGGGGGGCTCTTCATTTCTCGGGTTTATAATACCACCAATACAACTACTCACTACTATTGCTTTCGAATAGCTCCCCAAATGTCCTCACGATGCTGGGTCAAGAAAACAAATGGTGGAGCTCCCACCAGGAATAGAAGTCGCTACACAGGCGAGAACGCTAACGATTTGGCTACGAGGAAGGTCAGACGGGAAGAAAAGTAATTTTTTTTTTCCAAGTAGCTCCCCAATTGTTCTCACGATGCTGCGCTGGGTCAACTCTGAAAATTTGGGGCTCCTTTCAGGAACCGACCCCGCAACATCTAGACTCAAAGGCGAGAGCACTTTGGTTACGTGAAAGCTCCCATTCCTCAAACCGTAAGTACGCGATCAAATGAACTTCGAACATCATGTTGAATCGCACACATGAAGAAAGTAACATCAGAGCACACGTCATTATTCCCCTTATATTCAAGTTCAAGTTCAAAGTTCAAGAATTATTATTTAAATTTCAAGAATTATTATTTAGGAACAAAAATTGTTACGGCTAATCTATTTCTTATTCTTGCCTCATGCACTGTCATCATTTGGCAATGTGTGAAATCGTTGTCAAGTTTTTCTTTGATAGTCTACGAGTGCAATTTCCGACCTTTCAAGCTTTCCAATGAGAACGTTTTTCAGTGTCTTTCAATTATCGATTTACTGCGTCTTGAATATTGTTTTAATGGCAATTGAATCATTTCCGGGCGGCTTTAGAAGCTCATACATGAATCGAAAGTCTAAACCCCATTGCAGGAAAAACCACGTTTGCAGAAATGGAGATGCTGCAAGCAACAACAGATTTTGAATCATTATCACTGTTGGTAAATAAAGTAAGGGGAGCGCACGGCCCTCCTGCCAACTACCATTCGAAGAGTTGTATAGTTAGTTCATGTTCGTTTGTTTGATTTGATTTATTTTACTTCGCTTTTCTGCCACTCTTGGCTAATCGCGAAGATGAGGATGAATGATGATATGATGAAATTGAAGAAGGGACACTCACAAAGAATACCCATGCCTAGACTTAGATTCAAACCCGGGATCCCTGGAGTCGTAGCGAGCTGTCCTAACCACTCCACCACGGAGGTCGGCACTACACAGAATAAACAAGATAAATTTGTTACCCTGGGGTACAATGTACATTGCCGGATACTTAATATATTTCATTAAAATTGCTAAGCATAAGCATGAGCAACTATCATTACCCCAAGACACAATTTAGAAAATCATACTCGATGGCTCGCATATTTGGTGAGAAGAATCGGATGTGTTTGTATTTTTCTTTATGATGGCTTTGATTCCATTTTTGAATCTCATGTTAAGCAAAATATAACTTTTTAGGAGCCTGGAACCACAAGGCTATTGCGACTGAAGTATATTAAATGATAGTTGTAAAGTACCAAGAAATTCGACTCACTTTGTAAATGGTACTGGAATCACTGAAAAATTATCACACGCAAATATTTCTTTCAAGTAGTTTTCTTTGATACCGTTCTCTCTATTTAGCACTTTTCTGTGACTATGTTCCAGGATAGAGAACTTAAATTTTCAGTATCTCACTTTTCACAAAAGAAAATTAAATTCTTCCATTTCTTCCTAGAATTTAATCCATGGAAACAGAAACTGCGATAAATTTTCCTAGGAATCGCCTCATATTTCCCCTGTGTGTCTTTTGCACTTGTTCGCAGAAAAGAAACTCATATTCTTGAATGTAATGCTGTGAGAATAGGAACCCAGTGACAAGCTTCTAAACCTCGTTACATCCTTGTAAATTTCGACGTTCACTTCAAGTATATGAATAGGATTTCCCAAACCCTAACATTTAGCAACAAGTGAGTACATGGGAAAATTAATGGAGGGCACTAGCTGAGAAAATATTATATCAGTAGAAATGCTTAAGAAGTGAGAGTTGCTTCACCTTGGGACGAATACATTTGTCGATTTAAAGGGAACACAGCCTCAGGTACAGCGAATAGTGCTTTGAGTGAACGTGGATATATTTGCATCTCCCCTACTATGTGTATTTATAAAACTAGTTGTTCGTCTTTCTATAGATACTGAATTGTTTATAACAATTCCTCCAGTACAATGGGAGCCATTTTAAACCGGAAAGAAACAAATGTAAACCAGTATACTAACTAATAACAAACAAAATAGTAACACCGCCAATATGACAGAAGGCAAAGATTGATAATAATTACACTAATTACGCACAATTCGTTACAAACCCAATACGATAGTCGAGTCGTGTTGAAATAATCTGCTTGGCTCAAGATCTTCTCAAACTACTTTGTAAACGAGGGAACAATGAACGTTGAGTGATTGAGAACCTAACCGTGGCGTGGCAATGCAGAAAGTTTCCTTGTGTACTTTGTGTCCAGGTACTCATGTACTGGAAGGTTGTATCTTAATCTTCCATTTATGACCTTATATCATCAACGACACATGCAATTATGAAAAACCGAGTTTCAATATTCTCCCCAAAAGATTATTCCTCAATAAACTCAATCTAGAGAAATAATAATCATTTACATTTTATCGATATTTCCACGAAATTCTGCTAGTGAGTTTAGCGCAATTTTGGACTATGTGTGTGCAAGTATCAAGCTTCTGGACATAATAATGGCATTCGCATGGAACATAAGGAGCCTGAGATGTCCCCAATCTCTACCTTCACACAGACATTATGTAATTGAACTACATGTTTTGTAACTGAATCACAAATCTGTTCTTTTCTCTGTTAATACAATACAAGTTAAAAGTTTTTAAAGCAATTAATTGCTATTGTTCTGTTTTTAAAGAAATGCATCATAACTTTGTTTTTGTACACACTTCTGTACATTAGACCTGGACGACAAGTTTTTTTTGTATTTTAATACGTACACATTTGTGAGGCTCAGGACTCAATCAATAATTTGTTTTTTGGTTTGTTTCTGTTTGTATTTTGAGAGAATAATTGAGGTATGTAATTATTCTGTCACTTATCAAAATACTTTTACTTGTGAATGTTTATTTTCTTCCCAGGCACCTCCTCAAATTCTCCTTCGGGGCAATTACTAAATTATGAGGAATTTTACGATTTACTAAAGGAGACTGATCCCGAAGTTTATGGCAGTGATGCCAATGGATACTATTTACCATCTTCTAGTGGTACCTAGTAATAGTACAACAAAAGAAATAAGTAGCCAGTTTGAATTCGGAAACATGTCGTAGACATTATAGACATTGATTAAATCAATAATGTGTTCCAATACAAAGATAATTGCAAAATCTTAAATGTTACTAAAAGCATTATCATGGATTTGGTTTATTTTAAGATACACCTAGAATTATTTTTGTGCAATGTTTGTAAATTTCTCGGTTTGAATATTTACAAAATTAATATCAACAATTTTGTCCTACTATTACGAAATACCCAGTACTGAAGTCCCAAAATTGTCACAGGGTATACACTAAGTTTCGTGAAATGTTAAGTGGAGACCAGGTTTCCATTAACTTTGGATTATGTTTCCATTAAATATAAGAGCGAAATCATTTAATTTTTGTAAAAGGTGATTGTAGGATACTGATGATAATGACATAAAAGATGCGTATTAAATTGGAAAATGCAGTTTTAAAATTAAAGAAAAATGAAACTGGTATGATTGCATTTAAAAGTAAAAGTAGTGTAATTGGAGCGTTTCAAAGTCGTACTTAGTAGGTATGCATTTGTAGCCTCTTTTTTTATCAATTGAATATCAGTTTTTGACATATTTTGACAATTTTTTGTCGATGTTTTAGCGTTTAGCGATGTTTTAGCAAAATTTCCCTTTTTTCCCACTCATACTTGGTAGGTATGCATTTGTATCCTCTTTTTTTATCAATTGAATATCAGTTTTTGACATATTTTGACAATTTTTTGTCGATGTTTTAGCGTTTAGCGATGTTTTAGTAAAATTTCCCGTTTTTCCCACCTCGCACTTGTAGGTATACCACGCAAGATAGTGTAAATTGATTGTTTCAACGCAGCACTTTGTAGGTATCCTCTTTTTTTATCAATTGAATATCAGTTTTTGACATATTTTGACATTTTTTTGTCGATGTTTTAGCGTTTAGCGATGTTTTAGTAAAATTTCCCCTTTTTTCCCACCTCACACTTGTAGATATACCACGATCTTACGTGATATAACTTAACCTATCCTTTTTTTTATTACGTGCTAAACTACACGAGAGCCTCTACATGATTTGACCTCCTTTAGAGTAGACCCAAATGGAGAATTCAACGCCCGAAAATGAGGCTCGGAGTGAGGCTCGGTGAGGCTCGCCTTAATGGTTTTCTCTTGTAAGGCATGAGCCTCATTTTCTCGCAGTGTTGCCAACACCTCACTCGATCACGATCTTACGTGATATAACTTAACCTATCTTACGATTTTTTTTTTTACGATCTTCAGTGATATAACTTAACCTATCATTTTTTTTTATTTGCACACCGAACTGTAGTAGACCCAAATGGAGAGAGTTCACCAACCGAAAGTGTGGGCTCGACTTAATGGTTTGCTCTTGTAAGACACACAAGCCTTATTTTCTCGCAGTGTTGCCAACATCTTACTCGATCACGATCTTTTACGTGATATAACTTAACCTTATCTTACGATTTTTTTTTTACGATCTTCAGTGACCTATCATTTTTTTTTATTTGCACACCGAACTAACTTACATTATATTTTATATAACCTTGTTGACTTTTTTTTAGTAAGTGGCAATTTTTTTAGGATTTTTTTTTTTTTAAACTGCTCCGTGACCCTCTCGTTCTTCACGTCGTGGACGAAGGACTTCTCTGCAACCAGGATGACGCTGCATAGAGTATCGGCAGGCAGCGCGTCGTGGAACTCGCAGACGACCTTGATGTTGGTTCGATCGTTGACCACGACCTGCTTTCTCTTAGATGTGTTGATGACGGTCATGGGTCTGTGGGTTTTGAATTCGCTGGGCGTTTAGTACATGTCCACTATTCCCTCGGTCACGCGTTTGTAAGCGGTGTAAGCTTCGTAAAGTTTGAGGTAATCGTCTTTGGTCATGTCGAGGTTGTAATTCTCGCGCGGGAACACTTCGTTCCTACCGTTCTTGAGATAAACGTTTTTGATCTTGCAGTCGTCGAACTTGCTGGAATCTTTTTCCTGGTTGTTGTCGCGCCCGGTCTGAAAGAGCACAACGACGAAATCTGGCATGTCGAACTGTATGTTGTTGAACTGCGTCGTCACGTCGAATTCCATGTGACTTCCCGACGCCAACTTCTGCACACACTGGTAACCGTGAAAATGAATCGGTACCTGTGGACTTTTCAATATCTCCGCTTTGTACTTGAGGGCGTAGTTCGACTCGTATTCCACGATCGGCATTCTCAACTCCATGCTCCGGATGACGCATTTCGCTGCTTCGGGTAAAGTGTTGGCTATCGGCGTGCCGTCGGCGTTCAAGTTGGTGTATCGCATCAGTGCGTCGTTGTCGTTGGCCGCTCTTCGAAACGTGATCCTCAGTCCTCCCTTCCACATGATCTCCTTGTAGTCCGAGAAGAAACCGGGCAGCAGACGCATGGGAAAGAGCACCGTGTGACTTCTCGTCGATATTTTGGTCCCCGCTTCGAACCCTCCCGCCTGATAGTATGCTGCGTCCGTTTTGGATAATTTCAATGTTCCCACTGCCGTCGACGTGATGCCTGGATAATCGATTCTGTCGATGACGGTGTTGTGTTTCCTCACCTCCACCTGCGAGAACAGGTGAGGCACGAAGTTCTCCACGAGTTTCAAATTGGCATTGGGCGGAAACGCTTCTCCGCTTTCTTTCTTCACCACGTCGAATTGAAGGTAGAGGTCCGCTCTGTGAGGATGAACGAACCCGTCCCCTACGTCCACGTCGTATTCGATCTCCCGGTTCGCTTCGTTGAGATTGGCGAACGTGCGACGGTTCGGAGGGAAAGATTGCAATTCGTAACTTTCGATCTGCTCTACTTTTTTTTTTGTTGTTGTTCCATGACGACCTATGCCAAATTTTTTGGTAGGAGAGGACAGAGGACATCGAGACGATGTTAACACAAGAAATCCCAGCTCTCGATGATCATCTTTTCGGAAGTTACGAGTGATCAAAAAACATTTTTGGCAATTGGCCCACCCTTGACCTCAGGAAGTCCAAATTTTGAACACGTACTCTGCATCACCAAAATCGACAAGGGGGTCAGCGGGGAGGATTTTCGCGCTATCTCTCTCAGCGTTTGTCGAGATTTTTTTTTTTTTGCAATTTAACGCTGGAATTAGAAAATTTTCGATTGATGAAAAAAAAAATTGGTTCCATGACGACCTATGTTTATTTTGTTAGAAGATCAAAAAGAACACCGAGACTCGACCGACGCACTAAACCCGATTTTTCTACGACTATTCGTTCAAAAGTTACGAGTGACCATAGTTTTGGGAGGTGGGCTAACTTCTTGCAATTTAAGATTTTTTTTTAACGCTGTGGACTTAGAAAATTTTCGATTGATGAAAAAAAAATGGGTTCCATGACGACCTATGTTTATTTTGGTATTGGAGGACAGAGGACACCGAGACTCGATCGACACACTAAACCCCGACCTCTCTACGCGTACTCTACGTCACCAAAAATAATCGACAAGGGGGAGATTTTTCGATAACTCTCTCACTGTTTCCAATGTACTTAGGTTTTTTGATAGACGACAACGACGGAGTCATCAATGAGTAAACATCTGTGAACTCGTTGAACAAGTCAACTTTTTTTTTCAGTAAGTCAATATTTTTTTTCTTATTTCTTAGTGAATGGGTTATGGATGACTTGCATCGACGAAGGCCTTCTAGCAACACGTACTTAGCTTATGCCTCTTCCACCGAACATTCAACACAAGAGGGCTGTGTTAAATATACAGAACAGCGATAACAAGTGTTTCCTTTGGTGTATATTGGCTGCACTGCATCCTGTTTATTGCAAAAATAATCCACAGTGGGTTGGACATTACAAACAATACGAGTCCGAGTTTTGAAAGTGTAATGTCTGGCATTGAATACCCGATGACCATTTCTGATACATCAAAATTCGAAACACGAGCACGAGATGCAGAAGAAAAACGCTTAATCATCAACGTGTATTCCTATACGTTGGATAAACATGTCGTGCATCCCGTCAGGATAAGCGATGTCGACGATGATGATGCTCGTGTGATTAATCTTCTTCTAATTTCAAACGACAGTGTTCACCATTACTGTCTCAGGAATGTTATGCTCTTCCCCTTTTCTCTATAAAAAAGAGAGATTTGTGTTGATTGTTTGGTTAAAAAGAATTTCCTAATTATTTGTTTTTGTCACAAGAATTGTTTGCATTTCAAACATTCCTAAGTGTTTGCGTAAAGATTGATACATTAATTAACCTGTTAAGAATGTCACATTAATAATACCGGCTCGGAAATGTCATGTCCTCTTCCTCTATAGAAGGTCATATAAATGTGCTAATTGGTTGGTTAAGGGGGATTTTTTGATTAGTAAATTGAGGTTATAAATACGTACGTATACAGGTTTTGCTAATATGGAATGCTAAAGCTTAGTACTTGGCTCTCTCAGAGATTCGAATTCTATTAGGTTAAACAGCATAGAAATTTCACAGCAAGAATTCTCATATTTACTGACGATATTCTTAACAACCTGTGTTTTGATTCCACTACAAAAACTGTATACAAAATATGCAGTCCCTAGAATGAGATGGATGAGGCTTATGAACCTCGACCTATACAGTTGTACAATCTGGCAATGAATAGATGTTGTTTTTTTTTTTTATTAAGCATAGCAGAGTGTTTTCGCTTATTTTAATATCAGGCAACAATGTTAGAAAGTGGCCCCAAGAATAAAATTTAAAATCACTAATGTGATATGAACTTTTTTTTTTTACTTGTGTGTATTTGAATATGAAAGTGAGGTACTTTGAATAAATGAGGGGGACAATCACAAGTAAGCTTGTAAGCTTGCAATGGTATTGGGAGGTGTCACGAGTTCAAACTTCAGACGATTCCTGCTAATCTGCTAAGGCGATATCAGTACGAAAATTTGTAAAAAAGAAGAGGCTAATGGCAACGATGAGGATGAATAATGATAATTATGACGAAATTGATGTGTGGCACTTAGAAAAGAAAACTTCAAAGTGTATTGCACCAACAGCTACAATTGTCCCCCTCTCCCCAAAATACAAGGCAGTCAATAGAGGTGTATATTTGTTGGTTTACGAGTCTGAGGGCTTAAGTTAGTATGTTTATTATAGCTATACATATTAAAAAAAAAGAAATGACCTGAGCAATAAAATATAACAATACTGATCCTGACCTTTGTCGGATGACGTAGTGGTAATGTTGTTGCAATCCCACTTCTGATGGTGTATAGACTTAAATATTTCCATAACATGAAATACTGTTAATGGAAATATGTTGTTTCTAATATTCTATATAGAAAGCAGATAACAAGAAAAAGAAGAAAAGAAATGTTGCAGGTAGATACGGAGCCTCAACCCAAACACATATATGATCGGACAGGATGTCAATAATGCATTTATAACTAACATGTGATTATTCAAAAATTGAAATAGTACAGTGGGAAACAACTAACTAACTAACTCTCTATGTTTTTTTTAAACCGACACGAATGAGAAAGGAATAAAGGAGATTTTTACAGGAATCTTGTTGGGAAACCTGATGGTAAAGGACCAAAACGAACATGGAGATGAATCTAAAAGAAATCTGTAAAGATTGGAATATAATATATATAAATTTTGCTCAGGATAAGTACAAATTGAACTGTAACCATGAATTTTCAGAATCAAGAGTGCTAGAGAATTAATTAATTAATTAATATTTAATATAATGAAGGTAGTAATATAGTATTCTTATTGAGAAGAGAATTTCTACAAAACTTATTTTTCCTCGTATGTTTACTAATAGCAGTTACATTTGACATGTTTGACTAATCGCGAATCAACGTACGGAAGCTGTTGGAAGCAGTTTGAAGACTGAAATGGCTATGGAAAGACACTTATTATAATGTTAATATTTTAGTATAATGTTTTGAGAATTGCTTCTCGATAATGTTTGGTATATAATTTAATCTGTTGTTAGAAAAAATACATAATTATCAGAATTTAAGGATGGAAAATATGAAGAGCGAATGAATGATACGTTTGACTAATCGTGAAGATAAGTATCACAGTACGTTTTATCGTTCTTATATAAACGTTGAAATGTTTAAGAACGTATAAGAACGTTTACTGAAACGTTTCTGTTGTTGTTTTCTAAGTCCAGCGTTAAATTGCAAAAAAAAAATCTCGACAAACGCTGAGAGAGATAGCGCAAAAATCCTCCCCGCTGACCCCCTTGTCGATTTTGGTGATGCAGAGTACGTGTTCAAAATTTGGACTTCCTGAGGTCAAGGGTGGGCCAATTGCCAAAAATGTTTTTTGATCACTCGTAACTTCCGAAAAGATGATCATAGAGAGCTGGGATTTCTTGTGTTAACATCGTCTCGATGTCCTCTGTCCTCTCCTACCAAAAAATTTGGCATAGGTCGTCATGGAACAACAACAAAAAAAAAAGTAGAGCAGATCGAAAGTTACGAATTGCAATCTTTCCCTCCGAACCGTCGCACGTTCGCCAATCTCAACGAAGCGAACCGGGAGATCGAATACGACGTGGACGTAGGGGACGGGTTCGTTCATCCTCACAGAGCGGACCTCTACCTTCAATTCGACGTGGTGAAGAAAGAAAGCGGAGAAGCGTTTCCGCCCAATGCCAATTTGAAACTCGTGGAGAACTTCGTGCCTCACCTGTTCTCGCAGGTGGAGGTGAGGAAACACAACACCGTCATCGACAGAATCGATTATCCAGGCATCACGTCGACGGCAGTGGGAACATTGAAATTATCCAAAACGGACGCAGCATACTATCAGGCGGGAGGGTTCGAAGCGGGGACCAAAATATCGACGAGAAGTCACACGGTGCTCTTTCCCATGCGTCTGCTGCCCGGTTTCTTCTCGGACTACAAGGAGATCATGTGGAAGGGAGGACTGAGGATCACGTTTCGAAGAGCGGCCAACGACAACGACGCACTGATGCGATACACCAACTTGAACGCCGACGGCACGCCGATAGCCAACACTTTACCCGAAGCAGCGAAATGCGTCATCCGGAGCATGGAGTTGAGAATGCCGATCGTGGAATACGAGTCGAACTACGCCCTCAAGTACAAAGCGGAGATATTGAAAAGTCCACAGGTACCGATTCATTTTCACGGTTACCAGTGTGTGCAGAAGTTGGCGTCGGGAAGTCACATGGAATTCGACGTGACGACGCAGTTCAACAACATACAGTTCGACATGCCAGATTTCGTCGTTGTGCTCTTTCAGACCGGGCGCGACAACAACCAGGAAAAAGATTCCAGCAAGTTCGACGACTGCAAGATCAAAAACGTTTATCTCAAGAACGGTAGGAACGAAGTGTTCCCGCGCGAGAATTACAACCTCGACATGACCAAAGACGATTACCTCAAACTTTACGAAGCTTACACCGCTTACAAACGCGTGACCGAGGGAATAGTGGACATGTACTAAACGCCCAGCGAATTCAAAACCCACAGACCCATGACCGTCATCAACACATCTAAGAGAAAGCAGGTCGTGGTCAACGATCGAACCAACATCAAGGTCGTCTGCGAGTTCCACGACGCGCTGCCTGCCGATACTCTATGCAGCGTCATCCTGGTCGCAGAGAAGTCCTTCGTCCACGACGTAAAGAACGAGAGGGTCACGGAGCAGTTTAAAAAAAAAAAAATCCTAAAAAAATTGCCACTTACTAAAAAAAAAAAAGTCAACAAGGTTATATAAAATATAATGTAAGTTAGTTCGGTGTGCAAATAAAAAAAAATGATAGGTCACTGAAGATCGTAAAAAAAAAATCGTAAGATAAGGTTAAGTTATATCACGTAAAAGATCGTGATCGAGTAAGATGTTGGCAACACTGCGAGAAAATAAGGCTTGTGTGTCTTACAAGAGCAAACCATTAAGTCGAGCCCACACTTTCGGTTGGTGAACTCTCTCCATTTGGGTCTACTACAGTTCGGTGTGCAAATAAAAAAAAATGATAGGTTAAGTTATATCACTGAAGATCGTAAAAAAAAAAATCGTAAGATAGGTTAAGTTATATCACGTAAGATCGTGATCGAGTGAGGTGTTTGCAACACTGCGAGAAAATGAGGCTCATGCCTTACAAGAGAAAACCATTAAGGCGAGCCTCACCGAGCCTCACTCCGAGCCTCATTTTCGGGCGTTGAATTCTCCATTTGGGTCTACTCTAAAGTAGGTCAAAGCATGTAGAGGCTCTCGTGTAGTTTAGCACGTAATAAAAAAAAAGGATAGGTTAAGTTATATCACGTAAGATCGTGGTATATCTACAAGTGTGAGGTGGGAAAAAAGGGGAAATTTTACTAAAACATCGCTAAACGCTAAAACATCGACAAAAAAATGTCAAAATATGTCAAAAACTGATATTCAATTGATAAAAAAAGAGGATACCTACAAAGTGCTGCGTTGAAACAATCAATTTACACTATCTTGCGTGGTATACCTACAAGTGCGAGGTGGGAAAAACGGGAAATTTTACTAAAACATCGCTAAACGCTAAAACATCGACAAAAAATTGTCAAAATATGTCAAAAACTGATATTCAATTGATAAAAAAAGAGGATACAAATGCATACCTACCAAGTACGAGTGGGAAAAAAGGGAAATTTTACTAAAACATCGCTAAACGCTAAAACATCGACAAAAAATTGTCAAAATATGTCAAAAACTGATATTAAATTGATAAAAAAGAGGATACCTACAAAGTGCTGCGTTGAAACAATCAATTTACACTATCTTGCATGGTATACCGACAAGTGCGAGGTGGGAAAAAAGGGAAATTTTACTAAAACATCGCTAAACGCTAAAACATCGACAAAAAAATGTCAAAATATGTCAAAAACTGATATTCAATTGATAAAAAAAGAGGATACCTACAAAGTGCTGCGTTGAAACAATCAATTTACACTATCTTGCGTGGTATACCTACAAGTGCGAGGTGGGAAAAACGGGAAATTTTACTAAAACATCGCTAAACGCTAAAACATCGACAAAAAATTGTCAAAATATGTCAAAAACTGATATTCAATTGATAAAAAAAGAGGATACAAATGCATACCTACCAAGTACGAGTGGGAAAAAAGGGAAATTTTACTAAAACATCGCTAAACGCTAAAACATCGACAAAAATTGTCAAAATATGTCAAAAACTGATATTAAATTGATAAAAAATAGAGGCTACAAATGCATACCTACTAAGTACGACTTTGAAACGCTCCAATTACACTACTAGTAAAGGCTACACTACTAGAAAAAACACCAAAGTTCATATTTTGATACGTCACACAACACATGTCCCTCAAGAGCGGAAAGAACGCGAAGTAAAACCAATCCCTAAAAAACAAAATCCCACAGAAATTAGAGATCTAAGACCTATTAGAATTCTATCCACAATGTCCAACATACTTGAAGAAGTATTTTATGAACAACTACTTCCGTATATTCAAGATTTCATACCACACTTTCAATCTAGTTTTAGAAAAATGTATAGTACTTGCACTGCGCTGGTAGATATCGTAGACAATATAAGGAAAGGGATAGATGAAAATAAATTAACACTTCTAGTCTTGTTGGACTATTCAAGGGCTTTCGACTCGATTGCTATTGGACAATCTGTTTCACTATGGCAGGAAACGCGCTAAATTGGTTTCTTTCATATCTCGGCAACAGAAAAGAACGTGTCAAATATCGGGAACCGGAAGTTACATACTCTAAATGGTTAACTGTTCAACAAGGCGTCCCTCAAGGAAGTATATTAGGTCCATTACTACTGTATATATGATTTACGTAGCTGATTTCGACCATGTTGTCCAATATTGCCATTACCATCCGTATGCTGACGATTCTGAAATCTATATTCAGTGAAATACAGAAGACTACGACAATGCGATGACCAAACTCCAATTCGATCTTGACGCTATAGCAAATTGGTCACGTAGAAACTCCCATCAATTAAAATCCAACAAAATCTTGCTTCATGATCATAAGAACTCATGGTACCCTTAAAGAACTTTATAAAAACGCGCTTTCTCTTTCGGCAATATACCGCTAAGCGAAGTGATTTAAGCAAAAAGTTGGGGATTGCTTTCGATAGACACTTAAATTGGGAGGCACAAGTCGCATTTATTGTGCCGGACCCTGTGGCTAGCACATCGCGCTGCGACACCAGGGGTCCCGGGTTCGAATCCCGCTCGGGCATGGTTGTTTGTGAATGTCCATTCATCAATTTCATAATTTCATCACTCATCCCCATCTTTGTAAATTAGCCAAGAGGCACAAAACGCGAAGTAAAATAAAATCAATCAATTAATCGAATTTATTGTGAAAAAATTGTATGGGGAAACTTAAATCTTTGTATCATTTAAAACATACTCTGGACGCTAATGTTAAAGATTGCCTTATGCAAGCACTCGTCCTATCCACATTAAACTATTGCGCTCCAGTATACAGTAATATATTTCCCAGGGCCTAAACTATAAACTTTAGAAAATTCAGAACTGTTGTGTACGTTTCATATTTAACCTAAAAAGAAAAGAACGTGTATCCCCCTATTTAAAGAAACTTTCTTGGCTAAACAAGAAGAAAATATTTAGCACTCACCTTGATGCACAAAATTCTTAAGAACGGCTCCCCAAAATATTTATCCGAAAAGATCTGTTCTCGTAGAACATCGGTCGAACATGATATCCGCAAAAAAACACAATCTAAAAATCCACAAACATAAAACCGCCACCTATAACAAGTTACAGGGAACAGGGAATGGAACAAACTGCCTACACCATTGACTAACATTATAGCCATCATAGTTTAAAGAAAAAACTAAAGAACTTACTATTGTCCCCAACAACTACATTAACCTACATCAATCTTAAAAATTGTACCTGTACTTACACATCATATAACGCATACCTATCACCCCTCCAACAATATACTACTAATGACTTATTACTTATCTTTAGCTACTACACTGTATAAATACTAATCAATTTAATGTATTATTTTCTCATTGTATAATCTTTATTGTATTATTATGGTCATTATTCATTGTATGTTTTTTCTCCCTTTGTTTATATTCATTTATTGAATCTCTGACAAGGGTTGGTTGTAAGAACGGCACATGAGGTCGAAACACGCCTGCTTAAAGAAAGACCATTCTATTCTATTCTATTCTATAAACTCTGGAATTAATCTTCACATATAGGTGGGTATAAGTTGCTGAGACTGATCGTCTCGTTGGTCTTCTCAACATTGTTTCCGATCGCGTGAAATTACAGGTATTTGACCGTAATAAGCTCACTGGAGTAATGGCCAAATTATATAAATAAATAAACGAAACGAAAATAGAAGATATACGCATTGTAGCAGAAGGTAATCGATAATGAGTGCGGTTAAACAGGGTACCGTGCCTTGTAACCAGAGGTTATAGAGCGTATACTCTCAACTTACAGCCCTGAAAATACCATTATCTTCAGTTTTACGGTAAGCAATTGCTGGAGTAATTAAGATGTAATTTTCTTGTGATTAAACGACATTACTTCATTTGTATTTTAGCTCTGGAACGAATAAAAGTGTAAAGATTTGCAAAATTCCAATCAATATTCCTAAAAAACTGTAAGCATATATAAATATGGAGACATATGTGTACATGTATGTGCACATATTATTTTTCGAAACAACCAATGTCATTTTTCGAAAAAATATCCCCACTAATGTCATAAAAAGGCTCTGCATCACAAATAACCAGTTTTTCCTTATGTTGAATGAAAACGGTATCTTCGGGAATAAAGAGGAAGTGACGCCACGTGCAACCAAGAAATGGTGCATGAAGGAACATTTCAGTTTTCATATTTGAAGTCAACGTACCGGATATAGTAAAACACACGTCATGTTATACAAATTGGCTGTTCCCTAGTGTATTACACTGAAATGGTTTGAGCTAAAGACTGCATCTGAAAGATGAGGTTAGCAGAGTAACGTGCTCTGAATTCGTCAGCTTCACACACTCTTAGTGTGTTCGTCAATTCAGGAAGCATCTATTTGTAAGTTCATCCACACAACCCATGTTCTTGATACGATCGACCAAACGACGATCCTTGCTTCTCCAGACTCTTTTAAGCAACTGTCGTGGGATGTGACATTAAATATGCAACAAGTCCGAAACTTCTCCGAAACGGGATATAACACCCAAGGAGTCAATTCTTTTGAATATTCTGTTTGAAAGTTTCAAATCCTCTGAGAATATCTTCAGGCGACAGGCTGCAGACGTCAAAGGGTGGAGAGAAAAGAGACGTTCAGTATGGCACTACTCCTCCATCTCTCTTTACTGGCTTTATTCTAACTTACACGTGTGATACTTGGATTTTCAAGCTAGAATTTCATTCTCTTACGTTATTTTGACTTCATATCTGCCTGTGGCTTTTCAATGGGAAAACTATTTCCAAATAAAATTTGTAAATATTAACGTCAGGACTGCAATATGACATTAGCTTATTTTCGACAGCAACGAGCCTCAACATTGATTTCACTATTATAGTTGCGACCTGTGAGAGCATAAACTATAAATTCTTTACCGCTTTAATGAAAATTTAAAGTGTGTCCTGTAATGGCATCTTGAGAAGATGGTTTCCATGGTTTCTGTACCCGATGTCACACTCTGCCAGTCTTTACATTCAATGATAGCTCAAAGTATTTTTTGGGGGCGAAAGGAGTGACCCATCCACATACACCTAATTGTCAACCTCACTTCCACGTAGTACATCCTGGACTTGCATTTTGCAGACAAACGAGGCTCTGGTGTCTAGACCTATGGCCAGTATAATCGTTTGTAGGGCTGTGTGATTGTTGTCCTGTGTTTGATATGATATGTCCATATGTGTGCTGATTGTCTCTTTACATGCTCAGCTTTTTACCCAAGTTAGAATATTTTTGTTCTCCGACATTAGAGTCATGTTATATTAGTTATATTTTAGTTATGGTAAGGGGCTAAACCCCATAATGTGACGGGTGCAAAATAGCCTAAGGGCTGACGCACCCAAAATGTCAAAATCAATCAATCAATCTGGAGCAAGTGAACGGAAACAAATGTCTGCGCAAATAGTGACCCGAGAGGTCTCTACCAATGAAAGTGTGAGAGGGTAAGTGAGCGCATGAAGAGCAAAATGCGGCTGTAGCTGCCAGCTGTGAGCAGCAGCGGTTACTACTTCGCTTCGCCCACTCGCTTTCTCCCCTTCTAACATCATGTACGGGCTTGCTCCACAGATTCCCTGGACAGAGTATATGGTCGCCTGAAAAATTATATCGAAAGTCAGGCTCCGTAACTAAATTTCTCGGCGGCAAAATATTCTTAGCATAATTTTTCATTTCCAGCATTATTGTAGATTTTCGTTTGTTGTTTCCAATCGGCTTCAGACCTTTACTGAAACCTTTGCTTCTGTCGTTCTTGCTTCTTTTATTTGTTGTAGCCACCGCCAGGGCATTTCAAGCGGTGTGTTTTTCTGTTTCGTGTACATTGTGACTGTGCGAATCTGTTATTTCTTTATTTTTTTAGACGTTTGATGTTCTTATGTAACTGCGTTTTCTTTAAAAAAAAATACCGTTTCATAAACGTAACTGAAGGAAATAAATGCAGCTACTGAAAATTCGTGGCAATTGAGTAGAATATACTGGAAAATTTTGATGAAATAGCTCATTTATCCTTCAATTTATTTTTTCTTTACTTTTTAAATTGTGCATTTATTTTATTATTATTATTTTTATTATTTGTATCGGGTGAGGGCTCCTGATACGTCAAGCCTCCTCTATCCGCGGGGCCCTTAGTTTCGCCACTGGGTCCAAAGTTGATTAGCCTATTTGAGCATGAAGTGGATGATTGAGATGAATGATGAAGTAAGTGACAAAATAGATAATGGATTAGGGCGACCAGACACATGCATTTAAAAAGAGGACAGAGCATGGCGGAAAAGGAGGACAAAGTCATAAAAAAGAGGACATCGCAAAAAATGGCTATACATTTGCCATTACTCATAATTTAATCAATATACAAAAATCTTACCAACATTTTACTCACAGATGCTTTTCAGAAGATCTCTCAAAGAAAGCAATCTTAAAATCTGTTATTTAAAAAATGACAAAGAATATCTATAATTTGAAGCACCGAATTTTACTTCTTTTCTAATTCTAGGATATTAGACTGAAATATCTTCGGCCTGGGCATGAGTGTTCTTTGTGAGTGATTTGTGATTTGATCTGCTTTATTTTACTTCGCTTTTTGTGCCACGTTTGGCTAATTAGCGAAGATGGGGATGAGTGATGATATGATGAAATTGATGAATGGACACTCACAAATATCCATGCCCAGGCCAGGATTCGAACCCGGGACCCCTGGCGATGTGCTAACCACTCCGCCACAAGGGCCGGCTTCTTTGTGAGTGTCCCTCATCAAAATCATCATATCATCGCTCATAACCATCTTCGCGATTAGCCAAAAGTGGCAGAAGAGCGAAGTAAAATAAACCAAATCAATCAACCGAAAAGGATCTGCACAGACTACATGCGTTCCAGCAGAATTGGAACATTGTTTTAAATATCTTTTTGTTACAATGGTGCAAATTGTTTTAAATATTTTTTTTGGTACAATGGTGCAAATTGTTTTAAATAATTTTTTTTGTTACAATGGTGCAAATTGTTTTTTCATCGTTTGTTCAAATTCGCACAGTCGTTAGCACAAGCTCTTTTTGTGAGAATTACTTTTACTGACGATTCCCCTCAAATGTGAATTTCAAGAGTACTGTAGTATGTTAATCGTTAGCGCACTTTTATGTATAAACTGAAGTGCTAATACAGTATAACTGTGCATTGTAAGAAGAAAATTTAAATAAGTTCACATCCATTGCCTATTTTAATGTCTTTTTTAATTTTAGGGTGCCTTTTCTTACTTTATGGTGCCGTTTTAAGTGCCTATTTTCATCATTTTGGAGCCTATTTCAAGGGGTTTTAGTGCCTTAAATACGCGTCCTACTAATGGCTCAGTCGGGAAAATGATCGTGTTGAGCTCCCAGATGCTTGATGAGCATTGCTCGAATACTTAACGCGCCCCGAGTGAAGCATTCTCTATGCAGCACATTTGCTATGGTCAATGCTATACTCTTTCCAAAAAAGGAGGACATTTACCGATTTCTAAAAAATCCGCCCGGACCCCGGACAGACACCTAAAAAGGAGGACATGTCCGGATAAAAGAGGACGTCTGGTCACCCTATAATGGACGCCTCTGTGGCCGAGCACGGTGGGTCGATCTCGCTACATAAGGTTCCGAATTCGAGACGAGCATCTACGTCAATTCGTCGATTTTATCTCATTATAATTCATCCTGATCGTCGAGATTTCTTTAAGAGGCGGAGAAGCTACATAAAATAAATACGAAATAAATGAACACAAATTAATGAAACCTTGACACATTGGCCAGGATTCGAACTAAGGACTGCACTCCGAAGTAGTGTGGTAGAATTTTCGGAAACTGTAATTAGAACAATATTCGACATCATCTTTTCAGTGTGTCAAAACAGTTCATCTCTTTGGATTTATACAGTCACGGACACTTCTGCGTTGTAATGGCCTCATTTACTTTCAATGGAATCGCTACAACCTAGAAGTGTCCGTGAGTGTACATAACTTGCCTCCAGAGTGCTCTTTCGTCCTCCCACGCTTTTATGGTTGGCTCTGCACGTTAGTTAATATCTCCAATTAAGGAGCACTAACTTCTGATTTCCAAAGAGATCCCATATTAATTTTCAAAATACAAATATAATCTACTTGGTAATTTGATTTCTTTCTCCCTCCATATCCCATTGCTTCCAGTGATTACTTCCAATTTTCTCAGTAAGACGTTGTTTTCTCTTCGGTGTCTTTAGGACAGATTTTTATCCGTCATCTTAAACTGGGAAAAATAGAATATGAGAAGTAGAGGGATTCATTTTAGACAAAATTACTCCCTTCAATCTCAAAAAATTGATTTAAACATGAAGGAAGGAATGTGTTTCAGCTGGAATAAACCGTGAAGCATCTTGACAGTAGTTTTATCTCCCTTGCAACCCTCCTTGTTTTTCGGCGTCCCTTATTTGTCTTTCGGAGCCCCCTCTAAAGTAAACCGACCTCCCGCCAGGGGGCAAATTCTTCATTTTTCATTAATCGGGCGATTGCTCTTCTCAAGTTCTTTCCAAACAAAGATCTTTTTCCTATGAATCATTTTGATCTCTATTTCCGAGGGAGAATGAATTCATATATTGCAAATACTGATGCGGTGGGGTATAACTTTAGGCAGACGTGTGGAATGAACGTTACAGGCAAAAATCTAAGCATTTTCTGGTCTTCGGCTAATCGTTCCAATTGAAGATAAAATAAATATAATAGTATCTAATGATTTAATAGATGACCGAAATGGATGAATTTCATTAATTAATTTAGGTCCAAGGTATAAACTAACAGATGATGTACACTGAATGCAATTTAAAATATTGGTAAGCACTATTGCATTTACATTTCTGGGTTTGAGTTTAGATCAGGGCCACTGTGAGGGGCGGGGACAATTAACCTCACGTCCACAACTCCGCCCACCGAGATCTGTAAAGTAAAATAAATGGAAAAAAGCAAAAATCATGCGATATGTGTGTATTCTTTTAGAATCCAATTAATTGTGTAACCTTAATCCGTAGACCAAAAAACTAAGTAAATATTTTAGAACTGGTATACAATGTTGCCCCATCATTCAGACATTCGTGAAATACGGAAGTACCAATCGGAGATACTTGAAAGACCACGACGCCCAGAACTCATTCACGAAACACTTTTGATGGATAGTTTCCATGATGACTGCATGGTAAACATTTTATTTCGAGTTCTCTTCCAAAATTCGCCTTAGCACTTTTTGAATTGTTCCGACATATTTCAGACATTGCAATATCCTTACCACCTGCTCCACAGTAATGTAGACCACATTTAGTAAGTAATATTGTTAACTTCTTTGGTATTGTTACATTTGTATTATTCTTGTCAAAATATATCATTTCTTGACTTTACCATGAGAGTGTTCTAAACCTTTTATATTCATTTATAATAATAATTTAAGGTGCTCTGTGAATTATACAATAGCTTGCTTTCTTCTGCTACAAGATTTTCGGTATTAATCTATCATCTGCAAATGTTATGTCAGTTCTGTGCTCTGTCTTGCTACATGCTTCAAAGCCAACAGGAAAAGTTCACAATCTATATAATCTATGATCCAGTATCTAACGTTAAAAATTTATTTCGCTTGGCTAAGGATAGCACAACACAAAATGATAACACTTAAAATGTTGAGCCATTTGTTATATTGTTTGGTGATACTTAGTAGCTAAGGCGGAGTGTTATATAAAATTCATTATTATTAACAATTATTACTAACAATACATATTATTATAAAATAATAATACATATAAATAATTTTGTTGCCAAACTATTATTAATGTTATTACAGTAGCTATAATAACCTTGGAGTGACTTTTCTACTCGACACAACAAACTAACTGATTTTCTTAATTGTTTACACTTCACATGGTTAATGAATTGAAATTCATGGTTATGCTATGTTGTTATTAACTTAAACACACTCGTTCAAAGAAAAGCTTGGGAAGTCAGGGAAGAATTTTAGTCAAGTTTACTTTCTGTCACCTCTTTCATAAAAAATCTAATCTGGAATTTAAAATCTCATAGAACCATTTATTCTTTGGATTAAATGGTAGAATATAAAAACATGGAGTTCTGGCCTGGCTTCTGCATTTTTCTACTCAACTCTTTGAGCTAACTCTTTTTTGTTCTGGAATTCTAATTAACTTAACTTTATTTCTATAATCGACTATCAACATACCTAATACGTTTATTGCAATTTTAAATTAATAATACCAATTACAGGGAGCGGGGGTGTTGACCGACTGGTTATAATTTCCTCCCGGCACCCATGGCGGTGAGGCTGAAATATGAACACAATGTTGATTGTATTTTCTCCACTGCATTTACGCTATTAATGAATTAATCAGCATTTCATTTGTATGGCTAGATTGCGGATAAAGTTTTGTCGGTTTTGATAGATTTGTTTGAGCTATGGTGCGATTTGTAAAACATTAATGAACAGAACAGTTATCACATGTAACTGTAGATGCCCATTCACTTGTCTGCATGAAATATGCACGTGAATTTGTAGATATGAATCTCGGTCAGTAACTGCCGACGCTTCATTTCACTGATAAACCAACCGCTGGGAGAGTAAAATGATTTCCAGCACAATCCGCATTCAAGTACTTACGCAGTAAAACAATGGAGTGTGGTCCCAATTCAGTCTTTTGTAGTAGTGGCATACTTAGTACGTGTTGCACGAGAAAATCTATTTAATGTTCCTTTTCATGAACATGGCCATTACTGTAATTATTAAATGGTAAATAATTATCAGGTACAGATAAATTAGGTGTTCTTACCAGTAAGAAGATGTTAAATTGAATACAAAGATTTTATGGTAACACTGTTAAGCCTTGTTTCCATGTTAATTAAACATTAAAATGCAGACCAAGGCAAAATTTGTTGTATAAAAATATATACACAAATAAATAATAGAATTTATTGTGAATGTTTGTGTGAAGAAGACACTGTTAGAGGGTGGAAAAATTACGTTTTAGTGTATATATTTTTTATACAATAAATTTTTCCTTGGTCGGCATTTCAATGTTTTAAAAATTTACCTACACTTTTTTTCCAGTCTCCATGCAGATAGTAATCGAAGCGAGCTGCAAAGTTAGGAGTCCTAGATTGGAATCCTGATAGAAACATATGGACATTTCATTGTGTTTGTCCCTTCATCTCTTTCATCAATTCACCGTTCACCTTCGTCGTCAAACAGCCATCTTTTATACTGCACCTACCAATAATCACCTTGCATTGTAGTAGCTTAAAACTTAGTTAGAAGAAATGAATCTTGCATAAATCAATAACTAGAATTTTGGCTACATTTTGGAGGAATGAAATGCTATTTCAAGAACACATTAAATTAATATAATTAATCTTAATGTCCTTATTTAACTAGTAAATATTCGGTAGAGGACAAGAACGATAACTGTTTGGGTTGCTCACATTGTGCCCAAGTTCTGTTGACAAGGTTGCTATTATTGATGTTACTAAACAAACGGCCATGAAAATAGGCAGCTGGCCAGAATTGCGCTGGTGCCAGATATGGGAAAAGCAAAGCGAGAGCGGGACAAAAGTAGCTGGTTCCTGCGCACTGTGTGTGGCAACGTCAACTAGGCAACCTAGTTCGAGCGTCCGACCTACAGTACGTTTCTACTGGGCACTTTTGTGTCATCACTGACCTTTCGAGCAAAGCAAATACTGTCAATTTATATCACATGGATTAAAAAGACGAACTCTACAACTAGATCTTTCATTCTCTTAAACCTCTGAAAACATGGGGTTGTGTTCCGACGTGGCAACAGCGCAAATTTCTGCCACCCTCCTAATTCCATGGCCGTGCGTTTATACTCCATGAGGCCTTAGAAAGATCGCTTCGCGGGCTAGCAGCAGACGACAATATGTGGGTGTGTCTGCGAGAACCAATCAGGTCCGCGAATGAGAAAGCCCGGTTGCCACAGCTAGCTCGCTGCACCCTTCTGGAAGGGTGAGTGACCTCTGCCTCTTGCTACCTCGGCCTGTTTGTTCGGCTGAGGAGCAGACGACACGAGAGTATCGGCAATAGTGTGCGAGCGACGTCTGCTGTTAGCCCGCGAAACGTTCTTTCTAAGCCTCCTGCAGTATAGTTGGCTCGTTGGAGGACCAGTTTTCCACCACATCTTCAGTTTTTCCGTCAAATAACATTCTTTCAAGGTACATGATAAGGATAAATGAAATAATCGCTCTTGTATTTATTTGTACTTTATTTCTTAGTACGTTTCGTGTACAATAGTTTTGGCATTTAATGCATATTTGATGTCTGACTTTTCAAGTTCAACATTGGGTGCCACGTGGAAACTATATTTCAAAATCCAGTTTTTAACCTTGATATGCAAGCAATATGCTGAATGTTTTTCATCCAAGCAAAACGCACAGAAATATCTCCAGAGACCGAGGCATACAGTAATCACGAAAATCATAGGGTGTGATGAGTAGGTCAGAGCAGGATCCATTCTTCTAATTACTCCTTAAACAACGCCACTCCAACCGTACTCAGACACTCCAGCCTAACTGTATATGGTTCAGCAGCAACGATTTATAATAACTCAGATTAATGTCCCATACTTTAGCCGGTCTTCTCGACTAGGCAAGATAAATGATAGGGAATGTGGCTCTCCAACTTCGTGCGGCGGACAGAGTTTGCAGAAGGGACGAGTCAAACTCTGATAGTGAGGAGAGGGAAAGTAATGAAAATTGATGGCGAAATGTACAGGGGGAAATGTAGATGCGCTACTGAACAAGTTTCTTAGCGTCACCTTTCTCTTTCTTTTCTCCCACGCGTACCAAGAGCAAAGTTCTGGTGCTCTGGAGCTAGAAAAACAGCAATTGACTCATGTGGCTTGCGTGTTGAGTTTGCTTTAAAGTCTACTTGATGACAGAAAGGATAATCGTGGTATGTAACAACTTTGTGCCTCCACCGGGTATTGACTCCTTGATTACAAGCCGACGACGTTTCCACTACGCTATCGGGGAGGGGGGGTCCTATCATATGACTTACTGTGAAAAGAAAATGTATTTTGTTTTCCTGGTAGGGCTTGTGCGATATTTTTCAGTAACTGTTAACCCTCGCTTGTTTCCACCGTCTGGTTAACTGTGACGATAAAAATGATAGTTTTAAAGTTGGAAAGGAATCGGAAAGGTATGGAACAAAATGTGCGTGGGCTTTGCTAACGGTATGCCAACCACACATGCATTCGCTGAATGTTTATTTGCGTATGTTTCCTCACCTATTTTTCGGTCCATCTTTCATTCATTCAACATGGTTAACCTACATGGAGAAAATATGGAAATTTTCTATGACGATTCTGTCGTAACTCTTGCAAAATATACTTCTCAATAAGACACGAAGGATTAGTATTTCTCTAGTGTTTGTACTTTTAACTGATAGTATGTTTAGGCG